>NW_012267400.1:1073665-1096169 GCF_000151885.1 Dipodomys ordii | reverse complement strand
CCAGCTGTCACCGAGAGCCCGGGCTCGGAGCGCCCGCCGCGGGGCCCGCGGGGGGCCTGTCACCGCCGCCGCCCCTCTCCCGGACCCTCTCCCCAGATCCTCACCCCCGCCTCTCCCGTCTCTGCCGCTGCCCCAAGCGCCTTCCATTCTAAGGTGCTTGCAGGGGGGTGGGGGAGTTCTGTCTCCTCCAGGCAGACACGGGCCGGTGGGGACCACACCCCTCCCCCATTTAGCTCCCCCCCATCTTCCTCCTGCCCTTCCCCTGTGCACCTACTCCGCCCCGCCCCCCCAGCAGACCCCAGAGCACTTCCAGCACTGCCTTTCCCTTGGGGTGTCACTTGGCATGGGGGACTGGCGCTCGCTGGGCCCCGCTGCCCCTCATTCTGTCACTCCGTGTCTCCGTTAGTTCTCCCCTTGTCTGTGTGCCTGTCTCTGCCCGGGCTGGGGTAGCAGACTGTGGAGTGCAGCTGGGTATTCACTGGGGGCTCTATCTTGGTTTAGGGTGGGGGCAGTGGCACAGTCCCCCCTCCCATCTCCTGCCCTGTGGGGAGCTCTGGGTTCCAGGGAGGGCTCCTCCATAGCTGGTTGCCCCTTAGCTCACTGAGCTGTCGTTCACCCAGTCCTGAGGGTTTTTGCACCCACTCCTGGCCCCCCTGGGTGAGGGCAGAGTGGGAATAGATAGGTTGGTTGGGCTGTGACTAAGATGATCAGAATGAGGACTTGTGCCAGTGGCTTCTGCCTGTAATCCAAGCTACTCGGGAAGCTATGATCTGAGGATCGCGGTTCAAAGCCAGCCCCGGCAAGAAAGTCTATAGGAGAGTCTTTTCTACCACTACCCAGCAAAAAGCTGGAAGTAGAGTTGTGGCTCAAGTGGAAGATTACCAGCCTTGAGCAGAAAAAGCTCAGGGGCAGTGCTCAGGCCCCAGGACTGGCAGGCACGCGTGCACACACACACACACACACACACACACACACACACACACACATGCATGCACGTGGTGGGGTGGCAGTAAGAAGAGGAATAGGTAGCACATAGTAATTCTCTTTACCAGGGGACAGATGGATTTTGACATTTACCCAGGGCTCACCCAGCAGGCGATGTGTAAACCGCCCCACCGCGCCCCCCCCCACCCCCCGCACCCAAGCATGCTGGCCTTTCCCAGCCAGAGACAGAACATGATTCTGCCTTGGGAATGATCTTCAGAAATGGCCTGTGTCCCCTCCCTAATTCCTTGAGCTCTGAAGTTGTCCCAGCTGAGGGACAATCCTGCCCCCCCACCCTCCAAAGTCCTCTGATCTGAAGAAGGGCCCAGCCTTGCTTTTTTTTTTTTTTTTTAATGAACAGTTCTTGGTTCTCAAATGCCAGCATCTCAGACTTAACCCAGAATGTCCTTTCCCAGAAAAATCAGGAAAAAATAATAAATGAAAAAAGAAAAAGAGAACTTTTATTCCCACGTGGAATTCGAGCTGCAGAATTGTAAAAGTTGCAGAGTGGCCTCAAGTGTGTTGGGCGGGCGGCCGGGGGGGGGGGGGGGGGAGGGGGGGAAGGGGGGGGGGGGGGGGGGGCGCGCAGACTTTAGTTGAACGCTTGATGACAGAAGAGCAGGTGGGTTGAGTCCAAAACAGCCCCGGGGCTGAGCTTGGAGAGACTAATGGGAAAGTGGGGGGGGGCAGGGGAACCCAGCCCCCCAGCAGGTGAGGCAGCTCTGTCTAGCAGTGGCTCTGATGAAAGTTGGGGAGATGACATAGTCTTGAAAAACCTTTAGGCATATCACACACATGGCGGTGGAGAAGGGTGGGGGTGGGGTGGGATGGAAAGCAGCACGGAGAAAAAGATCCCAAGAAAGAGATCAGAGGCACCGGAAGGAAGGAGCTGCTAATTCTCTGGAGATGAAATAGTGCTACTATTTATTGGGCCTTTAAGGCTGGGGCCAGGCTCAATGGTCTCCGTAGATAAATGTGCTCTGATGATTTTCATACGGGGCTATTCCAAATGAACCACTCAGTTTGACGTAGGTGACATCTCAGAGGCAGGATTCACATCCATCTCCATCCCCCAGCAAACTTCCTGGACCCTAAAATTTCCAAGCTCAGACTAATTTTTCTTTCTTTCTTTTCTTTTCCTTTTTTTTTTTTTTTTTTTGGTGGGTTATGGGTCTTGAACTCTGGGCCTGGGCGCTGTCCCTCAGCTCTTCAGCTCAAGGCCAACACTCTATCACTTGAGCCACAGCGCCACTTCTGGTTTTCTGATGGTTCATTGGAGATAAGAGTCTCATGGACTTTCCTGCCCAGGTTGTCTGTGAACCGTGATCCTCAGATCTCAGGCACCTGAGTAGCTAGGATTACAGTGTGAGCCACAGTGCCTGGCTTGGATTTTTATTTTGTTTTATTTTTGTATTGCTCCTGGGGCTTGAACTCAGGGCCTGGAACACTGTGCAAACTTTGTTTTTTGTGCTCAAGGTTAGTACTCTTACCACTTTGAGCCACAGTAACATTTCTAGCTTTTTGGTAGTAAATTGGAGATAAGATTCTCATGGAATTTCCTGCAGGCTGGCTTGCAGCCATGATTCTCAGCTCTCAGACTCCTGAGTGACTACTATTCTAGGCTTGAGCCATGGATCCCCCCCCCAAAAAAAAAAGTTGGGCAGTGATACATACCTGTAATCCCAGCACCGGGGTGTCTGAGACAGGAGGTTTTAGAGTTTGAAGCCAGTGCTGGTATATAGATCAGTGGCAAAGTGCTTACCTAGCAAGTGCATCGTCCTGGGTTCAAACCCCAGTACCAAAAAAGAAAAGACAAAAAAAAAATAATAAAGTTAAGGAAAAGAAAACCAGAGTTTGAATCCAGCCTAGGCTACACAGTAAGTAGCAAGACCTGTCTGTAGTAATAATCATAAATTAATTAAAATTTTTCTTTCTTCTTGTGCCAGCACTGGGACTTGAACTCAGGTCCTTGAACTCGTGCTTGGCTTTTTCCTCAAGGTTTTTTCACTCTATCACTCAAGCCACAGCTCCACTTTGGGCTTTTTGCTGATTGAGATAATACTGGTGGCTCATGCCTGTAATCCTGGCTACTCAGGAGGCTGAGATCTGAGTGTTGCTGTTCAAAGCCAGCCCAGGTAGTAAAGCCAGTGAACCTTTTATCTCTAATTAACTAACAAAAACACCGAAAGTAAAGCTGTGGCTCGAGTGGTAGAGCACTAGCCTTGAGCACCAAAGCTCAATGATAGCATCCAGGCCCAGAGTTCAAGCCCCAGGACCAACACACACCCACACCCACACACACACAGAAGTCTCAATGATTTCCTGCCTGGGCTGGCTTTGAACTGTGATCCTCAGATCTCAGCCTCCTGAGTAGCTAAGATGACAGGCATGAGCCACTGGCAGAATTTTGATGAATTTTGGTTTAGAGGTCTTAAGCAATATTGTAAATGAAACATGGGATTGCTACGCCTGTTAGATTCTTGTTGGTGCAGAGTAAAATAGACTCTTCCTAGAAAAATTGAATGGAACAAGATAGAACTCTCTCTTTTCATACCCCAGGGCTGAGCAAAGGGGCGGGGGGCGTCAGTAGCCAACCCAGCCTGTGGCAGGCACCTGCCTTTCACCTCCCACATGCCAGGGTTCTTGCCAGTGTCCCCCCACCCCCACCCAGCACTCCCGGGCTCCCCCAAAATGACAGAGGCATTGTAGGACCACAGTAAGACTCTGAGGGGGCACAGTAGTTCTGGGGTGGGGTGGGGTGGAGATGGAGCCCCTGGCTCTGGCCAGGCTGGAGCAATTGGGAGGAGCCAGCAGCCCCAGGAGACTCCCCGGACCGACAGCCAAGTGGGGCTCAGGTCCTGGCTGGCACTGGCTAAAGACGCCCCTGGGAGCTGGCCCATCTGAGAAGAGGCAGAGCGGGGTGAGGTCCTCAGCCCATCTGGGCACTGGGGGGGGGGGCTGGATGCGAGAGAACTGTTGTTGCCCTCCAACCTGCTACAGAGGCTTCAGAGGGTCAAACCTCATGCCGAGCCCTGGCTGGCAGTTGTACGGGTAGCCGGGAGGGCCTTGCGCCCAGCCAGGCCATCCAAAGTTTTGAGGGTCCTGGCTGGTGTTCCCCTGTACCCACTGGCCAGCAGGTTGAGTTTTTATTCTTGGTGTCCCCTCCTCCCCCTGCTCCCCCTGCTGCACCTCCCTGGAACTCCCTGGCTCCCCCTGCAGCCGGGGCTCCGGGGCTGGGCAGCCAGGCTGGTGCCACAGGTCTTCTGAGCCTTGCCAGCCACCGTAGTCCGGGTGCCCTATGAGCAAGACTGAGTGATGGCTTCCAGCTCCTACGATGGTGAGGCTGAGCCCTGTTGCTATAGCAACTTCGCAGGCACTCTCGGCCCCTGGAGTCAGGGAGGGGCTGCAGAAAAGGTTTGGGGGGGCAGGTAGAGAGGAGGCGCCCGTGGGCCTCCGCTGGCCCTGGGAGCCCTCTCTCTCCTGACCCCCCTGGGGCTGGGAGGTCTGGGAAGGGTGAGTGGAGGGGGTGGGTGGCCCGGGGCCCCCAGTCGGGGCTCAGTCCCCACAGAGGCAGGGGGGTGCCCCAGCCACTGGTGAGGTTCAACTCAGAATGAAGATCGGGGCCTCTGATGGAGAGGTAGGCCGGCAGTGTTGGGGACCCACCCCGCCCGCTGACAGTGGGGCGCTATCCACGCCAGTGTTTGGGTCCCCGTCAGGCTAGAAGGGGGTCCGGCCCAGAAGAGGGGTTCCACACAACCCTGGAGAAACTGGGCACCGCAAGCTAGGTCTGCCTGCCCCTGGACCCCCGTCTCGGCCAGGCTGTGGGGGACAGAGGTCCAAGGCTGCTGTGGGGGGGCGGGACTCCCCAAGGCGGGCACGGTCAGATCCCCCCCTTGATGGAATCCAGTGCCCCCTGCTGGGCCCCAGATAGCTTAGGGGTGTCTAGGGTTTCCAGACTCGGGTGGAGGCCGGTGGCACCCAAGTGTCAGGTACAGTGGGCAGCAGACTGCCCAGGCCACTTCTGGTGGACAGGGGTGGGGGACACCCGTGGCGAGGGAGGCCGCGCCTGCCTCTCCCCTTCTTTGGAGTTCTAGAAAGGACGGGGGAGATAGTCCGGGAGGCCTCCCCGCCCCCGCCTGGGTTGAGCCATTCCTTCATTTCCGGTCTGGACTTTCAGGGCCGAGCTTGGGGCCACGCGCAGGGCAAGGTTTGACAGAGGCCAAGGACAGCCGAGCCGGGCTCCCCTCCGCTCCCCTTCGCAGGTCCCTGCCCAGGACCAGATGTGCCCGTGCAGGGCGGGGAGGAGCGGGGTCGGGGCTCCGGGGAAGGGGAGCGGTCAGGGTGGTTCTCCTCACTGGCCCCCCATCCCCAGCCTTTCTCTCCAGCTGTTCCTCCAGATAGTTAATGAGCTTTGGGGGTGCTTTACCCTCCTCCCCAGCAAGTCTCTGGCTGGTGCCTGAGCCTGGGTCTCCAGTCCTTCCCCGGTGCCCTGGGGACGCGGCGCTGGGCGTTTGGACACAGCCAACCATGCCCGTGGAGGCTAGAGCCCCGAAGAGGAAGTACTTGAGTGCCAGGCCCTGCCCTGGGGCAGCTAGGATGGCTGGCCAGAGGGGAGCCCACTCTGTCCCCCATGATCTTCTCCTCCCCACCTCCAGCCAAGGGGGGCAGCGTAGAGCAGGTAGACCAGATACCTTTATCAGTTTACGTTTGTTCTTTTCTTTCTTTCTTTTTTTTTTTTCCCAGTTCTGGGTCTTGAACTCAGGGCCTGGACACTGTCCCTGAGCTTCTTTTGATCAAGGCTAGCACTCTACCCCTTGAGCCACAGCACCATGTCCAGCTTTTGCTGTGGATGTGGTGCTGAGGAATCGAACCCAGGGCTTCCTGCATGCGGGGCGAGCGCTGAGCCAGCTTCCCAGCTGGAGCAGGTGGAGCCGGTGCCTTTAAATGCTTCCGTGGCAACCAGCGCTGTCCCAGGAGGCTTCCCGCTCCACGCCCGGGCTCCTGAGCGCCTAGGCTGCCTGGGATGGATCTGGGGTCCGGAGGCCGCCAGGGGGGGGACTCGGACCTCACCTTCCACTGCTGGCTGCAGCTACTGCTCTGGGCGCACCTGGCCCTCCGTCTCTTGTTCTACCTGCGCCGCCACGCCCTCCGGGGGCCCAAACGGCCACAGGCACCCTGAGTCTCCCTAGCCGGGGAGCGGGGGAGGGGGCCACTGGGCCTCAGAGACCCCACCCCCACGCCCCTCTGACGCCCCGAGGGACAGGAAGGAGAGGTGAGTGCCAGCCGTGGGCAGTGACGCTGGGGAGGCACACGCAGCCCTTCCCGCGCTCTCCGGCCAGAGCCGCCGTGGGCCACCCCGGGGAGCGCAGCATGGAGGCACAGGGCCAGGCCTCTCTCTGCCGCCCCTTATGGGGGTGGGAAGGGAGCCCCCAGAGCAGGGGGGAGCTTCCAAGACAGCGGGTGTCACGGATGCTCCCCTGGGGGAAGGGTGGGAGCCGTGTGGTCCTCAGGCTCAGCGCGGTCATGTGGCCACGGGGGGGGCGGGGGAGCCGCCACCGCCTGGCCTCTGCCCCCACCACGCCGGGTCCCCCTTTTGCAGCCATTGCCCTTCTAGTCCCATGCAGGCCAGGCACGGCGGGGAACGGGGGGGAGCAGGCAGCTGTGTGGTGCCAGCCAGGCAGGTAAAAGGGGGGGCCGGGACCTGGGGGGGCCTGAGGGGTTCATGGGCTGCCGGGCCACTGGGTGTGTAAGCAGTGCCAGGCCGGGAGGCGGTGGGGGTGCCCAGCCTGCGCGCGGAGGCGAAGCGTCTGGCCATGCCGGCGCCGGTGCTGCTGCCTGCCATCCTGGCTTTCAGATGAGTTCGAGGCCAGCCTGGGCTGCGTAGCAAAAACTGGTCTCTCAAAAATAGGAAAGGAGGGCTGGGAAGTTGGCTCAGTGGTAGAGCGCTTGCCTTGCATGCCTGAGGCCCTGGGCTCGATTCCTCAGCACCACATAAGCAAAAAGAAAAAAGCCAGAAGTGGCGCTATGGCTCAAGTGGTAGAGCGCTAGCCTTGAGCTGAAGAGCTGATGGACAGCGCCCAGGCTCAGAGTTCAGGCCCCACGACTGGACCCAAAAAAAAAAAAATAGGAAAGGAGGGCTGGGAAGGTGGCTCAGCGGTAGAGCACTCGCCTTGCGCTGAAGAGCTGAGGGACAGCGCCCAGGCCCAGAGCTCAAGCCCCACAACCGACAACAACAACAAAAACAAAAAGCCTGGAGCCAGTAGCTACTCAGGAGGCTGAGGTATAAGGATCCAGGTTCAAAGCTAGGTCAGGCAGGAAACTCTGAGATTTTTTAACCAGCCAAAAGCTGGAAGTAGAACTGCGGCTCACATGGTAGAGCACCAGCTCTGAGTAAAAACACTGACAGTTCCAGGCCCTGATTTCTTTTTTTTTTTTCCAGTTCTGGATCTTGAGCTCAGGGCCTAGGGACTGTCCCTGAGCTTCTTTTGCTCAAGGCTAGCACTCTACCCCTTGAGCCACAGCGCCACATCTGGCTTTTTCTGTGGATGTGGTACTGAGGAATCGAACCCAGGGCATGTGTGGCAAGCACTCTACTACTGAGCCACCTTCCCAGCCCTCAGGCCCAGATTTCTTCAAGCCCCAGGACTGGCACCACAAATAAAGCCAGGAGCCCTATAATTCTATGCTCAGGAGACCGAGACCAGGGGATTGCAGTTCAAAGCCAGCCTGGGCAGGAAACTTCCAGAGACTCATATCTCCAGTGAACCACCAGAAAACCAGAAGCAATGCTGTGGCTCGAACTGGCAGAGCACTAGCCTTGAGCAAAAAAGCTAGAGACAGCGCGCAGGCCCTGAGTTCAAGACTCATGACTGACCAAAAAAATCAGCCCAGAAGGCTGGGCCTCAGAGCAGTGCCCACACTGTGGAGTAGCTGCAGGACGTGTCCGTGATGCAGAATCCACCAGCTACAGTTAAGACAAGCGCTCAGGCCCCGGAGAGTGGCCAGGGGCCAATCCCCCACACCGCAAGCCAATGAAATGAAATACAGAGTAGATTGGCACACTCAGCTGGGCATGGTAATACACACCTGTAGTCCCAGCCACTGCGGCCCTGTTCAAGACCAGCCTGGGTAACCCAGTGAGACCTCAAAAAGACAAATGGGCCAGGCAGGTGGCTCAGTGATAGAGCGCTTGCCTTGCAGGCATGAGGCCCTGGGTTCGATTCCTCAGCACCACATATGCAGAAAAAGTTGGAAGTGGCGCTGTGGCTCAAGTGGTAGAGCGCTAGCCTTGAGCTGAAGAGCTGAGGGACAGCGCCCAGGCCCAGAGTTCAGGCCCCATGATGGACAAAAATTAAAAAGAAAGACAAATGACTACCAGGGACTGGTAGCACACACCTGTAATTCCAGCCACTCAGAAGGCTGCTGAGATCTTTGGATCATGGTTCCAAGCCAGCCTGGGCAGGCGAGTCTGTGAGACGCTTATCTCCAGTTCACCAGCACAAAACGGGAAGTGGAGTTATGACTCCGAGTCGTAGGGCACTAGCCTTGAACACAGAAGCTCAGGGCCAGTGCCAGGCCCTGAGTTCAAGCCCCACGATCTAACCACCGCCTCCCCCAAGAAAAAAAGAGGCAAATGAGGTGCCTGGGAAGCAGGTGGCAAAGGCGCTGCGCGCAGCTCAGCCGGGAGGGCGTCGGGAGCCGTCCCTCAGCTTTTTTGCGCCAGGCTGGTTTTGTACCATTTAAGCCACAGCTCCACTTCAGCTTTTTGCTGGTTAACGGGAAATAAAAGCCTCAGGAACTTTCCTGCCCAGGCCAACTTCGAACCTCCGTCCGCCAGCCTCAGGATACGATGTAGGAGTGACCCGCTCCGCTGCAAAATCCTTTAACAGTTACAAGTGAAGTGCTGAGCGGGCATTCCACTGGCACGGCGCCCCGTTGCCAGCCCCGGTGCCCTTGGCTGCCCCTCCGTCCATCTGCACAGAGAAGGAACACTGAGGCCCAGAGAGGCCAGGCGATTGGCTCAAGGTCACACAGCGGGTCAGGGCCAGGCTTGGATTTCAGCCCCCAGCCACACTGCCCATCGGTCCCGTGGCCCCTGGCACGCACTTCCTGCCTCAGTTTCCTGGGTTGCAAGGCAGATGAAAGTGGAGGACAGGAGCCCCGGGTCTGCCAGCCAAGCTTCCAGGGTGGCCCAGGGCCGGAGGCCTTGAGCTTCTGTGGCGCCACAGGGCGGTGGGCATGGGGGCCAGCTCTGGATCAGGGCCCAAGTGACCAGCTGAGAAGAGGCCTGGGGCCCGCCGGGGGCCACGGTGACAGCTGAGACCCCCCCAAACCCCCCCAAGGGCACGTGAGCCCCACGGCCTCCAC
This sequence comes from Dipodomys ordii, assembly GCF_000151885.1. Taxonomy (NCBI): domain Eukaryota; kingdom Metazoa; phylum Chordata; class Mammalia; order Rodentia; family Heteromyidae; genus Dipodomys; species Dipodomys ordii. The sequence goes on along the minus strand of NW_012267400.1, from coordinate 1,086,818 downwards.
CCTGGGCTGGGCCTCTCCAGAGAAGGGGCTGGAGCTGCTGCCAGATCTAAGGCTATAAATACCCCGGCTGGCCTGGGGCTGGGCCCGGGAATGTGGCTCAGAACTGGGCCTGGTGGGGGTGGGCTGGCTGCCTCGCTCAGTCCCCTGGGAGTGACCCCTAAGTCTCCTGGGACTCCGCTTTGGATGACCAGGAAGTGGGACCCCCCCCCATCTCCTAACAAAGAGATACCCAGGTCCCAGCCCCTCTGTCAAGATTGTCTCTCCCCCCCCCTCCCAGCCCCTGAACCCCTCCCCCAAGTTTCTGATAGGCTCAGCCAGGGTCCCCCAAAGACACTGGGTAACGGTCAGGCTCGGCGTCCAGGCAGCTGCACCCTAACGCAACACCAAAGTGGAAAAAGGTCGCCGTCTCCCGCGCCCCCCCGCCCCCCCCCCGTGGTGGGGTGGGCCACACCCATCCCAACCCTCTCCTCTTCTCTCTTGCTTTCCAGTGAAAGAGTTCTTAGCCAAAGCCAAAGAAGATTTCCTTAAAAAATGGGAAAACCCCGCCCAGGTGAGTGCCTCCTGGCCCCCCGCACCCTGGCCATACAACCAAAACTACAGCCACAGGCAGTGGCCGTGGGAGGGGGGTCACCAGTTCCCAGCCAGCCTGGGTTGCTTAGCATCTCAAAAAGATGAATGAATGAATGAATGAAAATCAAGGACCCCATGTAGGCTCCTAGGCCTGATCCCATGTCTTCCGCCCATGTCCAGAATGACTCCCTGGACCCCCCCCCTGCAGCCGGAACTCCCCCCCCAGCTCCCTTCCAACCGATGCTCCCCCCCCCCCATGCAGCTGCCAGCAGCTCCCGGGCCCCAGGCCAGGGCCGGATCTGTCCCCTGCCACCCTCCTGGAGGAATGCGCCCGGGTCTCCACCCGCTGCCCAGAGCCCCCTCTGCTGGTGGCACCGGACAGGCCCCACATCCCCGGGCATGGGGCGGAAGTGACTGACCAGCCCACCTCTCCCTCCCCAGAACACAGCCCATTTGGATCAGTTCGACCGGATCAAGACTCTGGGCACAGGCTCGTTCGGGCGGGTGATGCTAGTGAAGCACAAAGAGACCGGGAACCACTACGCCATGAAGATCCTCGACAAACAGAAGGTGAGCGGCCCGGGCCCCCAGCACCAGCCGGGCCCGCCATGCCCACTCGGCTCCCATGTTCTAGAAAGATCGAAAAGTCAGCCCTAGGCTGACTGTCCTCTGAGCTGGGTATTGGGGGTGCAGCTCCTGGCCTGTAGCAGGCCCCGCCTCTGTCCTCAGCATTGAAGGGGGAAAAACAATTAGTTCAATCACATCCATGTCTTGTCTGTTAAGAAAGAAAGTTAAACCCGGTGCTGGCAGCTCACTCCTGTCATCCTAGCTACTCAGGAGGCTGAGATGTAAGGATCACGGTTCAAAGCCAACCCAGGCAGGAACAGAATCTCTTCAATTAAGTATCACAAGAAAGCGGGAAGCAGAGCTGTGGCTCAAGTAGTAGCACTCCACCCTTCGGTGGAAAAAGCCCAGGGACAGTGAATTGTCCTTGAGCTCAAGCCCCAGGACTAGTCAGAAATGGAGCTGTGGCTCACGTGATGGAGCACTAGTCTTGAGAAGGAAAAAAAAAAAAGCCGAGTGTCATTGGCTCATGCCTGTAATCCCAGCTACTCAGGAGACAGATCGGAAGATTGCGGCTCAAAGCCAGCCTAGGCAGAAAAGTCTATGAGTCTCTTTTTTTTGTTTTGTTTTGTCAGTCGTGGGGCCTGAGCTCAGGGCCTGGGCGCTGTCCCTCAGCTCTTCAGCTCAAGGCTAGCGCTCTACCATTTGAGTCACAGCGCCACTTCTGGCTTTCTCTGCTTATGTGGTGCTGAGGAATCGAACCCAGGGCCTCATGCATGTGAGGCAAGTGCTCTACCACTGAGCCACCTTCCCAGCCCAGTGAGACTCTTACCTCCAATTAATCGCCAATAAATCTGGAAGTGGCGCTGTGGCCCAAGTGGTAGAGTGCTAGTCTTGAGAAAAGAAGCTCAGAGACATCGCCCAGGCCCTGAGTTCAAGCCTTAGGACCTGTACTAAAAAAAGAAAATGAAAATGAAAAGGCATGCAAGCAAGCAACGTGAGCCTGCCAATACAGCTCTGGGCAGAGTCCTTGCCCAGGTATACAAGATCCAAAGGGTCCCCAACCCCTCAGTCCACAGGAAGATGCAGGGGGCCTTCTAGGGAACACCTCTTTTTTTTTGTAGGTCGTGGGGCTTAAACACTGGGCCTGGGCGCTGTCCCTCAGCTCTTCAGCTCAAGGCAAGCGCTCTACCGCTTGAGCCACAGTGCCACTTCCAGTTCTCTAGCTTTATTGAAGATAAGAATCTCACGGAGGGGCTGGGAAGGTGGCTCAGTGGTAGAGCGCTTGCCTTGCATGCCTGAGACCTTGGGTTCAATTCCCCAGCACCACATAAGCAAAAAGAAAAAAAGCTGGAAGTGGCACTGTGGCTCAAGTGGTAGAGCGCTAGCCTTGAGCTGAAGTGCTGAGGGACAGCGCCCAGGCCCAGAGTTCAGGCCCCACGACCAGACCCCAAAAAAAAAAAAATCTCACAGACTTTACTGCCCGGGCTGGCTTTGAACCATGATCCTCAGATCTCGGCCTCCTGAGTAGCTAGGATGACAGGCGTGAGCCACCGGCGCTTGGCTACCTCCTTTTTTTTTCTTTTGCCAGTCCTGGGATCCTGGGACTTGAACTCAGGGCCTGGCACTGGCCCTGTGCTTCCTGCTCAATGCTAGCGCTCTACCACTTGAGCCACAGCTCCACTTCCAGCTTTTTCTGCTTATGTGGTGCTGAGGAATCCAACCCAGGACTCCGCACGCGAGGCAAGCGCGCTACCACGGAGCCACCTTCCCAGCCCCACACCTCCTCCTTTGGCACTTTTGCACCTGTGAGAGCCTGCAAGGAGGTTCCTGGAGACCCATGCATCCAAGGAACACCTGTATTGCCCAAGCCCCTAGAAGGTGCCAGATCAGAGGCCCTGGCTACCACACAGCAGCCACCGCTCAGGATTGGGAGGGGGCGGCAGACTGTAGCTGGAAGGCTTCCAAGAGGAGGCTGTGTTTGTAAGGGACATTGTTTTTTTTTTTTTTAATCAGTCATGGGGCTTGAACTCAGAGCCTAGGCGCTGTCCCTGAGCTCTTTTGCTCAAGGCGAGCGCTCTACCACTTGAGCCACAGCGCCACTTCTGGTTTTCTGGTAGTTGATTGGAGATAAGACCTGCCTGGACTGTCTTCAAACCACAATCCTCAGATCTCAGCCTCCTGAGTAGCTGGGATCACAGGTGTGAGCCACCGACGCCCAGTTTAGAATAGACATTCTTTCCATAAAGAGTTCTGAAATCTGACAGCACCTGGGTGTCATTGTGACACAAGTCACGAGGAGTTCTTTGTGTGTATACGAACACACCCTTGAGCATGCTTGCATGCATGCGTTGCTGGAGGTCAAATACTGACACACACCTCCCCTCAGCCCAACAGAACTGATTCCAGCTTTTCAAGGCACCCCGTCAAGGTGTCAAAATGGTACCCTCCTCCCCCCAAAAAACACATGAAATTCTTTTCTTTTTCTTTTTTTTCCTTTTTGACAGTCGATACTAGAACTTGCGCTGGCCTGAGCTTTCTCCCGCCTAACCAGTGCTCTACCACTTGATCCATGCCTCAAACTCAGCTTTTTGTTGTATCATTGGAGATGGAGTCTCAGAGATTTACCTTGCTGGGTTGCTTCAGGCCTTGATTTCAGCCTTGAGTAGCTAGGGTTACAGGCATGAACTGCCAGAACCCAACTTTGTTTGTTTTTTGTGATGCTGAGAAATAAATACAAGCTAAGCAAGGTGCTGCCACTGTTTCCACTCAGCCCTTAAAAACTCAGTTTAGCCATAGATTTATTTTTTATTTATTTATTTTGCCAGTGCTGGGGCTTGAACCCAAGGCCTGAGCACTGTTCATGAGCCTCTTCGTGCTCAAGGCTAGCACTCTACCCAGAGCCACAGTACCACTTCCAGCTGTTTCTGAGTAGTTCATTGGCGATAAGAATCTCACCCAGCCAGAGCGCCAGTGGCTCATACCTATAATCCTAGCTACTCAGGAGGCTGAGATTTGAGGATCACAGTTCAAAGACTCTTCACTCCAATGAACCACCAGAAAACCGGAAGTGGCGCTGTGGCTCAAGTGGTAGAGCGCTCGCCTTGAGCTGAAGCGCTGAGGGACAGTGCCCAGGCCCAGAGTTCAAGCCCCATGACCAACCAGAAAAAAAAAAAAAGAAAAGAAAATCTCATGGACTTTCCTGCCTGGGCTGGCTTCAAACCACGATCCTCAGCTCTCAGCCTCCTGAGCAGCTAGGATCATAGGCATGAGCTACTGATGCCTGACAGGCCATATAGTTTTAATTTCCTTTTATGTACTTTTTTGTAGTCCTGGGGTTTGGACTCAAGGCGTTGACTTGCTTGGGCTGACACTCTACTTGAGCCCTGCTTCAGCCCAGTTTTTGCTACCTGAGGTGGGTTTTGCAAGCCAAGTTAGCCTCACATTTCAATCCTTCCACAGCCTCCAGAGCAGCTAGGATTACAAGAGTGAACCAACACCCAGCTTTTATTTTTATTTTGGCCATACTGGGCTTTGGACTCCAGTCCTGTATTTGTTTGGTCAGACACTCTACTTGTTTTGTTTCGTTTTGTGTCTGTCCTGGGGCTTGAACTCTGGGCCTGGGTGCTTCTGGCTTTTTCTGCTTATGTGGTGCTGAGGAATCGAACCCAGGGCCTCATGCATGCAAGGCAAGTGCTCTACCACTGAGCCACCTTCCCAGTCCCTCAGCTGGAGTTTTTTTTTTTTTTTGGGGTCTGGTTGTGGGGCCTGAACTCTGGGCCTGGGCGCTGTCCCTCAGCTCTTCAGCTCAAGGCTAGCGCTCTACCACTTGAGCCACAGCGCCACTTCCGGCTTTCTCTGCTTATGTGGTGCTGAGGAATCGAACCCAGGGCCTCACTGTCCCTCAGCTCTTCAGCTCAAGGCTAGCGCTCTACCACTTGAGCCACAGCGCCACTTCCGGCTTTTTTCTTTTTGCTTATGTGGTGCTGAGGAAGTGAACCCAGGGCCTCAGGCTTGCAAGGCAAGCGCTCTACCACTGAATCACCTTCCCAGCCCTCTGAGCTGCTTTTGCTCAAGGCAAGTGCTCTACCACTTGAGCCACACCTGCACTGCTGGCTTTTTTGGTGGTTCATAAGTCTCAAGGACTGGCTTTGACCGTGGATCCTCAGATCTCAGCCCCCTGAGTAGCTGGCATTACAAGGTGTGGGCTACCCACAAGCCCGTGGGGTAGGCCTGTCTCTTTTCCACCTTTGCTCTTTCCTCCAGGAAGCCTTCAGTGACTGCCCATGACGGGCTGGCGGGCGTGGGAAGGTGACCCGCGCACTCCTCCGCAGCCACGTGGGGTGGGGGAGGAGCAGCCGCTGGCTGCCGCGATCTGGTGTCCCCAGTGGGGGCGCCCCTCTCAGGCCCCTCCTCTCCGTGCCCCCCAGGTGGTGAAGCTGAAACAGATCGAGCACACCCTCAATGAGAAGCGGATACTGCAAGCCGTCAACTTCCCATTCCTGGTCAAGCTCGAGTTCTCCTTCAAGGTGGGGGCCGCGGCCTCCAGTGCCATCTGCTGCCAGGCCCGAGCGAGCTCTGCAGGAGAGAGAGCTAGCTGGGCTTCTTTTTTGGTCAATCACTGGTCTTGAACTCTGGGCCTAGGCGCCGTCCCTCAGCTCAAGGCGAGTGCTCTACCACTTGAGCCACAGCACCACTTCTGGTTTTCTGGTGGCTCATAGGAGATCAGAGTCTCACAGCCTTTCCTGCCCTGGTTGGCCTTTGATCCACGGTCCTCAGACCTCAGCCTCCCACCAAGTAGCTAGGATGACAGGCGGGAGGCTTCTGCGCCCGGCTTTTCCCGTTGTGTTTGAGATGAAGGTGTTAGCCTACAGCCTGGCCCGTAAACTCTGGCTGAGCCTGCCCCAGCCCTCCCTGTGCTGGGATTACAGGTGTGCACCAACTCACCCAGCGTATTTTCCTTTGGGGCCCCACAAATCCTGTGGCTTTACCATGGCCACAGCTTGCAGCTGACAGTAACCCCATGAGCCTTCCTCGGGCCCCTGCCAATTCCTCAGGTCCCCTCTGAGCAGGACCCCATCCACCCTCTGCGTACAGTGAGTGGGCCACGCGGTGCCTACCCGCCCTGTAGCCTCTAAGGCCTTCAGGGGGCCTGGGGCCTGGGGCCCGGGCATCACCTCCCATCCCCTGTCCCGCAGGACAACACGAACTTGTACATGGTCATGGAGTATGTGCCTGGCGGGGAGATGTTCTCGCACTTACGGCGGATCGGCAGGTTCAGGTAAGCGGCTGGGCCTGCACCCCTACACCGCCAGGCCACCAGGGAGGCACCAGAAACCCCACTGCCGTGGCCCCAGGGTTTACTCACCCCTGTGCTGAGGAATCTGCCACGCTGGTACCCCCAGAACCACGCAGGCAGATCAAGACAGTACCCTAAGCATTGACTTTGGGGGGCTGAGCCTGGGGGCAGAACCCCAGCAGCATAGAAGGAGAATGGTGGCATTTCACCTGAGCCACGCCCCCTCAGGCCCCTCCCTTTTTATTTTGCCCATCCTGGGGCTTGAACTCAGGGCCTGGGCACTGCCCCTGAGCTGCTTTGTGCCTAAGGCTAGTGCTCTACCACTGGAGCTCCACTTACAGCTTTTTCTGAGTCATTTATTGGAGATGAGAGTCTCACAGACTCTCCTGCCCCGACCGACATCAACCTGCGATGCTCCGATCTCAGCCTCCTGAGTAGCTGGGATGACAGGTGGGAGCCTCCAGCCCCTGCCCCTCCCCTAGCCTTTTCTTGTGTCTTGAGCTTTTTACTCTGGCTGCGCCTGGACCCCGTGCCTCCTGCTTATGTTCCTGCTGAAGCCCGGTGACAGACAGCTACCACCCTGCTCAGCTACTTCACTGGTTGAGATGAGGTCTTAAGAAAACTTGGGCACTGGTGGCTCACGCCTGTCATCCTATAGGCTCAGGCTGAGAGCTGAGGATCCCAGTTCAAAGCCAGCCCAGACAGGAAAAGTCCGTGAGACTCTTATCTCCAATAAACCACCAGAAAACCAGAAATGGCCCTATGGCTCAAGTGGTAGCCCTCACCTTGAGCTGAAGAGCAGCACAGGGACAGCACCCAGGCCGAGTTCAAGCCTCACGACTGACAAAGAGAGAGACAGAGAGACCTTGGCCTCATATTGCAACTCTCCTGATCGCAGCCTCAAGTAGCTGAGATCACAGGGCTGAATCGCCGTGCACAGCTGCTTTATTTTTCCTATGGAGCCTTGTGATGTTGCCTGGACCAGCCTGAACCTCAACCACAGGCCCGAGCACACGCTGCCGCTGCACGTGTCCCCATGCCCAGGATGCTTTCTATTGGTTTTTTGGTGTTTTTGTTTTTTGATCTTGGTGGTGGTGGTGGTCGTGGGGCCTGAACTCTGGGCCTGGCGCTGTCCCTCAGCTCTTCAGCTCAAGGCGAGCGCTCTACTGCTTGAGCCACAGCGCCACTTCCCATTCTCTGAGTAGTTCATTGGAGATAAAGAGTCTCAAGGCCTGGCGGTAGTTCACACCTGTCATCCTGGCTACTCAGGAGGCTGAGATCTGGGATCACGGTTCAAAGCCAGCCCGGGCAGTAAAGTCCGTGAGACCCTTATCTCCAATAAAACCACTAGAAAACCAGAAGTGGCGCTGTGGCTCAAGCGGTAGAGCGCTCACCTTAAGCTGAAGAGCTGAGGGACAGCAACCAAGCCCAGAGTTCAAGCCCCACAACTGACCAAAAAAAAAGACTTTCCTGCCTCGGCTGGCTTTGAACCTTGATCCTCAGATCTCAGCCTCCTGAATAGCTAGGATGACAGGCGTGAGCTACCGGAGCCCAACTGTTTTTTGATCTCAGTTCCCTGAGCTGATAAGATTGATCTCCCCTCCTCCATTGCCCAAGTAAATGGGACTCAAGATGTGCTACTTTGGGCCCAGGAAAAAAATCAGTCTGAAGTTTACTGTAGCTCAAGTGGTAGAGCGCTTGCCTTGAGCTGAAGAGCTGAGGGACAGCGCCCAGGCCCAGAGTTCAAGGCCCACGACCAACAACAACAAAGAATTATTCATTTATTTGAGCAGTTGTAGGCTTTCAACTCAGAGCTGTGAGCCTGCTGGGCAGGTGCTCAACCACTTGAGTCATGCCTCTAATCATCTAGTATTTTTTTATTTGGTAGCTATGATAATCGACAGTGATCTTCCATATTCCCTTCCCTCCTCTGTAGTCTTTGTTTTGATTTGGTTGTTGTTAGCGTAGTTGACTGTTTTGTGTCAGTATTGTCAGTATTCTGGGCCTGGAGATTGTCCCTGAGCTATTTTGCTCTATTTTACTCTGCTTGAGCCAAGGCTCCAGTTCAGTTGCTTTTTTGTTTTTGTTTGTTAACTGGAGATAAAGAGTCGCAAGGACTTTTCTGCGTAGGCTGGCTTCAAACCTCAATCCTGGGGTCTCCGCTTTTGAGTGGCTTGAATGACAGGCATGAGCCGCCTGGCCCTGAGACAGGGTCTAAGGCACCCCCCACCCCCAGGCTGGCTTTGATCCTGAGATCCTCCTGCCTCAGCTTCCTGCATAGCTGGGATTATATGCATGACCCACGTTGCCTGGCTTCATTTTCTATTTTGAGATGAGGTACTCAGGTCTTGCTGTGTTGCCCAAACTGACCTCACACACCCAGGCCCAAGTCATCCTCCAGCCTCGCCTCCCAAGTTGCTGGGACTACAGGTGTGAACCACTGTGCCCTGGCTTTGAATCCACTTGGGAACTAGGCTGGAAGAATCTGCCTCTGCAAGCGGCCAGGTGAGCCTGCTTGCCTAGCCACAAAGGAGTGTGGCTGCCCCTGACCCCCTCCCCCCGCTTGCCCCCCACAGCGAGCCCCACGCCCGCTTCTACGCGGCCCAGATCGTCCTGACCTTCGAGTATCTGCACTCGCTGGACCTCATCTACCGGGACCTGAAGCCAGAGAACCTCCTCATCGACCAGCAGGGCTACATTCAGGTGCCCACCCAGCCCAGCCCCGCAGGGGGGGCGCCCTGGGGTCCCTGCCCCACCCAGCCACCCCCCCCTTCTTGTGCCCACAGGTGACAGACTTCGGCTTTGCCAAGCGTGTGAAAGGCCGTACCTGGACCTTGTGTGGGACCCCCGAATACTTGGCCCCGGAGATAATCCTGAGTAAAGTAGGCGCTCCCCCCCCTTCCCCTGCCCACCCTCCCTCCCTCCCCCGAGGCCCATGCCTCCCCCGTCACCCGCCACCCATCTCATCCAGGGCTACAACAAGGCGGTGGACTGGTGGGCGCTCGGGGTCCTCATCTACGAAATGGCCGCGGGGTACCCACCCTTCTTCGCTGACCAGCCCATCCAGATCTACGAGAAGATCGTCTCTGGGAAGGTGAGGCTGGGGGCACCCCCCACACCCACCCCCCCCAGCCGCAGTCAGAAGCATCCTGAAGTGGCTCCCGCAGGGCTGCCGGCCCGGCTGTCCTCTGCCAGGGTCCCATTCCCTGCTCAGTGCAGAGCCTTCCCGGGCCTCGCCCAGGCCTGAGGGGTGCTGCCCCCCAGGGACAGGGTGGGGAGGGGGCAACCCCAAGGGAGGGGGTGCAGGGAGGCCAAGGCTGGCCCGGCCTCCCCCCACACACACACACATACACATACACACAATACATACACATATACGCACATACACACATACACATACACAAACATATACACACACATACACATACACACAATACACACATACACACATATATACGTACACACACACATATACACACACATACACATATGCACACATACACAAACATATACACACATACACATACACACATGCACACAATACATACACATACACACATATATACGTACACACACACATATACACACACATATACGTATACACATATGCACATGCACACATACACACATACGTATACACACATACACACATATATATGCACACACATATACATACACACATGCACATACACACACATATATACACATACATATACACATACACACACATACATGCATATACACACATGCACGTGCACACGCCCACACACACACACATACACACGCACATGCCCGCGCACACACAGCATGCGCCCCCACCCCGGCCCCACCACCCCACTGGCCTTGAAACTCGGAACAAAGTTGGCCCGCCCCTCTGAGCCTCATCTTGAGCTTGTGGGAAGAAGTCGGGGCACTGCTGGGGGCGGGGGCTGTCGCCAGGCAGAGCAGGGGGGGGATGAGCACAGAGGCCGCTTTGTAGCCTCCTCCCTCCCCCGCCTTGCTATCTGCTGCACACCCCACTGGGGTGGCTGCTGTGCGCAGGCCCAGAGAGGTGAAGGGCCGAGGCCAAGGCCACACAGCGCGGGAGGCCAAGCAAGGACTTGCAGGCAGGGGACGCTGTGTGCGAGGCCTTGGGACCCCAGATTCCAGAAGAACTGAGCTGTGCAGAGGCTGGGGAGACGGGGAGGGGGGAGGCGAGGAAGGGTGTTCAAAAGCAGCCAGGAATGGAAGGTCCAAGCCTGAGGCTGCCCCCCCCCCCGCCATGCCTGGGTGGCCCGGCCACCCTCCCCACCCTTGCTTTCCTCCTTGCTGAGACTCAATACCTGCCTAACAGCACTGGTTCTCAACTGTCTCCCCGGACCTCCAAAGCCACAGGAAAGGCCCCACAGGCGCCTTCCGCGGGCGCGTTGATCTGTAGGACAGGGTCTCACTTCCTGCCACGCTCCTGGACCATCCGCCAGTTCCCCTTCCCACAAAACGGGGATGATGTCACCGTGACATCACCGTGCCCTGTGCCCGGTTGGGAAGAGGGGGCTCTGGAACATTCCTTTGGAGTACAATCCTCGCCAATCTAAATCTCCCAAGTCGCTGGGATTCTTGGCCCAGTCACCAGCACCAGCCAGAACAGGCCAGACTTTTTTTCTGGTGGTGGTGGTTTTGTTTGGGGTTCTGGCCTTTGCGCTCTGGGACTTGCGCGTGCCTGGCTGACCCTCTACCACTCAAGCCTCGCCTCCTATCCAGCTTTCCTTGTTTGATTTTACTCATTCAGATGGGAGTCGTGAACTTTCTTCCTGGGGTCTTCGGGTCTCAGCCTCTTTGTTTTGGTCGGTCATGGGGCTTGAACTCTGGGCCTGGGCGCTGTCCCTGCACTCTTCAGCCTGGGCTGGCTTTGAACCGTGACCCTCACATCTCCGCCTCCTGAGTCGCCAGGTTGAGCGGCGCGAGCCGTGGGCGCGCGGGGCTGCGCACAGGCCTGTCCCCGGAGCGGGGGGTCCAGCACCCCATGTGTCTGTGCCCCTCCAGGTGCGGTTCCCGTCCCACTTCAGCTCAGACCTGAAGGACCTGCTGCGCAACCTGCTGCAGGTGGACCTCACCAAGCGCTTCGGGAACCTCAAGAACGGGGTCAACGACATCAAGAACCACAAGTGGTTCGCCACCACTGACTGGATCGCCATCTACCAGAGGAAGGTGGGCCCCCCGCGCCCCAGGCAGAGCAGCCCTGGGGTTACCTGGCCATCCGCCGTGTCCGTGCCCCAAGGCCGCGCCCAGGCCGGCGGCCATTTTCACTTTGTGTGATGCTGCCAGCTCTCTGAGCCCCCGCCCGTCTTCTGGTCCCTCTCCAGGTAGAAGCCCCCTTCATACCAAAGTTCAAAGGCGCTGGGGACACGAGTAACTTCGACGACTATGAGGAGGAAGAGATCCGGATCTCCATCAATGAGAAGTGTGGCAAGGAGTTTTCTGAGTTTTAGGGGTGTGCCTGTACCCCCAGGGGTTCTCTTTTTCTTTCTTTTTTTTTCTTTGGTGGGGGGGTGGGAGGATTGGATTGAACAGCCAGAAGCCCCCAGAGTTCCTTGCATCTAACTTCACTCCCCCCACCTGGCCCTTCAGGGTTGGGGGAGCACGGGGGTCATTCAGATGGATGGAAACACCAGCTGCACCCCCTTCCCTTGGCCTCCCTGCCCCTCCCCCTCCCCAGCCCACTTCTGCCAGTTCCACATGAGTTTCTCAGCCCCAGTAGACCCCCTCGCCTTGCTGGTGTGTCCGAGGGCAGGATGAGGAGAGGGGACCCCAACTTTCCTCCGGCCCCCACCCCCACCCCCACCCAGCACAAGGATGAACGGATAGACTGGAAAGCCAACCTTCCCTTCCCAGCAGTCCTGCGGGAGGAAAGACTTGAGGACCGTGTTCAGTGGGCTGCTGGCTAGAATTGAAAGGAAAAGGAAAAAATTAAAATCTATTAAGTTCTACAGTGCCTCCTCCCTCCTCCCGCCCCGCCCCGCCCCGGCCCGCCCCCCAGGCTGCAAAAGCAGGAAGTGGGGTTCCAGCCGGCCCCAAGCTACAGCGCCCCCACCCCTGCTCCCAGGGGGGTCCTCTGCGAGCGCACCGGGGTGCGTCCCCCCGCCCCCCGGCCGTGTGGACCCCCGCTCCACAGCTTCCTCCACCCTCCAGCTATCGGGAGCCAAAGCAGCTGCCCCGGCCCTGCCAAAGACAAGTTTCTTCTCCCCTCCCCCCAACTAAAGATACGGGGAGCCCTAAGCCCAGGGCGCCCCCCGGCCCCGCCCAGCAGCAGACACCCCCGACCTCCATTTTATTCTCAGCCGGATTTTCATTCCCAGCCTCCCCTCCGCTCAGCTGGGACAGCGCGGCCCGCGGGCCGCGGCCTCCGCCCGGGGCTCGAGGCCCGGCTGGCGGGACAGCGGCCCGCGCTGACCGCCCGGCGGCCCGCGCGCCCGGCTCCGCCTCGCTGTCAGCCGTCCTCCCCCGCCCCAGGCCAGGGCATCTGTGCTGCTTTTCTCTCTTTTACGAGCAAAGTGGGGGGGCTGCCGGGGAGCCCCGAATCTGCCCCTTCCCACCCCCTCTCCAGCCCCGGAGGAGCGCGGGGCCGGCCGCCCGGGTGCGGGCTGCGAAGGACGAGGCTTCCTCCCGAACCGTGTGCTGTTGTAAACATATTTGAGAACTATTACCAATAAAGTTTTGTTTAAAAAAAAGTCGCCGGTGTTG
>NW_012267400.1:1068228-1071849 GCF_000151885.1 Dipodomys ordii | reverse complement strand
CCTGGTGACCTTGGCGAGCGACGGGCGCTCGGCCGAGCCTCAGTTTCCTCGTCGGAGGGGGGGGGGACGCGGCCCCGCGACAGTAGCGACCCCTTGGGGCGGCGCGGGGTGACTTTGGCGACGTCCGGCCGCCCGGGGCTCTCACGAGCGGAAAAGTTAGTCGGGATCGGGCGCGGAGGCGGCGAGGGGCGCCTGGTGCCCCCCGCGGGCTCCGGAGCGGGGCGCCGGGGGAGACCGGCCCTGAGCGCCCCGCGCCCCTCTCCCCCCACCGCCCCCCCCCAGAGAGGCGGAGACGAGCGGGCGCTGGAGAAAGATGAGGAAGACGAAGATGACGATGACGACGACGACGACGACGATGACGTGTCGGAGGGCTCCGAAGTCTCCGAGAGCGACCGCCCGGCCGGCGCCCCGCACCACCAGCTCAACGGCGAGCGGGGTCCGCCTTGCGCCAAGGAGAGGGTCAAGGACTGGCCGCCCTGCGGCTCCCACCAGGGCCAGGATGAAGGGCGGGGCCCCGCACCTGCCAGCGCCTCCCGCCAGGTGTTCTCCATGGCGTCCATGAATAAGGAAGGGGGGACTGGTAAGGGCCCGCGCCGGGGGGGGGGGGCAGTACCAAGCGGGGATCCCCGCTGAACCCCGACTGTTACTCACCGCCCTCCCTTTCCCTTCCCAGCCTCTGTTGCCACCGGCCCCGATTCTCCATCTCCTGTGCCTTTGCCCCCCGGAAAACCGGCCCTCCCTGGGGCGGAAGGGACCCCCTTCAGCTGCCCGTAAGTCGGGGTGTCTGGGAGGCCTGGGGGAGAGCGTCCGGGCCCGGGTGTTCACTGGGATTTCACACACACACACACACACCCCGTTCTGCGCAGCCCGGGGCGCAAGGAGAAGCCGGCCGACCCGGTGGAGTGGACGGTGATGGACGTGGTGGAGTACTTCACGGAGGCCGGCTTCCCCGAGCAGGCCTCCGCCTTCCAGGAGCAGGTGAGCCCCGGCCCGGCCTCCGCCCCACCCCGCCCCGGCCTCCGCCCCGCGGCCCTGACCCTGCTCCCCCTCCTCACCCAGGAAATCGACGGCAAGTCGCTGCTGCTCATGCAGCGCGCCGACGTGCTGACCGGGCTGTCCATCCGCCTGGGCCCCGCGCTCAAGATCTACGAGCACCACATCAAGGCGCTGCAGCAGGTCCACTTCGAGGACGACGACCCCGACGGCTTTCTAGGCTGAGCGCCCCGGCCTCGCCCTCCCGCCCCCAAACCCATTCCAGACCCTTCCCCCCTCATCCCCCCCAAACCCCAGAGTCCAGGATGCTGGACTGGTGGGAGGGGGGGCATTGCCCTCTCTTTGTCTCATACACCACCTGCACCCCTAAAACAAACCCGCTCCACCGTGGAGGACAGTGTGGACTCTGCCTGATCGTTCATCTCCCCACCCCCAGGAGGCCAGCCTGCCCCCCCACACACACCCGGGACATTTTTGGAGAAAAAGGGCAGGGGGGGAACTTCCTATCTCCCAAGATCCTCTCTGTTCAGCCGGATGTATCCTGTATACGTGTTTTGTTTTTTTTCTGCCTGTTCATTGGCGGGTGGTCTTTCTCCCCCCCTAATCTGCTCCCAGACAGCCACTGCCTCATCTGATGTAAGTTCATTCCCTTTATTTAATCAGATCGGACCCCCCCCCCCCGCAGCCCCCTCTCCCCCAGCCCACGGTGCCCCTGGCTTTCCAGCCCCGGGGGGTTCTGCTGGGGTCTTCTCTGTCCCCTCTTCGCCTCTCTTTCTGTCAGTCTTTCGCTCCAGCTGGCTGTATGGCTTTTTAATATTGCACCGGAGGTTTTTTAAATAAAATTTTAAGAAAAAAGGAAAGAAAAAAAGTGGCACCGTCTGGTTTGGGGAGAATGTGGTGGTGGGGGAACAAAGGTTAAGGAGGGAGAAAGCAGTAACGGGGCTCCCTAAACCACCAAATAGGGGTGCTAGGCAGAAAACCTGGGGAAAAAAAAACCCTTGGCATCGGTGGCTCATACCTGTAATCTCAGTAACTTAAGAGACACACGAGGATTGTGGTTCAAAGCCAGCCTGGGCGGGAAACGCCTTGAGACGGTTATCTCCCATTCGCCAGCAAAAAGCCAGATCCGTGGAGCTGTGGCTCATGTGGTAGAGCACCAGCCTTTCACAAAAGAGCTCCTTGAGAGCACCCAGGCCCTGAGCTCCAGGCCCAGGACCAGCACAAAAAACGGAAAGAATACTGCAAATTATGCAAAATTTATGTAATTGAGATTTTTTTTTTAAAGGGATGGGTTAGGAGAGCTGGGTGACAGTGTTGTCAGACACCTTGTATTCATAGATGGGTCTGTAGAATGGGAATTTCTTTGTACACCTACTTAAGGAAAGAAAAGTGATGGCTCCAGATTGGCATTCAGTGACCCCTCCCTGACCTTGCGGGTGAAACTCCAGAGCCTGGCCATAGGTGAGAATCCTCGAAGCAGCAGTGTTAGATCCACTTATTGCTGCCATTCATTTATTGCTACTTCATGGATCTGTGTCTGTGGTGCTGAGGAATCGATCCCAGGACATCTGGCATGCTAGGCAAGCACTCTTACCACTGAGCCACCTTCCCAGCTGCTCTTATATATATATATATTTAAAAACAATGAACCGAGATAAAGTGACAGGTATTTGCTTTGTCCTTTAAGCTCCTCATTGCTAGAGTGCACAGTGAGTGTACCACTCTTTATGGACTTTTTCTTGCTTGTTTCCTTTGCGCACCCCATGAGCAAAGGCTCGTAAAAACCCATTTTATAGACAGCAATAGACTAGCACAGCAGAGACGAGCCTGGTCACGCAGGGCTGCCACACCTGGCTTGACACCTGTTGACTGTCTGTGTGTGTGTGTGTGTGTGTGTGTGGTGGTGGTGGTGGTACTGGGCTTGAACTCTGGGCCTGAGTGTTGTCTCTTAGCTCTACCACTTGAGCCACAGCTCCACTTCTAGCTTTCTGCGAGTTAATTGGAGATCCTAAAGAGTCTCCCCGACTTTTCCTGTTGGAGCTGGCTTTAAACCATGATCCTAAGACCTCAGCCTCCAGAGCATATAGGCTTACAGGTGTGAGATGTTACATTATTATTATTATTGGGGGGGGGGTCAGCTTTGGGTTTGAACTCAGGGCCTGGGCGCTGTCTCTGAGCTTTTTGGCTCAAGGTTAGTGGTACCCTACCACTCTGAGCCATGACTCCGCTTCTGGGTTTTCTAGCGGTTCACTGGGGGTAAGGGTCACACGCAGGCTGGCGTCCACTTCTTTGTATATAATGAGCAGCTGGGCCGCACACCCCCGGGCCTTTGCAGGTGAAGAGGGGGTCGTGGGGCGGAAGGAGCCTGGCTCTGGGGGCTCACGCCGGTCACCCCGGCCTCAGGAGGCTGAGGTTTTAGGATCCCCTTCCCAAGCCAGCCCCGGGCCCTGGAGACTCACCTCCCGCCAATGCCCCCAAGCTGGAGGGAGGGGAGCGGTGGCCCAGGTGGGAGAGCACCAGCCTTGAGGGGAGAGACGAAGGCCTGGGTTCGAGGCCCCCCTGCACCATAAAGACAACGTGCAGGGAGGGTGCGGCCTGGGCGCCCCCGGCGGGACACACCGGCCAGGG
>NW_012267400.1:1065435-1066908 GCF_000151885.1 Dipodomys ordii | reverse complement strand
CTACCCCACCCATGTCCCAGGCCTGGCCCACACCGGGTTCGCCCCCACTTACCTCCAAGACACCCCAAAACTACAAGGACAGTGCAGTGACCACAACAGGGAGAAAAAGGGGGACAGTGCCATGTCCTCACTTCCTCTGGTCCCCTGGACCCCCCAGTTTCTTCAGTCAGTCAGTCTGTCTCTCCGCCCATCCCGCCCCCCAGGCCTCACTCTGGCTCGGCCATCTCTGCACGCCCCCCCCAAGCCCACGTGTCAGCATTTTACAGTTCTCCCTCCCCAGGTGGGCCTGAGACTTCCCTTCCCCCCAAAGCAGGGGTGTGAAGGGGTCAGAATGGGGTGAGAGCCAGGCGTTGGCTCCCACCTGTCATCCCAGCTACCCAGGAGGCTGAGATCTGAGGATCACGGTTCAAAGCCAGCCAGGGCAGCAAAGTCCATGAGACTCTGATCTCCAATAAACCACTAGAAAACCGGAAGTGGCACCGTGGCTCAGGTGGTAGAGCGCCAGCCTTGAGCTGAGGAACGGAGGGACAATGCCCAGGCCCTGAGTTCAAGCCCCAAAACTGACCAAAACAACAACAACAACAAAAATGGGGTGAAGACGCCCCTCCTTCTCCCTTCAGCCGGGAACGCGTGCAGAAGGAGCAGCTGGCGAAGGCCATGCCCACCTTCCTGAAGATGTGCGAGCCCTATCTCCTGTACCTGGAGGCCGCGGGCAGGAGCGCACCCCCCATCTATGGAGGCCTGCAGGAGGTGATCAGGAAGGGGGTGAGTGCCGGACGGACTGGGCCAGGGGGCCTGGGGGGCCTGGGCCAGCCTGCCCCGGGCCCCTGAGCGCCCCCTCTCCCCTGCAGCTGTTGGAGATCTCACAGCAGCTGACGCTGCGCCTGGAGCAGCTGGTGTTCATGTACGCCTCCTTCGGCTTCGTGGACCTGGACGAGACTGACCCTCTGAGGTGGGGATAGGAGCGGGGGGGGGGGGGGGGGGGAGCAGAGGCCAAGGGCCAGCCTCAGTTTCCCTCTGCCATCTCCCCCCCCAGCATCTCCTGCTTCTTCTGTGGGAGGTTCTCCATCAGCCCCGCCCACGAGGTGTCCATCTTCAGATACTGCAGCCCCGCGCCCTACACGGCCGCGCGCTTCCCCAGGTACCTCTACAAGAAGATGCGCTGGAACCTGGAGGTCACCCCGGAGCCCAGCAGCCGGGGCCAAGACCCCCATGTGGACTAGTGAGTGTCCCCGCCCCCCTGCCCCATCCCAAACCCTAACTCCTCCCTTTCTGCGGCTACAGAGGCTGAGATCCAGGAGGGGGGGGGGGTCTCAATCCTCAACCTGGTTTGTGCAAAAGCAAAACCAGGAAGCAGAGCCTTTTGGGGTGTCTCGCGCATGCCACGCAGATCCTCTCACCATGAGCTACACACTCAAGCTTTTATTGATTTTTACTTATTTATTTATTGCCAGTCCTGGGGGGCTAGAACTT
>NW_012267400.1:1057955-1064850 GCF_000151885.1 Dipodomys ordii | reverse complement strand
CTTTTTTGCTTATGTGGTGCTGAGGAATCGAACCCAGGGCCTCATGCATGCAAGGCAAGCGCTCTACCACTGAGCCGCCTTTCCAGCCCAAAGTACATTTCTTTTTGAACAGTGTCACCCCTTCCCTTCCTCTCTCCCTACCCTCCCACCAATATATATTTTATTTGTGCCAGTCCTGGGGCTTGAACTTAAGGCCTAGGTGTTTTCCTTTGTTTTTTGTTTTTTTTCTCAAGGCAGATGGGTGCTCTACCATTTAAGCCATATCTCTCCTTCTGGCTTTTTGGTGGTTCATTGGAGATAAGAGTCTTACTGCTGGGTGCCAGTGGCTCAAGCCTGTAATCCTATATCTACTCGGGAGGCTTAGATCTGAGGATCTCGGTTCAAAGCCAGCCTAGGCAGGAAAGTCTTCCAGACTATTATCTCCAATAAACCACTAGAAAACCAGAAGTGGTGCTGTGGCTCAAGCAGTAGAGCGCTCGCCTTGAGCTGAAGAGCGCAGGGACAGCGCCCAAGCCCAGAGTTCAAGCCCCACGACCGACAGAAAAAAAAAAAAAAAAAAAAGTCTTACTTACTCTTCTGCCCAGGGTTGGATTGGCTTTGAACTGTGATCCTCAGTTCTCAGCCTTCCTGAGTAGCTAAGATTGCAAGGCATGAGCCACCAGTGCCTGACTTAAAAGTTCTCCTCTGAAAAGTAGGCTTGGCTGGTGGGGAAGCAGACTATCTAGGCCCAGCTTGAGTTTGGAGAACTTCAGGGCAACTTTGATCATTCATTCATGCCCTTCCTCCCTCCCCCCAGCTATTTCTTATGCTACCGAGATACGTGGGAAGACGCGGGGCAGAGCCCAGCCAATTCCTGTCCCCAGATCCAGAAGCTGTGGTCCATTGGCCGATGGGTGCCCCTGGGACCACCAGAAGATGACCTTTATTCGTGGTAAGAGGCTGGGCAAAGAGGAGGTGGTCTCTGGTTGGAGGAGCAGGAGGACCCCACCCCCGACAGCATGTTGCTTCCTGGGGTACTTATCATCACCTTTGTGTGTGTCTCAGGAAAAGAACCCAGGGCCCCCTCAGCCTGCTCGCTCGAGGCTAACGCTCTTGCCAGGTGGGCTTTCAGCTCATTAATTTTGGGGACTGAATCTCCAGGACCTTTGCTCCCTAGGCTGGCCTCAAACCTCCATCCTCTCAACCTCTCTCTCTCGGCCTCCAGAGAGGCCCACAAGAGCACTTTTTTTTTTCTTTTTCTGGTGGCCTGAGAAGTGCTTTAGGCAGGCTGGTGTAAACAAGTGTTTCAGAGAGGTTGAGTCACCCCCTGCCGCGTCACACAGCGAGGCGCGGCCTGATTGGCTACTTGGGGGCAGTCAGCCAATCCACCGGAGCCTCCACTGTCTCTAAGTTTCTCATCCACAACCAGGAAACAACTTGCCCCAGGCCGGGGGTGGGGGGGAAGGGGGCTGTCCCCCCCGGGGGCTCCCCGGGGGCCGGGGTCTAGGGTCCAGGCCTGTCTGCCTCCCCCCTCCCCCAGGATCCTGTGCCCGCAGCCCCCGGGAGACTACCAGCAGCTGCTGACCATCGGCTTCGAGGAGCCGTCGCACATGCTGGCCACCGACCTGCTGGTTCAGGTCCTCATGGGCCAAGCAGGCCCGGCCCGGCCCCCGAGCGCGGCGGGGCTCCCGGCCTGGGCCGCACCCGGGTCTTGAACCCCTAGAAGGAGGAAGATGGGCGCTGGAGCCGGTCAGTCCCGAACTCCAGGAGAGACGGCAAGGGAGGGCCGGCCCTGGACTCCTTAGGACATCCCAGCTTCGCCTTGCCGGGTTTCAGGCCGGGCTTTCCGGCCGCGCGGAGCCCCGAGCGCCGACACGGGAGTTTCGTGTTCAATAAAAGAAAGAAAGAAAGAAAGAGGCCACGGGCTCGGGTCCGCTCCAGCGCCGCGCCGCGCCCCCGGCGAAGCCACGCCCCTCCGGCGCGAGGCACGCCCCCTCGCGCTGCCTTCTGGGAGATGTAGTTTAGCCATGCCTGTTCGCTAGGCAAGAGCGGGGGCATGCGCAGCAGCCCCCACGGAAAAAAAAAAAAAGGAAGTAGCGGCCCCTGTCAACAACCGGAACCCAGGAAACCCCAATTTGGCGGTAGCTGGGAAATTCAACGCCCACTGGAGGAAGAGACTTACGGTCACGCCTACTGCCCAATTGTAACCCGGAAGTTGTTTCTTCGCCACGTCAAAAGACTACATTACCCGGCGTGCCTGGCGAAAGCGTCCCGAAGGCGGGAGCCGACTTCTTTTCTTTCCTAGTTTTCAGATCTGGGGCGTGTCGCGTCTCCTGTACTTTGCGGGGTGCTCGCGTGTCGCGGACGGGGTGGGGAGAGCCCGAGGGGACCCCGGTTGGGAATGGCATCCCAAACGCGGAGTCGGGAGGAGACTGGGCGCTGAGGGAAGCGGACGCGCCCGGAACCTGTGCTCAAGCGGCGGAGCCTGGACTCGAACCGGATTCTTCCATCGCAGCTGCCTCCTGCGGCGCAGGACCGACCCCCGTGTCCCTCCTTACACCCAGGGATCAGAACTGAGGCCCGCGGGCCACCGTGGCTCACATCCCCGCCATCTGGGATCACGGTTCAAAGCCAGCTCAGGCAGGAAAGTCTGTGAGACTTTTTTTCTTGTCAGCCGTGGGTCCTGAACTCTGGGCCTGGGCGCTGACCCTCAGCTCAAGGCGAGCGCTCTACCACTTGAGCCACAGCGCCACTTCCGGCCTTTTCGGTTTATGTGGTGCTGAGGAATCGAACCCAGGCCCCATGATTGCCAGGCAAGCACTGTAGGAGTGAACCACCTTCCCAGCCAGTCTGTGAGACTTATCTCAATAAACCATCAGAAAAGCCAGAAGGGGAGCTGTAGCAAGTGGTAGAGCACCAATAGCTTAAAGACGGCACTCAGGCCCTGAACTCAAGCCCCAGGACTGACACAAGAACACAACACACACGCAGACTCACACACAAAAGGGAACTGAAACCAGAACACTATATATTTATATTTGTTGTTGTTGTTATTTAGTTATTTTTTCTGGTGCTGGCAGCTCACACCTGTAAGATCTGAGGATCACAGTTCAAAGCCAGCCAGGACAGGAAAAAAATCCATGAGACTCCCCTCACCCATTCACCCGCAAAAAAGATGGAAGTGGAGTTGTGGCTCAAATAGTAGAGCACCAGCTTTGAGTGTGTTTCGGGGGTGGGGAGGGAAACAACTCAGGACCAGAACCCAGGCCCTGAATTCAAGACCCACTAGGGGCACAAAGAAACATATTCCAACAATCAGCCCAATGAGAAAATGAATGAGCTCTTCCCGTGCGCTGCTGGCTTTGACATGTGGATGAGATGCAGCATAAGGCACTGCGGCTACACCAAGGCCCCACAGCCCACGTGAGCCACGCTGTGGGAGGGCGGAGGGGTGGGGAAACCTTGGTTTCCTGGGCTTGCTGCTCAGGAACTGTCACAGCCCCGGCCCTGGGCTTTCAAAACCTTAACCAGCAGCAGGTCATGTGGACAATTTCATCAGGAGGTCAGGGCTGGAACTCAGGAGCCGGCACTGTGTTGTCCCGTTCTTTGCAGTTCTTGGGATGATAGAACTGGGGGCTTGAGTGCCTTAGACAAGTGCATTTCTTTTCTTTTGTTTTTTTTTTTTTTTGGTCAGTGCTGGGGCTTGAACTCAGGGCCTGGGTGCTGTCTCTGAGATTTTTTTTGCTCAAGGCTAGCACTCTACCACTTGGTCACAGCGCCAGTTCCGTTTTTTTTTTTTTTTTTTGCTTATGTGGTGCTGAGGAATCGAACCCAGGCCTTAGAACTGGCTCCCATTTACCTCATGTCATGTTTTCTGGCCTAATTCATTTGTACGAAGCTGTGAAACCGCAGCCATGCTGGGCATGGCAGCACACACCTGTAATCCCAGCCCACAAGAAGCTGAAATATGAGGATCAAGACTCCCAGGCCCGCCTGGGTACAGAGCCTACGTCAGTCTTGAAGCTATAGTATGTGAACAGCACAGATACAGTTTGGCAGACAATTTAAGATGTTCTCCGAAGAGGAATTAACCAGAGCTTGCACATGATCAGCCAAACACCCTACTGCAAACTAGAGTTAGTGCTAACAAAAGTTACTTCTAAGTCCAGCGCCGGTGGCTCATGCTTGTGATCCCAGCTACTCAGAAAGCTGAGATTTGAAGACAGTGGTTCAAAGCCAGCCTGGGCAGAAAAGTCTGAGAGATTCCTATCTCTGATGAATCATTAAAAAACCTGGGAGTGAGCTGGCACTGGTGGCTCAGCCTATGATCCTAGCTTATCACCAGCAAACTTCTCAGATTAAGCTGGAAGTGGCTCTATGGCTCAAATGGTAGAACGCTAGCCTTGAGCACAGAGCGACCCAGGGACTGCGTCCAGGCCCTGACTTCAAGCTCCAAGACTGGAAAAGAAACAAAAAACTGGAAGTGGAGTTGTGGCTCAAATGACAAGAGTGTCAACCTTGGACAAATTAAGTCAGGCCCCAATCAGGTTCAAGCCCCAGGATGAGCACACACACACAAGTTTCCTTAAACAGTCACACTCCGCCTGGTGCCGGTGGCTCAGGCCTGTCATCCCAGCTACTCAGGAGGCTGAGATCTGAGGATCAGGGTTCAAAGCCAGCCCGGGCAGGAAAGTCCATGAGACTCTTATTTCCAATGAGCCACCTGAAAACTGGAAGTGGTGCCTTGGCTCAGGTGGTAGAGTGCTTGGCTTGAGCTGAAGAGCTGAGGGACAGTGCCCAGGCCCAGAGTTCAAGCCCCAGGACCGACTAAAGTAGCCACACTCCATTAAAAGTCATATTTGGGGGAGGAGGAGTGCTGGGGGCTCAAGTCCAGGATGGGGCCGCTGTCAGACAACAGCGCTCCCACGGGGCCACAACTTCACCCCTACAATTCTCTTTCTCTAACTGGGACCCGTTTTCATGTGGTTTGTTTGGAGACAAAGTCTCAATATGTTGCACAGGCTGGCCCTGAATTCCTGGGAGCTCCAGGGGTCCTCCTACCTCAAGCCACGAGTGGCTGGGACTGAGCGCTTGCTTGTACCCTCCACCCACCCCGTGCTGGTTCCCGCTGTTCTTTGGATCGCAGGAACTCTGACTCCCTACCCTGACTTATAAACAAACTTGGAGGGACGCCCAGCCGGACATCACAGGAGGGATGGGGGGCGCTTGGGCCTTCATGGGCACCTATTTTTCTTTTTAGCTATTATTTACATCTAGCGCAGGGACAGGCCGACCGCACAGGCTGGGGAGCCTCGGTGCAGGTCGGGCGGGGAGAGCCCGGAGCCCCGGTAGAAGTTGGAAGTCTAGCCGGGAGGGTGGAGCGGAGGACAAAGTGCACTTCGCACCTTGGCCGCCAGAGGGGAGCAGCGCGCCCGGACGGTTCGGCATGCACGGGGGTGTGGCCTGTCGTGGGCGTGGCCTCCAGAGGGGCGTGGCCTCCGAGGGTGGCCGGCAGCTCCCGAGCCGCGCCCGCGGGGTGCGTTCCGCATTCCCCGCGGCGTTCGCTCCCCACCCGAGACGGAGACTCCCTGAAGAAGACGTCTCGCGGGCCCCGGAGGGGCGGGGCTTTATTTGTGCGGAGGGGCGTGGGGTGACCCCGGCCCCTCGATCTGCCCCGGGGTGGTGGCTTTTCTTCCTCCAGGCGGACAAGCGCCGGTCCCAGTGCACTAAAGCTCCCCAAAGTCAAGGTGAAGCGCGGGCCGGCCGATCGCACGCTCCCGGGGCCGGGGACCCCTCTTCTCCAAGCCTTCCCGAGGGCGCCTGCCGCGGGGCGCTCCTCCGACGGTCGCCCCCATCCTGGTTCTTCCCGCCGGGCGTCCGGGTCACACACCTCACGGTCTGCATCCCTCCTGGGGAGAGGACAGAGGGCAGCCCCCCTGAGGGACCCGTGCACCCCATCCAGGGGCAGGGGGGGTCATTCGGGTCCCAGCCCTCCCCCGGGCTGCGCTTTCCCTGCCCAGCGTCCCGGATCCGCAGGGAGGGGCGCGGCGCGACGTGGAGGGCGGGGGTCCCCCACCCGGCCCAGGAAGAGCGACATGGGGGGCAGGGGTTCCCCACCTGGTCCAGGCCGTTCTCCGAGGCCTTCCTGCGCGGCGGCCAGATCACCGCCAGTTTTCCGTCGCCTCGGCTGGCTGCGGGGAGGCGGCGGGGGGGGGGGACGCTCAGCGGGGGTCGCCCCACCTGTCACCAGCCAGGTGGAGGAGGCCGGCCGCACCCCTTAAACACACACGTCCCCCCCACGCCCGCCCCCACGGAGGCCTCCGCCCAGCTGGGGGCCGAGGACCTGGGAATACAGAGCGCCAGAACCCAAGCGAGGGGGTCCCCGAACCCCGCGTCCGCGCTCCCTCCCCAGCCACGGCCACGCGGTGGTCCTGGGGCTCGAACCCAGGGCCCGGGCGCTGTCCCTGAGCTTTTTCGCCCGGGGCTGGCGCTCCACCACTTGAGCCACAGCGCCACTGGTGGCTGGTTTTTATTTCTGGAAGTTATGGGATCGGACTTTTCCGGCCCGCGCCGGCTTCCACCCGGGATCCTCAGATCGCAGCCACCGACGAGATGCCGGGATTACAGGCGGGAGCCGCGGCGCCCGGCTGTTCCAGGCGGAGGTGTAACGGGCTGAGAGGCTGCCCGGGGGCGCGGGCGGGGTGGGGCCGGATGAGCAGGGGGCTCCCGGCGGAGGAACCCACAAACTTCCAGGGAGCGGGAGGGGTGGGGGGTCCGCAGGCGGGGCGGCTCACCGGTGAGGCTGGGCGCGGGGTCCGTGAACTCGGCCGTGCCGTAGACGTCCCGCCGCAGGCGCTGCAGCTCCCGCTCGCGCTCCAGAGCCTCGCGCACCTCCCGCTCCAGCAGCGACGGGGCG
>NW_012267400.1:1054839-1056485 GCF_000151885.1 Dipodomys ordii | reverse complement strand
CGGCTTTTTCCTTTTTGCTTATGTGGTGCTGAGGAATCGAACCCAGGGCCTCGAGCATGCAAGGCAAGCGCTCTACCACTGAGCCACCTTCCCAGCCCAAAGCTGTGATTCTTATCTGTGATTAATCACCCAAAAGCCAAAAGTGGAGCAGTGGCTCAAGTGGTAAAGCGCCAGCCTTGAGCAAAAATGCTCAGAGTCAGCGCCCAGGCCCTGAGTTCAAGTTCCAGTGCCTGCCCTCCCCTAATAAATAAAAATAAATAAACGTCGCTAGCCGGTGCAGGGGGGGTTACAACTAGTTCCTGGGAGGCTGAATTCCGAAGGAATCAGTTCCAGGAGAAAAGTAGGCAGTCTCCAACAGAAAGTAGCCGGGCGTGGTGATGCACACCGGCCATCCTAGCTACCAGGGGGAAAACTAAAATAAGAGCATTCAGACCCAGCCGCCTGTCTAGGCAGGAAGTGAAACCCGACCTCAAAAATATAATCAGTGCAAACAAGGGCTGGATGTATGACGCAGCCATATCACCAACTTTCACCGGGGGCGGGGGGGGGGGGGGAGGGAGGGAGGGAAGAGAAGGGGGGCT
The DNA here is from genome assembly GCF_000151885.1 of Dipodomys ordii. Taxonomy (NCBI): domain Eukaryota; kingdom Metazoa; phylum Chordata; class Mammalia; order Rodentia; family Heteromyidae; genus Dipodomys; species Dipodomys ordii. The sequence continues at coordinate 1,055,904 of NW_012267400.1, read as the reverse complement.
CTCTGTAGAGCCTTCCCCATCTCTCCTGCAGCCCTGCTAGATCTGGGCCCCATCCTCTGAACGTTTTCTGAAGACCTTCACTAATCAGACTCAGTCAGGGTCTTTCTCCTCTTCTCTAGTATCTTTCAGACTTTTCCTCTTGTCTTACTTAGAAGCCACACAGGGGCGGAGCCGTTGTGTGTGTGGATTGGTTGATAGGTAATTTATAGCTAGGTATATAAGTACAGATTTATAAATCAATATATGCTTCTATGTCAAGCTATAGCTCGTCGACTTTATCAGAAAGGACAATATTGTCATTTACAGGAAAATGGATGGACTTAGACGTGAGATAAGTCAGGCTCAGAGAGAAAAAAGGGCGCGTGTGTTTTCTCTCCTGTGTGGAAGTTAGACCTAAGTCATAAGCATAGATGAGGATCTGGGAAGGTGGCTCAGTGGTAGAGCGCTTGCCTTGCATGCCTGAGGCCCTGGGTTCGATTCCTCAGCACCACAGAAGCAGAAAAAGCCAGAAGTGGTGCTGTGGCTCAAGTGGTAGCCTGCTAACCTTGAGCAAAAGAAGCTCAGGGACAGCGCCCAGGCCCAGAGTTCAGGCCCCACAACTGACAAAATAATAATAATAATAAATCTAAAAAAATAAGCATATATGAGATCATGTACGGAGTCATGTGCATCGACTAAGGGGCGGTATAGTGAAGAGGAGTCCACAGACAACCAATGAGCTGTCTAGCAAAATGAAGCTGTGGCTCAAGCGGTAGAGGACCAGGCCTGGAGTACCAAAGCTTAGAAACAGCACCGAGGCCCTGAGTTCAAGCCCTGAGACTGGCACAAAAAGAAAAATGAACTAGGTCATTTGAGGGTTTGGATGAGATTGGAAAAGACAGGGAGGATGGAAATGGTGAGTTCAATCAAGATGCAGTGTGCTCAGAATGGGACTTGTGGATTTGAACCTTCTTTTTTTTTTTTTTTTGGGTCCAGTTATGGGGCCTGAGCTCTGGGCCTGGGCGCTGTCCCTCAGCTCTTCAGCTCAAGGCTAGCGCTCTACCACTTGAGCCACAGCGCCACTTC
>NW_012267400.1:1049122-1053609 GCF_000151885.1 Dipodomys ordii | reverse complement strand
CTCAGCACCACATAAGCAAAAAGAAAAAAGCCGGAAGTGGCGCTGTGGCTCAAGTGGTAGAGCGCTAGCCTTGAGCTGAAGAGCTGAGGGACAGCGTCCAGGCCCAGAGTTCAAGCCCCACGACTGCACCAAAAAAAAAAAAAAAAGACTCTCTCCTTTCCTAGAAAGGGAAATCGAGGTGTGGAAAGATGGCTCGATCCACTTGGGGCTCTCTTTCGCTCCCACCCTGCCCAGCAACCCTGGTAATAAGCAAGTGGACCCCACATCTGGGACATCCTTTCCTGCCCCCCAAGCCTGACCTCCAGGGACAGCCAGTGTCCGGAGAGAGGCAGCCAGCGCGGGAGGAGGCCGCGGCTGGTAAATAATTCACGGGGACAGATGATAGTGCCTGGAGCGGCCCCAGCCCCCAGCCCCCCCTGCGGGGCCTCCCTGGCCCAAACCAGCTGGACCAGCTTTGCGGGTGCCGCCCCTCGCCCCCCTCCCACCTGGCCCCGCTGCAGCCTCCCGTGCAGACAGGCGGAGAGTGGGTCCTGAATTCAAGACACCCCAAAGTGGGCTTGGGGACTGCGATGGCGCTGCAGAGCCAAGCATGGGCTCTGGCCACACCCATGTAAGTGCAGGGGTGAGGCGGCTGCGGGGCAGGGCTCGGGAAGGGCCAAGGGGGAACGGGGCGGGGGACAGGCCTCTCTTGGTGACCCAAGAACCCCAGATTGCCTCTCCTACCGGCGCCAGAGGAAATGGAAGAGTGTGGGGTGCCCTGTGGGTCCCTCAAGGTGTCTTTTCCCCATGGAGAGAAGCGGGGGAGAATGAGGAGGGCTCCTGCCCCCTCGGATCCTTGCGATTTCCTGCTGGCTGCTGAGAGTCCAAAGACCAGCCTGGGAGTGTCGGGGGGGCTCAGGCTGCGCCCCTGGGACGCCCCTCCTGGGCTGTGGAGGTTGATCAGCTCCAGGAAATGCTCAGCTGGCTCCTATTGCTATAAGGTGGGTGGTTGCCTGGCTAGAGGTAAACTGAGTCAAAGTGGTGCTGCGAGGTCTTTTCGTAGCACAGGGGGCCTGAGATGTTTCTTAAGGTAAGCTGCAGGGGGTTAGTGGGGGGGTGCTTCCCCAGCACCCCCAAGGCCCTACGTTCCCTTCCCCAGCCTCTTTTAAAACTCACAAAGAAGTGAAGGGATGAAAAGAACGTTAAAGGTTGGTAGAAAGTTCTAGAAGTGGGGCTCCTGCAAACTGGGGTCTCACCTCTGTTCTCATCCTTCTGGGTCTCCCGATGCATTATTCACCAACCATGAACCTGGTTGCTTAGTAACAGGAACCCGATCCCCCCCACACCTCCTTCCATCAAGGAAGAGGCAAAGAGATTACATCTTGGGGACCCAGAAGGTGCCGGGGAGGGGGGGACTTCAGCTAACCCCCCCAAGAGAGATCTAGACCTTCTAGGGACAGTTTATGAATTGTGACTTCAGCCCCCAGTCCACCTGAAGTGAGCCTCCTCTCCCCACCCGGCCTTCTCTGGCCACAGCATGTGGAGCTGCTGCTCTCTCCTTTATCTCCTTCTTTCTCTATGCCACTCCTGGATTTGGAACTCAGGGCCTGGGGACCGTCTCTGAGCTCTTTCCCTTCAAGAGTGGCGCTCTACAACTTGAGCTACACACCAGGTCTGGTTTTCTGCTGGTTAAGACGAGATAAGAGTTGCTCAGCCAGGCACCGGTGGCTGACACCTGTCATCCTGGCTACTCAGGAGGCTGAGATCTGAGGATCACAATTCAAAGCCAGCCTGGGCAGCAAAGTCCACGAGACTCTTATCTCCAAAAACCGGAAGTGGCGCTGTGGCTTAAGTGATAGAGCGCTTGCCTTGAGCTGAAGAGCTGAGGGACAGCGCCCAGGCCCAGAGTTCAAGTCCCACGACCGACAAAATTAAAAAAAAAAAGTCACTCAGACTTTCCTGCTCAGGCTGGCTTTGAATCTCGATCCTCAAGATCTCAGCCTCCTGAGTAGCTGGAATGACAGGCGCGAGCCACCGGTGCCCGGCCAATCGAGGTATCTTAGCCCTCCACCCTCCCCATCACCCAGGGCTGTGGCTTGAGCTCCTCAAGGTCTCTTCCTGACTCCAGGAGACTGTTGGAGCCTCAGTTTCCTCCACCTGTAGAATGGGGACAAAACTGCTGCTTGTCCCCGAGGTCAGGAGAGAGCGGCAGCAGGATGGTGCCTCATGGTGCCTGGCTTTGGACCACAGCCAGACAGGCAGGGCATGGGGTGGGGAGGGAGGGGAGGGAGGGTAAGAGCCAAGCCAGCACCTGGGCTCTCTATATAAATAGGGGTGATCTTCCACCTTCCATTTTGTACAGAGAAGGTCGGGGAGTCCCCAGGCCCATGGAGTCCCCAAAGACAGGCAGAGAGAGCCAGAGAATGTCATTCTCCATTCAGGTTGATTGGACTCTGACTTTTTTTTGAGGGGGGTGGGGAAGAGGAACAGGGAGACTGGAGGGGTTCAGGGAGGACAAGAATAGGGGAGGATCTCAGGTTAAACCTTAAACCACTAGTCCCCCTAGTTGAAGCTCAGAGTCCAGCTCTGGGCCAGATGACCCAGTGACCCTTGACTCTAAGAAGGGGGCGTGGTGACTGGGTTACTATGACAACCATGAGATGGACATTTCTCAGCTCAGATTCCCTCCCCTCTCCCCCCCCATCCAAAATCACTTCAGGGATTCTGGAAAGGACCTGAGCTTCAGATAGGATGAGGAGCTGGCCAGATGCCTTCAGCCATGCTGGGAACCTGGCAGGATGTTTGTGGCTCACGCCTGTCATCCTAGCTACTTAGGAGGCTGAGATCTGAGGATCAAGGTTCAAAGACTGGGCAGAAAAGTTCCTATGAGACTCTTATCTCCAATTAACCACTCAAAAAACCAGAACTAGAGCTGTGGCTCAAAGTGGTAGGACACCAGCTTTGTGTAAAACCTTAGGAACAGCATCAGACTCTGAGTTCAAGTCCCAGGATCAACAGAAAAAAAATAAAATTTCCCTATGTGTGTGTGTGTCGGGTCCTGGGGCTTGAACTCAAGGCCTGGAAGCCGTCCCTGAGCTTTTCTGCCCACGGTTGGCGCTCCAGCACTTGAGTCACAGCTCCATTTCCAACTTTTTGGTGGTCCATTTCAGGTAAGAGTTTCACAAACTCTCCTGCCCTGTCTGGCTTTGAGGCTTGATCCTCAGCCTCCTGCGTAGCTGGGAAGACAGGCGAGAGCCACCAGCTCCAAGCCCACGAAAGGATTTAGTTAAATGAGTCATGGTCTCCGTTTCCTCCTCCTAAAACCCTCTGCTCAGACCACCTCTCCCAGTGCAAAGGGGAAACTGAGGCACAGCCCTGGGTGTTCATGTAGCATTCTCTGCCAAAAGTGGGGCTTTCGAGCGGTCAGGCAGGGGAGGGTTGGGGTCCCTGGGGAGCCCCCCAGCAACTGCCCTCCCCCCCTCTTCCCACAGGCCCATGGCTGAGAGCTCTCTCTACAGGCAGCGGCTGGAAGTCATAGCTGTAAGTGATGCCTGATCCCTTCTCATTTCCCCCCCAAGGTCCTTCTTTGATGTCTCCCATGTCTGAAGGCATTCCTGGAAAGAGGGGGAGCAGTGTTGAGAGTTCTGGCCCCGCCTGAGGCACCCCACCTAAGTCCATAGTACCCCATCCCCCAGCTCCTCTGTCTGCTCACTGCAAGCCCCTCCCCTTATACACACACTGTCCATCCAAAGGCTTCAGCACTGCATTGGCAAAGGCTGGCCCCCAGTCCACGCCTCCCACACACCCCACTTCTCAGTCCCACCTCTCCTGTCTCCCTGGACCTCTCCTATCCTGGAGACCCCCGAGCCCTCTGCACCTGTCATCTCTATGCACCCCAACTCTGTCATCTCCCCACCCAACTCAACCATGGAGGAACTCCATCTCCGCACTTCGCATGCGAATACTAGTCTTGATCCTTATCTTCATGTCCCACATTTGCACCCCCATCTCTCTGACCTGAACTTGTGTCCACCCCCGCTTTTGAACCCCCACTCTGATCTCCAATTCTGCACCCCACTTTCCTCCCCTCTACCTTGGCGGGGTGCCAATGAATCACTCTGGATCCATTGCTGCACACTATTTCCCTAAACCCCACTTTATGCCCCCATCTCTCCCGTCTCCACTTCTGCGCCCCAGTCTCTCTGGACCTTCCTATCTGCACACCCGTTTGGGGGCCTTCTTACCAGCCCTCTCCTTGACACCTGGCATCTAGACCCCTCTCTCTGGACCCGAAATCTTGGATCCCTCCTGAGTTCTGGCCCGGCTCAGGCCCTCCCTACGCCCCGCCCCATCTACAGGCCCCGCCCTCAAATCAATAGACCACGCCTCGATAGGCCCATCCCACCACCAGCTCCGCCTACCAAAACAGGCCCCGCCCAACCTAAGGGCCCCGCCCCAGGCCCCGCCCCGCCGACAGCCCCGGACCCCCATTGGGCGCGGGGGCGTCG
>NW_012267400.1:1027676-1045392 GCF_000151885.1 Dipodomys ordii | reverse complement strand
GCAGCAGCATGGAGGCCCCAGGTGTGGAGGCCCCAGGTGTGGCGGCGGCGCGCGCACCTGGGGGCAGCCCGGGGGCGCCTGGGCCCGGGGACCCCGCGGGAGAGGCCGCGTCGTTCATCTGGGTGGAGAGGGTGACCCTGGCCGAGGACTGGGAGCTGGTCACGGAGGGACCGGAAGGGCCCACGGCCGAGCCCGCGGCGGAGGGAGTCGTGGAGGCCGGGCAGGTGGAGAGGACAGGAGAGGGGGCGGGGGGCAAGGCGGCTCCGGGGCCGGCGGGGGAGCCGGAAGCTGGGGCGGCCGCCGAGCCAGGGCCAGGGGGAGGCGGGGAAGAAGGCGCCCACGGGGAACGGGGCGAGGGGCCCCCGGGAGCAGACGCAGCCGCGAGACCAGAGGCCGAGGCCCACGCGCAGGGAGAGCAGGAACAGGGCAGAGGGGAGGCGGCAGGGGAGAAGGAAGTAGAGGGGACCCCGGCGGCCGGAGGGAAGGCAGGTGACGGACCCCTGGATGGGGACAGGAAGGGAAATGAACCCCTGGATGGGGAGAGGAGGGAAAGTGAACCCCTGGATGGGGAGGGGAGGGGAAGCGAACCCCTGGATGGAGAGATACAGGGAAGTGAACCCCTGGATGGGGAGAGGAAAGGAAGTGAACCCCTAAATGGAGAGATACAGGGAAGTGAACCCCTGGATGGAGAGATACAGGGAAGTGAACCCCTGGATGGGGAGAGGAAAGGAAGTGAACCCCTGGATGGAGAGATACAGGGAAGTGAACCCCTGGATGGAGAGATACAGGGAAGTGAACCCCTGGATGGGGAGAGGAGGAGAAGCGAACCCCTAGATGGGGAGAGGAGGGAAAGTGAGCCCCTGGATGGGGAGAGCGGAGGTATGGAGGAGAAGCCCCCAGAGGCCCGGGAGAAGCCGAGTTCAGGGGGGTCCGGGGAGAGCGCAGCGCCCCCGGCAGAGGAGGGGGGTGTCCAGCCTGAGGAGGCCCCGGAGGAGCCAGGACTGCGGCCCGGGGTCAGGCCCGAGGGCTTCCCGGAGCAGGAAGCTGGGAAGGCCGAGGCCCCGGCCGAAGGCCCCGCAGGGGAGGCCGTCCCTCTCCCGACAGAGACCCCGGCCCCGCCGCCGCCCCCCGAGAGCCAGCCTCTGCTCCCGCGGGAGAGGCCCAGCGCCCACCCCGCGCCCACCTACGCCCCTGCCCGGCAGCCGGCGCCCGCCGAGGGCGGGGAGGCCAACGGCCCCAAGCAAAAGACGTGTCAGTGTTGCGCCGTGATGTGAGCCACGCCGCCCCACGCGCACTCAGCTACCTCGCCGCCCGGCACCCAGGCTGCCACCCGCTCCCGGCTCCGCGCCCACCGCCTGCGGCCTGGCCCCTCCTGCAACCCAGTCTTTATACTTGAAAATAAAAAGGTTAAAGCACCAGCAGCTTGGCTCTGTGCCCAGCGCTGCCCAATCTGCTAGGAAACTGAGGGAGAGCAGAATTCCGCTAGCCAGCGCGCACCGTGATCAGGAGGCTGCTGGGTGGGGTGGTACACGCCTGTAATCTCAGCTACTCAAGAGGTGGAAGGAAGATCCCAAGTCAGCCTTGGAAAAGTTGGTGAGATTCTGTCTCATAAACTAAAGCCAGGGCGCCGGAGGCTCACGCCTGTCATCCCAGCTACTCAGGAGGCTGAGATCTGAGGATCCCAGTTCAAAGTCAGCCCAGACAGGAAAGTCTGTGAGACTCTTATCTCCAATAAACCACCAGAAAACCGATAGTGGTGCCGTAGCTCAAGTGGGAGAGCGCTGGCCTTGAGCTGAAGAGCTGAGGGACAGCGCCCAGGCCCAGAGTTCAAGCCCCACCACTAAAAAAGGTTAAAGAGACTCCATCTCAGACAATGGCTGGGCACCAGGGTGTACGCCTGTAATCCCAGCTCCAGTGGAAACACAAAGTCTAAGTGGCACAGTGTTGGGAGTCAGAGAATATCAATTGTATCCATTCCATTGCTGTAACAAAAAGATACCTAGTTACAATGGCTACTAAAATACAAAAGTTTATTAGGGCTTCCTTCCTGTTCTGCAGGGAGGGGGGTGTGCCAGGCACTGATCCTGGTCACCGCCCAGGGATTCAGGCTTGTTTCCATTTCTGGGTCTGGCTCGGTTCCCTGAGGTCTCCACAGTGGGGGCTTGGCACATAGGAAGAGTGTGCAGGTCTCCCCCCCCATCACTTCTCCACTTTGTGGAGACCTTAGTCCAAGGCATAGCTGCAAGGGAGGCGGGCATTCTGTCTCATGGACACCCAGGGGGCCTTGGAGGCCACTGGTGGGGGGTGAGGGTGGGGGGAGGCTCAGGCCAGCACCGGGGCCCTGGGGGTCCTCAGAAGGCCCAGCTCCTCGGGTGTAGGCAGGAAATGCTTCTCGTACCCTGAGTGAAGTGGGGCGGAGGTCTTGGGGGGCTTCCCGATGGGTGGGGGCTCCACCTCTTCCACCTCCAGGATGGGCAAGTCCTGGGGGGGCTGCGGCTGGAACACCTCCTGGAGGGAGAAGCTGCTGTAACCCGGCCTCCCCCAGGATCCCCGTAACCACCCCGTACCCCCCTTCCCTGACAAGACTCTGGCAGCCCACCTTCTTGCTTACCTCTATGGGGCCTTGGCTAGAATGGCTGTTGGCAGGATCTGGAACCTTCTCCCAGACCCACTGGGGCAATATCTTGTGTCGCAAGTGGAGGCACCTGCTGGGGAGGTGCGAGTCAGGGCCCCAGAAGACACCCTGAGACCCGAGACCGTCCCACAGCTCCGAGGCTGCCCATCAGCTCAGAGGATGCCCCCACACACACCTGCACAGACAGACGGACAGACAGCCTCACCTACTGGAGGCGGCCAGGCTCAGGCCGCAGCCCAACAGGAGCAAAGCCCACAGGGAGAGGACGCTGGGCAGCACTTTGCACTTGAGGGTGTTATCTGCAGGGGCGGGAGGGGGGAGGGCTGCACACCAGGCAGGGAGGGGAGCGACCCGTGGGAAGTGGGTGTGGCTTGTGGGTGGGCGGGGCTAGGGTGATGACTTGGAACAGGGCGGGATTTGTGAGTAGAGGGGAAAAGTGTGAGAAGGGGCGGGACTTGGGAATGGATGTGACTAAGGCCGAAGGCAATCTTCGAGGGGGCGTGGCTTTGGGTGGGTGTGGCCACAGTGAGAACTCACGAAGGGGCGTGGTCTGCTAACGGGAGGGGCTAAGAGTACAATCATCTTGGGTCAGGGTGGGGCTCTGAGGGGTGAGAGAGGAACCCACCTCTGGGCTGGGGAAGGGGGCGTGGCTGCTGGTGGGCGGAGCTAAACAGGGTGAATCTTGGAATGGGGCGGGGTTTGTGCGCAGAAGGAATCATGCATAGGGGCGTGGCTTGCCAGTGGGGGTGGGGACTCTTGGGAAGGGTGAGGCAATCTGGGGAGGGCGTGGCTTGTGGGAACTGGTGGGGGCGTGGCTCGTGGGCGGGGCCAAGGGTGGGGAAATCTTGAAGGTGATCAAGGGCAGAGATGGAGCCAGACTCACTGCTACACAAAACCCGCAGCATGGAAAGGAAATTCTGGCGAGGCAGGCTGGGAGGCAGTGTTCAGCAAGCTGGAGGCCCTGGCCTCCGTCTCCAGCTCAGCCATCCAAACGGATGCGCCCTGCGGCCCTCCAAGGGAGCCCCCAGTCCCTCCCCAGCCTCTCTACCTGGCAGGTGAAGGCGGAGGCTGGGCCCAGGTGGGCCCTGTCCGCCGCTGGTGGATGCGGTCACCCACAGCTCGCAGGGACACCAGGGAAGGTCAGGAAGAGTGACAGTCTGGGTGCTGCTGCTCACTGAAGGACACAAGCAGAGAGGAGGGGGAATGTGCTGAAATCCTGCCACAGGGCCTTTGCCCCTCCTGGCCACTGGCACTGCGCTCAGAGTCTTCATTCCAATGGGAGTCCATCCCACTCACAGCCAAGAGAGCCACTGCGTTCTGGGGAACGTTCTGTGGCTCCTGAGGCCCCGAGGGAGACAAGGGTCAGCCGGTGGGGTCCGCGGGTGGGGTCCGCGGGTGGGCTGGGCAGCGCTTACCGTTCCTGCAGAAGGGGGCGCTGGTCCGGCTCTGCACACACAAGGTGTAATGGGTGAGGTGACCCCGGAGCAGGGATCTCGGGACCTCTCCCCATGCTACAGCGGGGATCCCCGGGGGGTCATCTCGGAGCCGCCAAAGTGCCGGGCCCACTCGCGGTGCTGGAGGGAAGAGCTGGGTCAGTCAGGTGCTGCCCCCCCTCCCCCAGCCCATCCTCCAAACCCTGCTTACCTCGTTCCTCTCTGAACCCCCAGACCACAGGGGCAGGGGCCAAGCCCACTGGGGAGACAGCTGTCACCCTGATCTGGTAGGGGACCCCTCCTTCGAACTCCCCTGCTTGGTGGAGAAAGGCAAAACCTCTCAGAGATGAACCCCGCCCCCCCGTCACTTCCTGCACGCCCGGGTCCCCCACAGGACACCCAGGACAAAGCTTGGGGTGTGTAAGTCATTTATTTCCACGTTGGAGGTGACCCCTGGAAAAAGCAGTACAGTTAAGCAATGAGTCAGGGAGGGGCTGGGAAGGCGGCTCAGCGGTAGAGTGCTCGCCTGGCATGCGCCAAGCCCTGGGTTCCATTCCTCAGCACCACAAAGAGCTGGAAGTGGCGCTGTGGCTGAAGTGATAGAGCGCTAGCCTTGAGCAGAAGAAGCTCAGGGACAGTGCCCAGGCCATGAGTTCAAGCCTAGGATTGACCAGAAAAATTTTAAAACAGAGAGAGAGGAAAAAAGAAAGAAATTAAGATTTCATGGACCCCCCATACTTGCTCTTATTTATTCCTTTTATTTATTTTATTTATTTACTCATTTTTTTGTCAGCCATGGGCTTGAACTCTGGGCCTGGACGCTGTCCCTCAGCTCTTCAGCTCAAGGCTAGTGCTCTACCACTTGAGCCACAGCACCACTTCCAGCAGTGCTGAGGAATGGAACCCAGGGCCTCATGCATGAAAGGCAAGCGCTCTATCACTGGGCCACCTTCCCAGCCCCCAGTTCTGGCTTTCTGGTGGTTTATTGGAGATAAAAGTCTCATGGACTTTTCTGCTCCGGCTGGTTTAAACCATGATCCTCAGATCTCAGCCTCCTAAGTAGTTAGGATTACAGGTGTGAGCCACCAGCACCTGGCTTATTATTTGTGTGTATGTGTGTGTGTGTGTGTGTGTGTGCCAATCCTGGGCCTTGAACTCATAGTCTGAGTGCTGAACTTGGTTGGGTTTAAAAAAAAATATTCAAGCTGGGCACCGGTGGCTCATGCCTAGCTACTCAGGGGGCTGAGATCTGGGATTGTGGTTCAAAGCCAGCCCAGGCAGCAAAGTCTGTGAGACTCTTATCGCCAATGAACCATCAGAAAACCAGAAGTGGTGCTGTGGTTCAAGTGATAGAGCACTAGTTAGTCTTGGACTGAAGAGCTGAGGGACAGCACATAGGCCCAGAGTTCGAGACTCAGTGGCGCTGTAGCTCAAGTGGTAGAGCGCTCGCCTTGAGCTGGAGAGCTGAGGGACAGCGCCCAGGCCCAGAGTTCAAGCCCCACGACCGACAAAAAAAAAGAAAAAAAAACAGAGTTCGAGACTCATGACTATCCAAAAAAAAAAAAAATCATTTTCTGCTCTCGCACTACATCACAGCTCCATTTCGGGTTTTCCATTGGTGCACAGACTTTCCTACCAGGCAGGGCTGGCTTCAAATTTCCATCCTCAGATCTCAGCCTCCTGAGTAGCTTAGATTACAGGAGGGAGCCACCCAGCCCCAGCTTTCACGCCGCACTTAGGACCCACGCGGCACCCTGTGATCAGCCCCTCTGTCCTGGGGTCCCACCACGGCCCCCTGCCAGCATAGAGCCAGCGTCATGGGCAGAGCAAACCTCTGTTCTTTGTACTCAATGCCTCGGGCGTTTTGTTACAGCAATGGAAAGTGAGCTAAGGCCCTCCTGGAGGGACCGAGGCCTCACCTGGCAGCACAGCGCGGCGGTTCCTGGGGGAGCACCGGATCCAGCTGAGGGTCTCCTGAGGGTCACCGTCTCTTGTCCAGTCCACCACAAACGCAGACACCTCCCCGGTTCCTGGTTCCCAGGTCACCAGCAGCTCCCTGCCCCCGGCAAGGCCTCTGACCTGCACGCCACGAGGGGCAGACTCCGCAGCTAGAAGGGAGGGGGGGAAAGCCTCGGCTGCCGCAGCGTGGTGCCCTTCCCCCCTCCAGGAGTTCATGATCTTTTTTTTATTTTTGTATGTATGTGCCAGTGCCAGGACTTGAACTCAGAGCCTGGGCGCTGTCCCTGAGCTTTTTATGCTCAAGGCTCGCGCTCTACCACTTTGAGCCACAGCGCCACTTTTCATTTTCTGATAGTTCATTGGACATCAGAGTCTCCTGGACGTTTCCTGCCCAGGCTGGCTTTGAACTGTGATCCTCAGATCTCAACCTCCCTGAGTAGCTGAGACTGCAGGCGTGAGCTACCAGCCCCTGGCTGAGGTGTCTAACTTACCCAAGCAGAGCAAAGAGAGATTGGTGAGCGGTGCCCAGGGAATGGCATTGTCAGCGGACACCGATGCCCACTCTGCCCCGGTGGGGATGAGGAAATGACAACAGGAGACGCCTTCCTCCCTCACACTCTTCTCTGCAAGCCAGAACCAGGCCGTGTAGCTCACCTGGGCACACAGGCCAGAGGCCTGATGACGGAGAGAAGGAAATAGGTTAATGTCTCCTCCATAAACCAGATCTCAACTGGGCATCTTGGTGAGGTCCGATTTTCTAGACCCTAATTTGTTTCCCATCTGCTTGATACAAAATTACTAAGAAGGGGGGGGGGCTGGGAAGGTGGCTCAGTGGTAGAGCGCTTGCCTTGCATGTGTGAGGCCTGGGTTCAATTCCTCAGTACCACATACACAGAAAAAGCCGGAAGTGGCGTTGTGGCTCAAGTGGTAGAGCGCTAGCCTTGAGCTGAAGAGCTGAGGGACAGCGCCCAGGGCCAGAGTTCAAGCCCCAAGACAGAAGAAGAAGGAGGAGGAGGAGGAGGAAGAGGTGAGAGAGAGAGAGAGAGAGAGAGAGAGTTCTGTGTTAAAAGCCCTCACCATGTTTATGGATTCAGGGTTCTCTCCTGAAGTGCTGCGGATGTTTTGCTTTATGAGTTTGAAGCCATGTTATTGGGTGCATACAGATTTATGACTCTTGTGTCATCCTGGGAACTGAATCTTTTGTCCTTATATAGCAAATCGTTTTTCCTTTTCTACCTAATGCTATAATTAGAACACTAAGCTAGGCATCGATGGCTCCAGCCTGTAATCCTGACTACTCAGAAGGCTGAGATCTGAGGATCCTGGTTCAAACCTGTCCTTCCCTCCCTCCCTCCTGCCTCCTTCCTTCCCTCCCTTCCCCTCCCCCTCGGTCATGGGCTTGGTCTCAGGCCATGGGTGCTGTCCCCTGAGCTCTTTGGCTCTACGACTTTGAGCTACAGCTCCACTTCTGGTTTTCTAGTAGTTCATTGGAGATAAGGGTTTCTCGGACTTTCTTGCCCGGGGTGGCTTTGAACCTTGATCCTCAGATCTTAGTCACCAGAGTAGCTAGGATTACAAGCATGAGCCATCAGTGCCTGGCTTCATTTTTTTTTCCTCCCATAACATTTATTAACGTATTAAATAAACAAGGAAGCAGGAGATGTTTCTCAGTGGTAGGGCTGTTGTTGATTATATACAATGATCTGGATGGGATCACAGGATCACAGCATTAAGTAGATACATTGATAAATAAATAAACAAGAAGGATATAAGCGTGTCCCAGATTTTCCCGCCTGGACTGGCTTGGAACTGCGATCCTCAGACCTCGGCATCCTGAGTGGCTGGGATGGCAGGCGGGAGCCACCTGCGCCTGGAACTGTCTTATTTCTAGCATTGTTACTTGGGGTTTTTCCAGTTTACCTTCCACAGAAGCAGGAGCTCCTCCTGGGCACCCCAAGTCTGGCAGAAGTTCCCTGATACCCACACATCATCGGGCCCTAGGAGACCCGGGGAGAGGAAGGAGCAGATGAGAGAAGCCGTGATTGGCCAGGTTTTCCAGGAGGGGCGGGGCGAGGGCGGGGCGTCCCCAGAGGGTGGAGATGTGGGCAGGGCTTCCAAGAGGGCGGGGCAGGGCTCACCAGAGGGCGGGGTCTGGAAGGAGAGGGCGGGGCTCCATTCGCCCCACAGATCTTCCGCTTCCTCCACTCGGCAGCGGCCAGACACATTGTAGCTGGTGGCAGGTTCAAGATCCTGAATCTCAACAGGGCTCATGGGAATGGTCTTTAGTTCAGGCTGCAGCTGAGAGACAAGATGGGAGGGGTGGGGCTAAGGGAAACTTTATTTTTTTAATTTTATTTGTTGTCGGTCCTGGGGCTTGAACTCTGGGCCTGGGCGCTGTCCTGGAGCTCTCTCAAAGCTGGCGCTCTACCACTTGAGCCACAGCTCGACTTTCTGCTTTTTTTCTTGCTAATCCGTGGGAGATAAGAGTCTTGGAGGTCTGGGAAGGTGGCTCAGTGGTAGAGCGCTTGCCTCACATGCATGAGGCCCTGGGTTCGATTCCTCAGCACCACATAAGCAGAAAAAGCCGGAAGTGGCGCTGGGGCTCAAGTGGTAGAGCGCTAGCCTTGAGCCGAAGAGCTGAGGGACAGCGCCCAGGCCCAGAGTTCAAGACCCATGACCAACCAAAAAAAAAAAAAGAATCTTTGAGACTTTCCTACCCCAGCTGGCTTTGAACCAGGATCCTCACGCATAGCTCAGCCACCTGAGGAGCTGGGATTACAGGTGTGAGCAAAGAGACTCATCAGCTTGCGAGCCCAGCCTTGCTTGGGATGAGACGAGTGTGTGTGTGTGTGTGTGTGTGTGTGTGTGTGTGTCTTGCTGCTGACACTCACCAGGGTCCAGTTGGCCTCCTGACATCTCCGGTAGCGGAACTGGCAGGTGAGAGGCTTGTGGGGGGGCCACCGCGGGGGTGCCCACTGCAGAGAGGCCTCCAGGGGTGGGTGCTCTGAAAACTCCACATCGGGCTGGAGGCGGAGGGCATCGGGTCTCACTGCGGGAGAGTGGGCCAGGGCACACTGAGGAGGGGGAAGGGGATCCCCCAGGACCACGTCCCACAGCACCCCAAACTTCCTGGCACATTACTTTGTGTTTCTAGGTTCACGGAGACTTGGGGCCAGAGAGGTCGGTCTGCCTGGGTTCCCCAGACGAGGAGTCTGTCGGCCGTGGTGAGGTGTCCCCGGGGAATGGTCACCCAGTGCTGCCCAGCGGGGACTGCCACCTTCCGGGTTCTGTGAGAATGGCTGTGGGGACGGATGCAAGAGAAGGACCCACGCCGGCCTGGGCCAAGGCGCATGACACGCATGACAAGCACACGCACCCACCGGAGGCCTGCACTGTTGGGGCGCGAAGCCCCCCGAGGCTGGCCACTCTCCCTCAGTTTTTGGTTTTGTTTTTAATTTTCACTCAGGGCTGGTGCTCTACCACTTGGAGGCATGGTGCCATTTCCGGCTAGTTAATTGGAGATAAAAGTCTCCTGGACTGGGGCTGGGAAGGTGGCTCAGTGGTAGAGTGCTTGCCTTGCATGCACGAGGCCCTGGGTTCGATTCCTCAGCACCACATAAGCAAAAAAAAAAAAAAAGCTGGAAGTGGTGCTGTGGCTTAAGTGGTAGAGCGCTAGCCTTGAGCTGAAGAGCTGAAGGACAGTGCCCAGGCCCAGAGTTCAGGCACCATGACTGGCAAAAAAAAAAAAAAGTACTACCTGGGCTGGCTTTGAACTGTGATCCTCAGATCTCAGCCTCCTGAGTAGCCGGGATGACAGGCAGGAGCCACCGCACCTGGCTCACTTCATATTCTTAAACATTTCTTTCTTGTCATGTCCTTAAGTGCTTGAACCCCCAGAACGAACCCTAAAACTAAATACTGTTATTTGTGCAATGTATTTATTTGGAGACCGGGTCTTGCTCCTTAGCTCCAGACTGACTTTGAACTGGCAATCTCTTGTCCCAGCCTCCAGTGCGCTAGGGTACCAGGTGTGCAAGAGTTCACCCCTCCAAGATTGTAGATTAAGAGGGGCACACACACAGGTGCCTGTAGCTCACACCTGTCATCCCAGCTACTCAGGAAGCTGAGATGTGAGGATCGTGGTTCAAAGCCAGCCTGGCAGGAAAAATCCGTGAGATTCTTTTTTTTGTTTTTTTTTGGTCCGGTTGTGGGGCCTGAACTCTGGGCCTGGGCGCTGTCCCTCAGCTCTTCAGCTCAAGGCTAGTGCTCTACCTCTTGAGCTACAGTGCCACTTCCGGCTTTTTTTTCTTTTTGCTTATGTGGTGCTGAGGAATGGAATCCAGGGCCTCAGGCATGCAAGGCAAGCGCTCTACCACTGAGCCACCTTCCCAGCCCAATCCGTGAGATTCTTATCTCCAATAAAGCCACAAGTGAACTGGCAGTGGCGCTGTGGCTCAAGTGGTAGAGCGCTCGCTTTGAGCCGAAGAGCTGAGAGACAGAGTTCAAGCCCCACAACTGTCATAAAAACAGGGGTGGGTGAGGGGGACAGGGAGGAAAGGAGGGGAACCTAGAGTAGGGGAGTTGGACTTGAGGAAGCGGGGAGGGGGAGAAGCAGGACCTAGGGCAAACTGGAACTCAGGTGCCTCAGTTTCCCCCAAACACCCCAGGAGTACTCACTATTTCTGGCTCTGGAGGTGAAGCGCAGAAGGGCTCCCCAGGTCCCCATGAGGCTCCCAGGAGCAGTGCAGGTCCCCCGAGGGGCCAACTGTGTAACACTGCAGGGGCCCCGTCCTGCCTGCAGAGGGGCCCAAGCAAGGGGCTCACACCCTTCCCCCCACCGCCACCTGTGCACCCCAACTTTCCTAAGCTGAGGGCTGGAAGCACAGGCCTGGCCCAGACAGGCAAGCATCGTACCCCCGAATCGCATCCCCACCCCACTTCCACTTTCCCGGGCTTCTAACGATTGCCGGCACGCTGGGGGGGTTCCCTGAAAGAAATGAGGAGCAGGAAGGGGGTGCCGGGCTCCCGGGTCCAGCTCCAGGCTGGCGGAGGGGGGGGCGGGTAAAACGAGTCATCTTCTCTTCTGCCAGCCACATCCTGTTATCGCCCCGAGGGTGCACCCCCGCCCGGGCGCCCCGCGCCGCGCCCTGCGCCCCGCTCCCGGCTCCCGGGCGCCAGCGCGCACGCGCCTCGCCAAGTGCCACCCAAGTGTCACCACTCACCCTGGGGCCGCGTCCCTCGGCACAGCACAAAAACCGCCACCGGCAGCAGCGCCAGCTTCGGCCACGGCCAGAAGGGGACGGCAGGGGTCCCCCGCATGGCTCCCTGGGGACCCCGTGCGGCTCCGCCCGGCGTGGCGTGGCCCCTGGAGCGCGCGAGTCCCCGACCCAGGGGAGGCGGGACGGGAAGCGCAGCCGCCTCCGCCCCCCCCGCGTCCCCGCCCCTTCCCCAGCGGGGAAACCCCATCACAGCTCACGGCTGGGGAGGGGTGCAGAGGCAGCCAGAGAGCGTCGATGGGGGCATGCACCCCGCCCCCCAAGATCTTCCCCTTCCCCTGCTCACTCGGCCCAATGACACACAACTTGCTCTGCAAGTAACTTTTATTATTGGGGTTCAGGGAAATGGGGTACGGGGACTCTGGTGCTGTTCTTCGGGTGCCCAGCGGGGGGTGGGGTGGGGTGTGGAGGGGGAAATGGATGTCATTAGGGCTGGCCAAGGGAAAGTGACCATAATCCATAATGGGGGGGGGTAGAGAGGCAGTAGGTCTGGAGGTGGCTAATTTGGGAAGAGTCGGGACACAGATGTACCCCGCAGGTGTGGGGGGGCCCTGGTGGGTCAGGCTGGGATCTTGGGGCCCAGGGTCAGGCCAGGCTGGTCAGGGATCAGTTCAGGGGGAATGACCCCCCCCAGCCCAGAGCTCCTGGACCTGCCATTGTGGATGGAGTCCTGTGCATGGGGGGTGCCCGCACCCCCGCCTAGCAGAGGCTGCTGATGTCACCTTTGCTGCAGCCCCACTTGCAACAGTTGCTGGAGAGGCCGGTCAGGACATCCCGGCCCCCCCGCGGGGCCCCGGGGGGGCCCTGCCAGCTCGGCCGGCCTTCATCAAAGGCCTGGTGGGGCTTGGTGAGGGACAGCCATTCGCTGGAGCCCACGGCCTCGTCCCTCTCGCCCGCCAGGCTCTCTGCTCCCGAGTCTGCGTCTGAGAACACCTCTCCTGCCAAGCAAAGAAGAACCACAGGGCTAGGGGTTCCCTGGGCTCGGCCCCAGGAGACCGTCCCCAGCCCACAAGGGGATCTGTCTGTCTTGTGAACTCCAGGAGTGAATTCTGCTCAGGGTTGCTGGGGCTCAAGCGGTAAAGGCCCACCATGAGCAAACAAAAGAAAAACCGCAGAGCCAGCACGCAGGATGTCAGTTCAAACCCTAGGATGGCGCGCACACGCACACACACGCGCGCGCGTGCGCACATACAGTGATCATGGCTGTTGAATTCTTACGGTTTGCCAAGTGCTATTTTACATGCACAAATGATGTCCCTTCTCCCAAGGACCACCCCAGCACCTGCTGTTCACCGGTCACCTACTTACCAAAGAGGGGCGTGGCTCCCGAGGGAAGCGCGGGGAGCACATAGCCAAGGCTGCAGCTTTCCGAATCTTTCATGTCCACTTACCCATCCACCATGCATCCACCTTCCAGCCAGCCAGCGTCCTCCATCCACCCATCCATCCATCCATCCATCCCTCTTCGTCCATCTTCCATAGTCTTTCCTCCATCCCTCCATCCCCCCATCTTTCCTTCCTCCATCTCTGCCATCTCTCCATCATCATCTTCATGGTGAGTATTCTTTTCCCAGGCCTCCTCCTCCAGGGAAAGTCCATTTCCTGCCCTCCCCTATCAGTGGTCCCTCTGGACCACAGCTGTATCTGTTGAGACTTCACGGGTGCATTGGTGTACCCTGCAGTGCTCACCACAGGGCGGATGTGTGGCTCATTGAGGGGAAGTCTGATGTCAGGGAGATCGCACACCAGCTGTCCAAATCCTGCCTTCATTCTACCTCCGTGTGTGTGTGTGTGTGTGTGTGTGTGTGTGTGTGTGTGTGTGTCAGTGCTGGGACTTGAGCTCAGGGCATAGGTGCTACCCATTAGCTTTTTACCACTCAAGCCACAGCTCCCCTTCTGGCTTTTTGCTGGACATAATCTCAAGCCAGGTGCTGGTGGCTTACACCTGTCAGCTACTCAGGAGGCTGAGATCTGAGGAGCTCAGACTCCTGAGACTCTGATCTCCAATGAACCACCAGAAAACCAGAAGTGGCGCTGTGGCTCAAGTGGTAGAACGCTCGCCTTGAACTGAAGAGCTGAGGGACAGCGCCCAGGCCTACAGTTCAAGCCCCATGACCTACCAAAAATACAAATAAAAAATGTGTCTCACAGACTTCCCTGCCCGGGCTGGCTTCGAACCTTGATCCCTAGATCTCAGTCTCTCCAGTAGCTAGGATTTTACAGGCATGAGCCAAAGAAGTCAGTTTTTCCATTTTGGAATCTGGCAGCTCAGCAGCCATGAAGGTGGTGGGCAGACACGCTACCTCTCCGTCCCCTCCCTGAGCCCCTGTCCCCGACTCCAGGGACCCACAGGTAGGTATGCCAGGCCCCCCACCCCCCAAGGCTCACCCAGCAAGTCATGGGTCAGGAAGTCCCCGCGCCTCCACCGGGAACCCCCACAGGTAAAGATGACAGCTCGGATGAATTCTCGGCCACAGAGTTTCACCCCATAGGGCGCCGCTCGAGCCTCGGCCCCCCGCGCCAGGTCCCCGGCCAGCACCCAGCCCAGCAGCAGCAGCAGCAGCAGCAGCAGCGGGCACTTGGCCATGTTGCACAGAGACGCCTTGGGCGGGAAGGTGGCTCAGCATGCCCCAGCTTTCAGGTCCCCCATTTATACCTCATGGCTCCCCCCACCCTGCCTGAAGGAAGACTGTGACCTCTCTTATCAACCCCAACAGAAGGGAGACGGGTATGACTCCTCCGCAACCCGACCTTTCACAGTCTTCCATCAAGAGATAACCTTTCGCCGGGGACGGCAGGTCAGGACTCAGCGCTCTGTCACCTTCCACACAAGGAGGCCACAAATCCCTCATTTATATTCTGCACCAAGAGCACAGACACCAGAAGCTTGAGAGGGCACAGCCAGGCCTCTGGAAGACACAGGTACCCCATCTGGGTGTCGCGATGCACACCTGTAATCCCAGCTACAGACCCAAGGGATCTGTTGAGCCCAGGAGTCCACAGTGAATCAATTTGGGCCGTGCAACATCCTGTCTTCAAAGTACACCAGAGCTGGGCACCGTAGCTCATACCTATAATCTTAGCCACTCAGGAGGCTGAGAACTAGAGGCTTGCTAGTCAAAGCCAGCCTGGTCAGGAAAATCTGTGAGACTCCATTCTCAATTAGCTAGAAGCATGGTCCAAGTGGTAGAGCACCAGCCTTGAGCTGGGACAGGGTCTAGCCCCTGAGTTCAAGCCCCAGAAAGAGGACAAAAAGAAAAGGGTCATGTGCCGGTGGCTGACACTTGTCACCCTAATTACTTAGGAGAATGGGCTCTGAGGATCAAGGTTCGGAGCCAGCCTGGGCAGAAAAGTTCTTGAGACTCTTATCTCCAATCAACCACCAAGAAGCCGGAAGTTGAGCTGTGGCTCAAGGGTTAGAGCACTAGCCTTGAGGAAAAGAGTTCAGGGACAAGGCTGGGAAGGTGGCGCAGTGGTAGAGTGCTTGCCTAGCATACACGAAGCCCTGGGTTCGATTGCTGAGTACCACATACACAGAAAAAGCCGGAAGTGGCGCTGTGGCTCAAGTGGTAGAGCCGCTAGCCTTGAACAAAAGCAGCTCAGGGACAGCGCCCAGGCCGAGTTCAAGCCTCAGGACCAGCAAAACAAACACACAAGTTATCAAGGTCTCCAGGCAGCCCTGAGGGAAGCTGATATACTTGTGGGCCTTGAACTCTGGGCCTGGGCTGTCCCTCAGCTCTTCAGCTCAAGATGAGCACTCTACTACTTGAATCACAGCGCCACTTCCAGTTTTCTGGTGGTTCATTGGAGATAAGAGTCTCACAGACTTTCCTGCCCGGGCTGGCTTTGAGCTGTGATTCTCAGATCTCAGCCTCCTGAGTCAAAGCTAGGATGACAGGCGTGAGCCACCAGCGTCTGGCCCGGCTACAGATATTCTTCTCTCGACCTTCTTTTGGACCCAGAGGGGTTCAGGTTATTGTCCAAGCTCACACAGGAACAGGACTAAAGCCCAGTGAAGTCGAGCCCCGATTTCTGCTTCTCTGTGAGGTCAAGAGACCTGTATGCACTTGCTGATCCCCAGCTCCCACTGGGGATGACGGGAAAGGGCAGAGGCTTCCCGGGGGACCAGCGGCTTTGTCATCAGTCCTTTGGAAGCAGTACAATCAGATGTGACCCCTGACTGCTGGAACATTGCCCTTCATTGGTGACTCGCACTGAAGGGCCAGAAAAGGACAAAGGGACAGAGTTCGAATCCAATGAGAATGTGCCTAGAAGACATGACATTTAAGACACGAGAAACTTGGTGCTGGCACACTCACTGACCCGTCGTTATGCAGTGGAGGAAACCACAGCACAGAGAGCCCAAGTCACCACACCGGAGACGCACACAAAGCAGGAAGGGGCAGAGATGTAGTTCACACCAAAGTTCCTGTTGTTGCTCTGTGTGTGTGTGTGTGTGTGTGTGTGTGTGTGTGTGTTTGGCTTCCCATTGGAGCTGGGATGACCAGTACATATGAGTTTCTTGAGAAAGTGTCTTGTAAACTTTTCTGTCCAGAGTGGTTGTAAATCGTGATCCTTCTGATCACACTCCTCTCCAGGGTAGCTGGGATTACAGACATGTGCCACCATGCCTGGCAAGACATTGGTATTTCTAAATACTGCAAGGTGCATCTCTGAGAAACCAATCAGCACACTTTCCTGTGTAATCACAATGCCATGTTTCATACCTAATGGAACTTGATGTGTGTGTGTGTGTGTGTGCGCGCACTCAGGGGTTTGAAATCAAGGCCTTGAGGCTGTCCTTGAGGTTTTTTGCCCAAGGCTAGTGCTCTACCATTTGAGCCACAACTCCACTTCCAACTATTTTGGTGCTTCATCGGAGCTAAGGGTCTCATGAGCTTTCCTGCCTGGGTTGGCTTTGAACTGACATCCTCAGATCTCAGCTTCCTGAGATTAGGGGTGTGAACCACCAGAGCCTGGCTTGCTATTATTTATTCTAGGGCACTTCCTGACTTCCAGAAAGGGACTTGTCAGGGCTGGGGTTCATCTGGGTGACGCAGACAGTCTGCTTTCCTTGCTGTGGAGGTCACATTCAGGCCTGGTAAGTCCCCAGATGGGAGACCAGCTGCCTGGCCAGAACACCCCTAGCCTGTGCCTCAACTGGGGAGCCATTTCCCCTCTTCTATGTGGGGTGCTGTTCTACTTGATCCTTCGGGAGGATTTCTGTAGAATTACCTGTCTAGCTCATCTTTGGATGCTAAAATGCACCTTTCCTTTTTCCTTCACCTCTTATTTTTACCCAGATAGCCTACTTAGCCTCCCCCTCCCTTCTTTCTGCTGGAGTTTGAACTCAGAACCTCTAGCTCTCGCTTCACTTGCTTGGCTGATGCTCTACCACTTGAGTCATATCTTCATCCTGGCTTTTTCCTAGCTATTTTTGGAGATAAGTGTCTCACAGATTTTTCTGCCCAGGCTGGTTTTGAACCTTGAGCCTCTGGATCTCAGCTTCCTAGTTTTCTAGGATTATAGGTGTTAGCCTATATAACCTATAACCCAGGCTAGCTTCGAACTCCTGGGTTCAATGGTCACCCTATCTCAGCCTCCAGAGCAACTGGGCCTCTGATGGGCATTGACAGAGCTTGTGAGGTTGAGGTAGACAACATCATGTTCTGAAATACATATACACTAGAGTAAAATGGTTACTATAGAGGAACAGGAATTAGCATATTCATCCCCTCACATACTTAGTCATGTCCTCGGCCTGTGGGAAGAGCAGCTGTCAGCTCCACACGTCCTCACAATGTCAGAATCCAAAGGGACAAGCACCACCACCACAGGCCAATCGCAAAGCTCCAACTGGAGCTGGAGGCCTCAGGCCTCCCCAACACTTGGATACTTGGTTCCTCACGGTGGGGGGGGGTGTCTTTCCCCGTTACCTTTTTCCCCCTGTTATTTAAAAGGCCTGGCGGCCGGGCCGGTGGCTCCCACCTGTCATCCCAGCTACTCAGGAGGCTGAGATCTGAGGATCGAGGTGCAAAGCCAGCCCAGACAGGAAAGTCCGTGAGACTCTCATCTCCAATGAACCGCCAGAAAACCGGAAGTGGCGCAAGGGGTAGCGCGCTCACCTGGAGCACAGGAGCTGGCCAGGGACAGAGCCAGGCCCCGAGTTCAAGCCCCAGCAGGAGCGACTAAGAAGCTCGCATTCCACTGTCTATCTAGATGGTTCGGTGTGCGCGCGCCCCGTGGGGCCGTGTGCACGTCCCCAGGAACAGGTGTCGGCCAGAGGGGGGGGGCCGAGCTCGGAGCGCAGCCCGCGCGCCCGGCGACGCGGGGCGCTGACCTTTGCTTATCGCCCGCGCGGCCCGGGCTGATGAAGCCGCCACTGTCTATCTAGATGGTTCGGTGTGCGCGCG
>NW_012267400.1:1026598-1027565 GCF_000151885.1 Dipodomys ordii | reverse complement strand
GCCCCCCGCGGCACCCCAGGCCCAAACTCCACCCGGGACGGCGGCGGGGCGGGGGAGGAGAGGGAGGTGTGCTCGTGACGTCACCGCGCTCCGGCCCGGCCGCTGACGTCACAGAGGGGGCAGTGCTGGCGTCGCCGCGTTCCCCCCGTGACGTCAGCGCGAGAGGGCAGAAACCGGCCCACGCCGGGGGAGGGACAAGTTTAAAGGAAGCGATCTTTCGTCCGGTAAGTTATTTTAAGTACGTAGGACCGGACTACAACCTCTTAGGCGGGCTGGCGCGCTACGCATGCGCACTATCACCCCCGCCACCCCCGCCGGAGAGCGCGGCAAACCTCTGGGCGGATTGACACCCTGGCAATCGAACCAGAAGGCAGATTTGACAGCCTCACTCCAATCGCGGGCTCACAGGTCCCGCCCCCGTCTTCGTAGCCCGCTGCTTCCTGAGGGGAGTGACGGGCTGCGCAGCCTTTGAGGGTTCAGTGTCCTTTGATGGACATTCGTCCCGAGGAATCCAAGTGCCAGGAAGTCCAGCGGGCGCTGAAGGGCGTGGCACCCAGCCAATCGACTCCGAGCCAGGCCCAGCGCCGTCCAATCACGTCTCTAGGCACCGCCAATCAGCCGGGGCCCCGCCCCGGGCGCGTGACGTAGGTAGGGTGGGTAGCAACAGTTGCCCCGGTGAGGGAAACGGAGGCGCCATAGCCACGGTAGTCGTGGCGACCAAGCAACCCGGCAACGCGAGTCAACAACAACAACCGCCCGGCCGACCCCCACCCCACCCCCCCCGGCCCGGCCTGGGGACCCTGGCACGGCCCGTCCCCTTCCTAACATCGCCTCTGAGACCTTGGAAAAGCCCTTCCGCCGACACGAGTGGGGAGAAGCCGAGGTAACCGGGACGGCCCCAGGGCGGTAGGCCGGGCCGGGGCGGGCGGCCGGGCCCGGGCGGCGGGTGTCGCTGTGATCACGGCCC
>NW_012267400.1:1004009-1023943 GCF_000151885.1 Dipodomys ordii | reverse complement strand
CCACTTCCGGCTTTTTCTGCTTATGGGGTGTTGAGGAATCGAACCCAGGGCCTCATGCATGGGAGGCAAGCGTTCTACCGCTGAGCCACCTTCCCAGCCCCTGGTCCTAGCTTCTTGACACACCATCCTCCTGGATTAGGGAGGAGTGCCCCCACACTGCCCTGGCCCACAGGCATCGGAGGAAGCGGAGCTGCAGGAGCAGAGCTCCTCGTTGGCCAAAAGCAGTGACTTGCTCCTCAGGTCTTCCTCAGACCAGCCAGTACCACAGTTCACTAGAGAAGACTAGGAAGTGGGACAGAGGGCACGGCTCAGGGGTGGAGTGCTTGTCTAGCACGTGCAAAGGCCCTGGGTTCCAGCCCCAGCACTGCAAGAAAAATAGTAAAGAAGAAAATAAAAGAGTTGGGCTGGGAAGGTGGCTCAGTGGTAGAGCACTTGCCTTGCACGCATGAGGCCCTGGGTTCGATTCCTCAGCACCACATAAGCAAAAAGAAAAAAAAAGCCAGAAGTGGCGCTGTGGCTCAAGTGGTAGAGCGCTAGCCTTGAGCTGAAGAGCTGAGGGACAGCACCCAGGCCCAGAGACCTGACCCCCCCCAAAAAAAAAACAGAAAAGAGTTAAGCCCCGTGTGGCCCCGGGTATTCTA
Source organism: Dipodomys ordii (assembly GCF_000151885.1). Classification (NCBI taxonomy): domain Eukaryota; kingdom Metazoa; phylum Chordata; class Mammalia; order Rodentia; family Heteromyidae; genus Dipodomys; species Dipodomys ordii. The sequence continues at coordinate 1,023,302 of NW_012267400.1, read as the reverse complement.
GGAGTTTCAGTGGAGGATGGGTGAGATAGTCCAGTCTCCAACTATTGACTTGCAGAAAGAAGAGAAGCTATGAGTAAGAAAGTCAATAAACAGAAGCTCTAGTGCTGGAAGAAAAATAACAGCACCAAGGAAGCGACACACAGGCTGATAAGAAGGATCCAGTGGGCAATGCGGGAGAAGGGCGGTGGGGGTGGTCAGGAGCAAATGCTCTGGAAGAAGAGAAGAGGTGTACAAAGGTCCTGAGGCCAGCAGGAGTGCGGGAACATTCTTTGCATGAGTCATAAAGCAGACGTTAGGACCGGGGGAGTGTGCCCGCGCATCATTACCACTAACTCTGAGAGTTCCCGACTGAGGCGCGCACAGTGGTGCAGCCAGGCATATCTGGGACCCACCCCACATGTTGCCCGATTCTGTATGGCAGGTGATTTGAACTCAGGACCTGGGTTCTGTTGCTTAGCTTTTTCCCTCAAGGTTGATGCTTCTACTACTTGAGCCACAGCTCCATTTTAGCCTTCTGCTCCTTAATTGGCGATAAAAGTCTCATGGACTTTCCTGCCTGAATTGTCTTTGAACCTTGATCCTCAGATCTCAGCCTCCTGAGTAGCCAGGATGACGGGCGGGAGCCACTGTGCCCAGCTCTCAGTGAGTTTTCCTTTTTTTTTTTTTGTGGGTGGTACTAGACTCGGAGTCTTGAACACTCAAGCCAGGCGGTCTGTGAGTTGGCCCATTCACCCAGCTCATTTTTGGATTTTTAAATGACTAGGAAAAAAAAATAAAAAGACAAATACAATTGTACAAAACTCAAATCTCAGCAAATCAAAGGTTTTGTTGCCATCCATCCTGTTTCTTTGTTTCCAAGTTGTCCATGGACACTCATCTACAGTTTGGCAGTAGCTGCAGGTGCTGTCTGTCCTTAAAACCAACAATACATACTTTCTGGCCACTGATCCAAAGTAACTAGTTCACACATTCTCCTAGCTGTGGACTTTGAAGCTAGGTGCAGGCATTAATGCTTCCTTAGGCAAATTCATTGCTAAAGAATAGGTTTGATAGTCAGGGAGCAGCAGTGTCTCACACCTGTCATCCTAGCTACCTAGAAGGCTGAGTTCTGAGAACCCAGGTTCAAAGCTAGCCTGGGCAGGAAAGTCCATAAAACTCTTATCCCCAATAAACCACCCAAAAGCTGGCAGTGGAGGTGTGGCTCAAGTGGTGGAGCACCAGCCTTGAGTGAAAAAGCTCAGGGACAGCGCCTGGGCCCTGAGTTCCAGCCCTAGGACCAGCACAGAGAAACAAAAGCCCTTTTTGTCTTGTTTCACGTGCCATAAAGGGATCGTAAGCTACAATATGGGGAAGTGTGGTGTCCTAGGTGATGAGCCGGTGGGTTTGCACCCCTCACCCTCACATCCCCGCGCCCCCAGCGGCCGGAGCGGAGGCGTGAGACAAGGCTTGTGCCTTGGAGGACTCAACGCAGTCAGTGTGGAGCTTTGAAAGCCCCCACCTTGAACTCGGGGCCCTGGCGCTGTCCCTGAGTCTCAGCCTCTCTGTGCTCAAGGCTAGCGCTCTCCCACGGGAGCCACGCGCCATTTGCAGCTTTCTCTGAGTAGATGATTGGAGATGAGAGTTTCACAGGCTTTGAACCGCGATCCTCAGATCTCAGCCTCCTGAGTAGCTGGGATGACAGGCGTGCGCCACGGCGCCCGGCTGCCTCGCGTGTGTGTGTGTATGTGCGCGCGTGTGTGCGCCTGCGTGTGCATGTGCGCGTGTGCGTGCGTGCGCCCGCGTGTGCATGTGCGTGTGTGTGTGCGTGCGCCCGCGTGTGAATGTGCGCCCGCGTGTGCATGTGCGCGTGCGTGTGTGCGCTCGCGTGTGCGTGCGTGCGTGTGTGCATGTGTGCGCGCGCGTGCGTGCGTGTGCGCGCTCATGTGCGTGCACTGGCGTTGTGCCCACCAGTCCTGGTGCTCGAGCCCCGGGCCGGGCCTGCCCCTGGGCTGCGCCCCTCACGGCGGGCGCGCTCCCACCTGAGCCAGGGCTCGGCCCGGCGGTGGCGGCTTGCTGGAGGGCGTCCATCCCTCCATCCCTGCGCTGCGGACAGAGACTCGGGGGACGCCGTCACTGACGGCGAGGCGGGACTCTGCCTGTGTCCCCCCACCGCCCGGGACATGTGGGGGACCCTGTGGACCCACAAATCCCAGCCTGGGCTGCGAGGGCGGGCGCAGGCCGCCTGGGTCCCCAGCCCCCCCCCCCCGGCGCCGGGAGGGGCCGGCTGGGGCTCCATGGAGCGGGAGGGGAGCCCAGCCCCCCGCCAGCCCCGCCGGCCGCGCACTCGCGCTCACTCTGTCTTCCTGTCTTCTGTGTTGTTGTTGTTTTGTCCCCCCCACTTTCTTCCCAAGGAAGAGAAGCAGCAGCGAACGCACCGTATTTATTCTCATTTCCCTCCGGTTGGCATGGCGACGCAAGCGTACGTCACCGAGCTGCAAGCAGCCCCGCAGCCGCCCCAGGCCCCGCCCCCGCCGCCGCCCCCCGCCGCCACCCCGCAGCCCCCCGCGGCCGCCGGCCCCCAGGCCCCCTATGTCACCGAGCTGCACAGCCCCCAGCCCCCCGCGCCGCCCCCCGGGGGCCAGAAGCAGTATGTGACGGAGCTCCCCGCCACCCCCGCCGCGCAGCCGGCCGGCGCCCCCAACCAGTCCCCTGTCCCCCAACAGTACATCGTGGTCACCGTCTCTGGTAAGTGTGCGCGGAGCCTCGGGGCGGGGAGGGGGACGGGCGGCTCAGAGCAGCTCTGGGAGTTTTCTAGAAGCCCAGGATCCTGGGGGTGGGGGAGACGGGGGATGACCAAATCCCCAGGGGAAAGATAGCCAGGTCCCTGTGCGCCCCCAAACTCTTGTCTCACTAGGGGGTGGGTGGGTGCTCTTCGATTCGCCTTGTGTCTGTTGTTGAGGAAGAATTCAGTTTCTACACACCCCAACCTCTGGGCCTCAGTTTCCCCATCTGTAAAGAGACCATGTCCACATCTCCCTCTTGGGAACATGGGCTGCGAGGCCTGGATGGTCGCCTCCCCTCCTTCCGGTCCTCCCTGCAGATCTAGGGGTACAGCAGGCCCGCGGGGGGTGGGGGGGGGACCCAGCAGCGGTTCCTTCCTGTGCCTGGGCATTGGAGAGATGACCAGGACCCATGGGCTCGGGTGGGGAAGGCTGGGGTCCTCCGAGGGGTGCCGCTCCAGGTCTGGCCCTGGCGCCTGCGGGCACCCAGCTGGTTTGTCTCTTGGCGCTGGCTTGCCCGCTGTCCTGCGGCGTTGGACTTCGCTTCAGAGTTGGTCATTCAGATCAGCCTGTGGCTGACAGTCTACACATGGCGGCCTCTTGGAACCTAGCCGTTTCCCGGCTTGTTTGTGTGGACTGTCTGTGGCAGCGCTTTTGGGGGCCCCCGTGGGAACATGGCACAGCCACGGGAAACTCAAGAGCACAAAAGCACCTGGCACTCAGGGCATCCTCACCGGCTGGATTAGGTTGAGATTGGGTTGGACAGGTACGGTGGCTCCTTTCTGTAATCTCAGCTAGTCTGGAGGCAGAAAATGGGAAGGTTGCAGTTGGAGGCCAGTCTGAGGCCCAAAGTTAGCAAGACAATCCCCTCCTACCCCCAATCTCAACCCAGAAGCAGGGCGGGGTGGTGTGGTAGGAATTGGGGGCCAGGCCAGCTCCAGGGAGATGAGCATGGACCTTACCTGAAAAAGGGCTTGCTGGACGCCGGTGGCTCCCTAGCTACTCAGGAGGCTGAGATCTGAGGATCACAGTTCAAAGCCTGCCTGGGAAGGAAAGTCCCTGAGCCTCTGATCTCCAATGAGATCAGGAAACTGGAAGTGGCGCTGTGGCTCAAGTGGTAGAGCGCTAGCCTTGAGCTGAAGAGCTGAGGGACAGCGCCCAGGCCCAGAGTTCAGGCCCCACGACCGGATCCCCCTCTCCCCCCAAAAAAAGAATCTCATGGCTTCCCTCAGTGGACTCCAAACCACTATCCTTAGATCTCAGCCTCCTGAATTGCTGGGATTACATGCATGAGCCACATAGCTCCTGGCTATGTGGGTGTTTTATCACTCATTATGGGGTCCCCAGAACAAGGATCTGGGGTAGGCCCAGTGCTCTAGGCCCCAGAAGACCCCAAGTTAACTCTCTACCTCTCCTCTCCAGCTCAGCTGTGGGTGCAGGAAGGTGGGCTCAGTCCCTGCTGCTTCTCCAGCCTGCCAAGAACTTGGCACCAGCAGGGGCGGGCTGGAGAGCCCGGCTGTCTGTCTGTCTGTCTGTCTGTCTGGGTGGGGGGCTTTGCCTTTCTCTGAGGCCCACACACTACCTGGACGTGTGAGGAAGAGGAGGGTGGTATGGAGCAAGCGCAGGATCTGGGCGCAGTGCAGGATCTCCGGGTGTCCCCAGCAGGGGGCGCTGTGGACAGGGCCACGCCGGTCAAGCCTCAGCCTGGTGCTCTCTGCTTCAAGGCGCCCTGGGTGGTGGCCTGCCATAGAAGCACGCCTTCCACTCTTGCCCCACACCTGAGGTAGAAGAAGGGGGCAGCTGCGGGGGGGGGGGGGGGATAAGCCCCGTGGACCCCCTGCTTGTGCTTCTTTTTGGTTTTTTTTTTGTACTTCCTTTTCTATGTGTGTGCCAGTCCTGAGCTTGAACTCAGCTTTATTTTGCTCAAGGTGAGCGCTCTACCACTTGGGCCACAGCGCCACTTCCAGTTTTCTGGTAGTTCTTTGGAGATGAGTCTCATGGACTTTCCTGCCTGAGCTGGCTTTGAACCCTGATCCTCAGGTCTCAGCCTCCTGAGTAGCTGGGGTGACAGGCGGGAGCCACCGGTGCTCTGCTGCTTAGCATTTTCTCTCCAGGCTGGTACTCTGCCAGCCGAGCCACACCTCCGCTTCCAGCTTTTTGGTGACTAATCAGAGGTTAGAGTCTCACAGGCTTTCCTGCCTAGGAAACCGCGATCCTCACATCTCAGCCTCCTGAGTCTCTGAGATGACAGGCGTGAGCGCTGGCGCCCTCCGCACCTGCTGGGGGTGGGGGTCCCGCGGGCAGACCTCTGCTGTTGCACCCGGGCCTGCTCAGGGCAGGCGGCCGGAGGTGTGGAGGAAGAGCCGCTCGCCGGCCCGGCCCCCGCCCCGGCCCACCCCTGCCCGGGCAGCGCCTCCCTGCCCAGCCGCCTCCCTGCCCAGCCACCACCGTCCCCAGGCTCCGCCGCAGCCAGGTGTGCGGCGCCGGTCACGTGACTCGGGGCCAGCTCAGGTTTCCCCCGCAGGGGCCCAGGCGAGTGCGGGCCTCTGCCCTCCTCGCAGCCTGTGAAGATTCCAGCAACCCCTGGAATTGGCGACGCGGTCAGCTGGCGGAGCAGGCCTGGGGCGGCCGCATGCGGGGGCCTCACGTGCGGCCTCGGGGAGCCCCCCCATCTGCGGCGGGCCCCGCCCCCAGCAGTCACGTGGGCGGCTGAGGCTCGGCCTCCAGGCTGCTGCCTGGCCAGGCCTGTCTCCTGTGCCCAGCACCCCTCCTTTGGAGACTGAACCCCCACCCTGAGATCCTCTAGGACTGGAGGGGTCCCCAGCTTCCTGCCTCCGTGTACGAAGTGCTCACGGCAGCAGCGGAGGCTGCCGGCCCGGGGCCTGGGCGGGGCTGGTGCCGCCTTCCCTTCGCCGTCAGTTCTGCTCACACAGGGACCCCTGGGAACCCACGGGCGAACCCCTCCCAAGGAGAGGTGGGGCCTTCCCACCAGCTAAGCGAAGCCGGGGCGCCCCGGGCCCGCGGGGGTAGATGGGAGGCGTGCAGCAGCTTGGCGGGGTCTCCCGCCCCCTCCCACGGCATGAAACCTGACCCGCCTGGCGGATAGCATCTCTGGGTGCCGCCTCCCTCCGGCACGTGGGCTCTGCGTCCCCTCAGGTGGGGTTAGCTGTGGGTATAAGTTGGCCGCCCGCGCCCCCGGCTCCTCCTGCAGAGGCGGGCGCCGCACCCATGCTCCACGACTGCTGCTTCCTGAGCGCCTGCCAGCGTGAGTGCCCCCCACGGGACAGGCGTCTGCAGGCTTCGGGGGCCATTCTCTGTCCCAGGGAAGGCGTCCAGCCCCTGCGTCCTGGTTTGCCAGGCAGGTGGCAGGACGGCGGCAGAGGCTAGGCCCGGGCCGGGAGGGCGGGGTTGCGTCTGGGGCAGAGGCCGAGGGCAGAACTGGGACGCGGTCACCTGTCCCCACAGAAGGTGCCATGCGGGCCAGCGAGACCGTGTCGGAGGCCAGCCCGGGCTCCACGGCCAGCCAGACCGGCGTCCCCACCCAAGTGGTCCAGCAGGTACAGGGCACCCAGCAGGTACGATGTGGTCTTGGGGATGGGCACGAGGCGGGCAGTGCCAGCTGGGGCCGAGGGCACTCTTGCCCGTAGCTGCCCTCCAGAACCACCAGCGGTGCCCAGTGCCGGCTTCCGACTCCCCCCACACCTGTCCCCACAGCGGCTGCTGGTGCAGGCCAAGCCGGGACACGTGTCACCCCTGCAGCTCACCAACATCCAGGTGCCGCCGCAGGTGAGCCTTCCTGGCACAGCGTCCCGCGCGCTGGGGCCCGTCTCTGCCAGGGCTGGGGGTCACCAGCTCCGCCCAGGCTCTGGACAGCGGCCTCCACGGGGCGGGGACACATCGGACCCGGGACGGGGCCTTCCAGGGAAAACAGGGAGCCTGAGCCTCGGGAGCCTGCAGCCAGCGCAGACTCGGATCGGGTCACTAGTGGGGTGGGAGTCACGCAGGCCTGGACACGTGCTCTCCCCGCGAGCTGCCGCCGCATCAGATTTGGAGAACACTGCCCTGTGGCTTGTGGAGCCCCACAAACTCTGGCCCTGCTGCTTCCTGGCCCCAGGGCCTGGGACGAGCCCGTGACACTCACGCGGGCTGTGAGTGCGGGCATCCCGTGAGCCCCAGCTGGGCCAAACGGGGGCGTGGCTCGGTGCTGGGGCGTGGACAGACCGGAGGCGGGGCTTGCCATTGGGGCGTGGCCGGTGGTGGGCGGGGCTTGTTGGGGGCGTGGTCAGCAATCGAGCCGAGCCCCCCCCCCCCCCGCATGCTTGTCAGCGTACTGCCTCAGGTTCCACCCCCAACACAACGAAAATGACTCGAACCCCCTGCTGTGTTTGGTGGTCTGGGTGATCGGCGCCCTTTTCCTTCCTGGGCTCCAGACTCTCCCCACGCAGCGTCTGGTGGTGCAGAGCTCGGGGCCCGGCAGCAAGGGCGGCCAGGTCGCGCTGACCGTGCACAGTACCCAGCAGGTGCACTCGCCCCCCGAGGTAGGTGGTGGTCTCCTTGGATGCCCCTCCCCTTATCTCTCCCTGGGTCAGCCATACAACCCCTTAGCACCCTTGGGGCCCCTGCAGAGGTCTGCCCTCCTCCGTGGCACCATGTGACCCAGGCTTTTGCTGCTTGGAGCTGAGTCGGCCTGGCCAGTGGCTATCCGTGCTGCACAGCGGCCTCCTTGGCCAGTGCAGGCAAGCAGGTAGCAGTGGTCCGGAGCACAAGGATGGGCATCAGAAACCTGAGTCAGACCCAGGCCCAGCCATCCACTCCTCTGCAAGACTTCAGGCTTTTAAGCCTGAAGTTTAATGAGGAAAAGAGGAAGTGGCACTGTGGCTCAAGTGGTAGAGCGTTCTCCTTGTGCTGAAGAGCTCAGGGACAGCACCCAGGCCCAGAGTTCAAGCTCCACGACCGACCAAAGGGGGAAAAGAAAAGAGCAAATGAGGCTGAGTTTGGTAGTATATGCCTGTAGTCCCAGTTATTCTGCAGGTTAAAATAGGAAGGTCCTCGTTTGAGGCCCTGTTGGGACAAATGCTCAGGATCCTACCTGAAAAATAAGCAAAGTGAAAGGCTGGGGGTGAGGCTCAGGGGGTAAGAGGGAGCAAGCACAGAGGCCTCCCCTTCAACCCTTAGGCCCACTACCCATCAGCCATCTGTCAGAATTTAGCCCGGGCTCCGTGGGCAGGGCCTGGCCCCAAGCCAGCAGGGGGCTCCACAACCAGTCCACCTGTGGGAGCCTGGGCAGGTCTCCTGCTCCCTCCACCCCATTGGGTTCCACGGTGCCATGCTGCTCAATGTCACTGCTGTTCTGGACAGGACCTTTGAGATGTGGCCACCCAGGTGTCCCCAGCCTGCCCTTGGTCATCTCAGTGTCTGGGCGGATGAGCACCTCTGGACCCCACCCCCGCCTGGGCCCACCAGGCTGAGTGGAGGATGCAGACATTGAATCTAGGTGGTGGTTGGGACGCGCCCCCTCCAACTGCTGCCTTCTCCACATCGGCATCCAATCGCCCCCCCCAGCACCCCCAAACAATCTCACATGGCTCCGTCTCCTTCCTTTGCAGAGGTCACCGGTGCAGGCCACCAGCTCCACCAGCAAGACAGCTGGGGCCCCTGCAGGCACTGTGCCCCCACAGCTGCAGGTCCACGGCGTCCAGCAGAGCGTCCCCCTCACCCAAGAGGTGATTGGCCAAGACGGGAGGGGGGAGGGGTCCTGGCCTGGCGGCCTTCATGGCCCTGCTCGAGTTCAGCTACCATGTCATGACTCGTGTTCTGGTGCCCTGGGATGGAGGCTGCTGAGGGGGTGAGAATGCCCTGTGTGAGGTGCCCTGCCGACCCAGGACGAGCAGGCCCTAGGATCAGCTTCCAGAAGCCACCGTGGCTTCGTAGGCCCATCGCCTGGGGGAAAATCCTGCCACCAAGTCCCTGCTCATCTCTCAAGTGTCTGAGAGGCTTTAGCTTCCAGATCCACCCCTGGCCGTCTGGAGAGCTGAGCTCCCAGCTGCCAGACATCACACTGCCAGAGGCCACGCTCCTGCCACCTGCTTGTCACTGCTCAAGTTGTGGGGTCCCAGGCCACATGAAGCCAAGCATGGTGGCACATGCCTGTAGTCCTGGCTACTGAGGAGGCTGAGGAAGGAAGATCTCTTGAAGCTCAGGAATTCAAGACCAGCCTGAGCAAGACTCCACCTCAAATTAAAAACAAACAAACAAACAGCGAAAGCTCTGAGGAAAGCAAAAGCTGATCCCAAAGGATTCTTAGGGTCACAGCCCCCCCTGTGAACCTTGACACAGGGTTCAAGCCCCGCCCCCTCCTCCAGCTCCTGGGCCCTGAGGATGCCAGCATCCCCACCAAAGGGTCACCCGGAGGACCTCCACGCTGGAGGGGGCGGGACAGCCCATGGCACCCCCCACTGGTTCTCTCCCCTTCGGGGAACCTGGGAGGGGCGGGGCCGGTGGCAGTGGGCGGGCCTGGGCGTGGGTCTTAAGTGAAGTAGCTGAGTGTAGGGCGAAGCCGCCAGTGGAGGCCAGTCCCAGAGTCCCTGTGCCCATCGCTTCCCGTCCGGGCAGCCTCCCGTCCCTGGGCCTGCCTCTGGGCCTCCACCAGGGCGTCTGGACCCATGGCACAGAGCTGCCGCCTCTGGCTAGGGATCATGGAGGCTGTTTTCCTTGGGAGGGCCGCTCTGAGGTTCCCGCGTGTGCGGGGCTGGGCGCCGCGGTTGCCATGGTTACCGCAGGCCGGCTGTCTCTCCTTCCCCAGAGGTCCGTGGTGCAGGCCACCCCGCAGGCGCCCAAAGCCGGCCCCGTGCAGCAGCTGACGGTGCAGAGCCTCCAGCCCGTCCATGTGGCTCAAGAGGTGGGTTCCGCCCCGCACCCCGGGACGCCCCGCCGGGCCGGGCGGACGCGGGCGCCCCCCAGCGGCCAGGCCCGGTGGGTGGTGGTTCTGACCTCCGGACTCTGGCGCGGGCTTTCAGACCCCGTGGGTCCTTCCTGCCCTGTCCCCGAGACCCCGGGCGGGGGTCTCCGTCCGGGCTGCCCGCGGGCCCCGGGTGACCCCCGAGTGTCTCTGTTTGTCCTCCAGAGCTCAGACAGTCAGTTTCCCGCTAGGAAGGCAGAGCAGCGCGAGCCGCGGGCCCCGCCGCCGCCTCCGGAGCCGCCGCCCTCCCCGGGGCCCGGCGCGCGGCACCCCCGGGACCCCCGGGACCCCGAGGCCTCGCAGCCTGGCAGCCCCGGGCCGCCGGGCGCCGAGCAGTGGGTGGAGCTGGTGGGCGTGCTGCCCCCGCACCTGCTCCTGCCGCCGCCGCCGCCGAAGGTGGTGCTCGAGCCCCTGCCCGGGCTGGCGGCCCGCGCCAGCCCCGACCCGAGGGTCAGGATCCAGAGAGTTCCCCAGGTGCTGGTGTTCGGCGCGGCCGCCACCGCCCTCAAAGTAGGTGGCCGGGCGGAAGGGGCGGAAGGGGCGGGGAGCCCGCAGTCCCCTGGCCCCGCCCCTGCAGACCTCTGGCCCCGCCCAGGCAGGGTCGGCCCCGCCCCTCCGGCCCCGCCCTGCAGGCAAGGGTGGGTGGGGTACTGAGCCCCAGCCCCCAGGCGCTGTCAGTCTGGGTTTCTTACCCTATCATGCAGGCCTGCGGGTCCAGGCCCCACCCCTGAGGCTCCATCTGTGGTGCCAGGCTCTGGCGCTAATGACACCTTGTCCCTATGCTTGGCCCGGGCCCCACACTGCAGGCCGTGTTCGGGGTCCCCTCTTCAGGTCCCCTCGTGCTGCTCCCCAGCTGAAGCAGAATCAGTTCTTCCTGAGTCCCAGCCCCCTGAGGACCCTTGGCCCAGACCAGGGTGTGTTGTTCCCAGAATTCAGAAGTGCCTGCCCAGCCAGGGTCCTGGGCGGCAGGGATTGCCGGGGCGGCCACCAGCCCCATCACATGAAAGCAAGCTGCAGGCCCACTCCTGATCTCCCTGCCTTTGGCCCTAGGTCCAGCAGCTCCAGCAGGTGCCTGTCTCCCACGTCTACTCCAGCCAGGTGCAGTACGTGGAGGGTGGCGACGCCAGCTACACAGCCAGTGCCATGTAAGTAGGCCGAGCTAGGGGCAGGGTGGGGCCGTACCAGAGCCACAGTTCTGACCCCTAGTGGGCCGGGTTGTCAAGGCTCAGGTGACAAGTGGGTGGGAAAGGCATGCCAGCAGTTTGGGGCTTTGGAGTTAGATGGGCCTAGTTTGAGAGGCGACAAAAATATTATTAAAAAAACTTAGTTTGCTTGAACTGAGGGTCTCACATTTGCTATGGATTCATTCCACTGCTGGAGCTATGCCCACTCCCCAACCTTTGTTGCGTTAGGTCTTTTTCAGATAGGATTTTAAATTTTTACCTGGTAAACCTCCATCATAATCCTCCTAGCTAGAAGTAGAAGCATGTTCTACCATTTTTTTTTTTTTTTTGTGGTCGTGGGGCTTGAACTCTGTGTCTGGGCGCTGTCCCTCAGCTCTTCTGCTCAAGGGGAGCGCTCTACCACTTGAGCCACAGTACCACTTCCAGTTTTCTGGTGGTTTATTGGAGATGAGTCTCACGGCTTTTTCCTGGCTTTGAACTTCAATCCTCAGATCTCAGCCTCGTGAGTAGCCAGGATTACAGGCGGGAGCCATTGGCACCCGGCTTCCATCTGTCATTTTGTGTGTGCATCTGTGTGCTGGTCCTGGGGCTTGAACTCAGCACCTGAGCGCTGTACCTGAGCTGCTTTTTCTCAAGGCTAGTGCTTACCACGTAAGCCACAACTACTTCTGGCTTTTTTGGTAGGTTGGTAGATGAAACGCACAGACTTTCCTGCTCAGGCTGGCTTAGAACTGTGATTCTCAGATCTCAACCACCTGAGAAGCCAGGATGACAGGAGTGAGCCTCTGGAGTCCAGCTCACATCTCACTTGTGCTTGTGGTTGAGATAACTTGTGGTCTTGATAACGTTTTGCTCTGGCTGACCTCCTCAACTTCTCCATCCTCTTGCCCCCAGCTCTGGAGAGTCTGGGATTGCACATCTGGCTTGCACAGTAAGAAATGCTCATCAGTGAAACACTATTATTTCACTTCTGAACCTGCCCCTTTGTGATCTGTTTGTGTCTTCCCAGAGGTACTCTACTCTGAAAAAAGAACTGTTTCCTATGTCTTTATTCAGAAATGGCAGCTCACACCTGTAATCCTAGATGCTGGAAGAAAGCTCCCAGCCAATAAGAGGGGCCAACCTCTGTGGGCGGGCAATTATCTTCAATGAGAACCTGCCCTCTTCCCAGCCCGCCCCTTTCCACCACCTTCCCTGAGCCTGCTCTGTCCTCTTTTGACCTTTGGTTTTTCCTGGGGCTCCTGCTGTAGGAGGGCAAGGAGGCTTCTGCTCCCTGATGCTGTCTGCAGTGCTGGAAAAGTGTCCTTTGGGGATGGGACCCACTCTCTACCCCGAGCCATGACCACATGCCTAGTTTTTTGTTAAACATTTTCTTTTTAGCTTATTCTTCCCCCTCTCCTGTACTTACTGATTAAACTTCGGGCCAGAGCCTGCTATAAGCTGGTGCTCTACTGCCAAGCCATGCCTTCAGCCCCATTTTGCACTGGTTAGTTTCGAGACAGGGTCTCCCCAAGTTGGGATCCACCTATTTTATGCTGCTGTCACTTGGGATGACAGGCCCATGCCACCAAGTCCGGCTTCTTCTGTTCAGATGGAGTCTTTTTTAAAATAATAATAATTATTATTATTGCCAGTCCTGGGGCTTGAACTCTGGTCCTGGGCACTGTCCCTGAGCTGCTTTTGCTCAAGGCTAGCGCTCTACCACTTGAGCCACAGTGCCACTTCTGGCTTTTCTGTGTCTGTGGTACTGAGGAATCGAACCCAAGGCTTCATGCATGCTAGGCAAGCACTCTACCACTGAGCCACGTTCCCAGCCACTCAGATGGAGTCTTACTTTTCTACCTGGGGCTGGCCTGGAGCCTTGATCCTCTGGATCTCAGGTCCTTAAGTCTCTAGGATGACAGTAAGCTATTACCACCTAGCATACTATTTTTCTTTTGTCCAAAAGTTAGTTTTGAGCGGTACTCAGGTTTGAACACATGGTCTTGAGGTTGCTAGGCAAGCCTTCTCCCATTTCCCTTTCCACGCTGGCCCTGTGCTCCTGCACAGCTGGCAGTACAGGTGCGAGTTGCTTTTGGTTTGTAGATGTGGTGCTGGGTGCACCGCAGGACCTCACCTGCGGGTCACCTGCGGGTCACCTGCGGGTCACCTGCGGGTCACGTGCTGCGCTACTTGAGCCCCACTCCCAGCTATCCAGGTTTCTGTTTTTTAGATTGAGGTCAGTATGTGACTGAGGCAAGGTGCTTAGCCCTTCTGCCTCAGTTTCCCCCCTGGCTCCCGACTCTCCTTGGCCGCACCCTCCCTCCCCTCGCCCCTCACCCCGCCCCTCTGCTTCTCCCGCAGCCGCTCCAGCACCTACCCCTACCCCGAGACGCCCCTGTACACGCAGACGGCGGGCACCGGCTACTATGAGGCCGCGGGCTCCGCGGCCCAGGTCAGCACGCCCGCCACCTCGCAGGCGGTGGCCAGCAGCGGCTCGGTGCCCATGTACGTGCCCGGCAGCCCGGTGGTCGCCAGCTCCACCAGCAGCGGGGCCGGGGCCAGCAGCACCGGCGGCGGCGGCGGCGGCGGCGGCGGCGGCGGCGGGGGCGGGGCCGGCGGCGGCGGGGGCGGCGCGGGCAGCGCGGGCAGCGCGGGCAACGGCGGCGGCGGCGGCGGGGGCGCCGGCACCTACGTGATCCAGGGCGGCTTCATGCTGGGCAGTGCCAGCCAGTCCTACTCCCACACCACCCGTGCCTCGCCAGCCACGGTAAGCCCCGGGCGCGGCGCCCCTCGCAGGCGCCCCTCTACCCCAATCGGCGTGTACCGAGCTGTACCCGGGTAGTGGCAGTTGGCTTGGCCAGGGTTGCTGTTCTAGAAAGTTCTGGGGAAGAGGTGTGGTTTGCGTGTGGGGTCCTCCCGGCCACGCCCCCAGGGCTGGGGGGGGGGCTCATTCTCCCTCTGCCCCAGGTGCAGTGGCTGCTGGACAACTACGAGACGGCCGAGGGCGTGAGCCTGCCGCGGAGCACCCTCTACTGCCATTACCTGCTGCACTGCCAGGAGCAGAAGCTGGAGCCCGTCAACGCCGCCTCCTTCGGCAAGCTCATCCGCTCCGTCTTCATGGGTCTGCGCACGCGCCGCCTGGGCACCAGGTGGGTCCGTGCGCACACCAGGCCCCGCCCATTCCCAGGCCCTGCCCACGCACCAAGGCCCCTCCCATTCAAGTCTCTGCCCCATAAATGGCCACACCTACCACGGAGGCCTCACGTGGGAAGACTACACCCTGCACAGGAGGCCACGCCCACAGAGGCCCCACCCGCCTGCGGGAGGCTCCGCTGGGTCACAGGCCACGCCCCCACGCTCGAAGCCCCGCCCCATCCCAAACGCTGTGAGCGCTTACTCCGCCTGTGTGGGGGTCTGCACATTGCTGGGGTAGCCATCCGTGAGACCGTCCCCCTTCTTTGTGCCCCCCCCATGCCTCCCCCAGCTCAGCCCAGCTTACCCCAGTTCTGTTCCCAGCCTAAATGTCCATCCATTCGCGCACGCACCCACGCGTTCCTTCACGTACTGCATCCATTCAGCTATTCACACATGCATTCGTTCCTCCAGCACCCATCCATCCATCCATCCACCCACTCATCCACCCATCCCACTTCTGGCCATGTATTTGTGCATTCCTTCACTCATAGCTCCGTTCCGCATTCTGGATCGTTCTGGCCTGCTTGTTTGTCCATCCCTCCAGGCTGGGAGACTCCCATGCGGGGCTGGCGCTGGGAAGGCGGGCTGATGGGGCCCGATGCCTGGCCCAGCTCCGAACTGAGGCTGGGCAGTGGAACCAGACCCCACAGAGGCTTTGACCACACAGGGCTTTCTCAGCGGGTGGCGTCTTCTCCTGGCAGTCCTGAAGAAGGGGTTCAGGGAGGGGTGAGACTCCAAGGGGCCCCGCCCACTCCTCACCCTCCGCGCTCCTCCCAGGGGAAACTCCAAGTACCACTACTACGGGCTGCGCATCAAGGCCAGCTCGCCGCTCCTGCGGCTCATGGAAGACCAGCAGCACATGGCCATGCGCGGCCAGCCCTTCTCCCAGAAGCAGAGGTAAGGGCGGGGCCGCCTCAGCCACGCCCCGCGCCACGCCCCCAGCAGCCGCGGGCTCCCCACCCCCGCCTCCCTCCACCAAACGCGCGCCCTCCCGCCCGCCCTGCAGGCTGAAGCCCGTGCAGAAGATGGAGGGTATGACCAATGGCGTGGCGGTGGGGCCGCAGCAGAGCACCGGGCTGTCGGATATCAGCGCCCAGGTGCAGCAGTACCAGCAATTCCTGGGTGAGACCTTGGCTCGCGGGGTCGGGTGGGGGGGCTGTCGGGGACCCAGGGGGCAGCGTGCGGCAGGGAGATGTAGCTCGAGTGTGGCCGCCATCATGGTTATCAAGGACCCACCCATCCTCTCTGCCTTCCCCAAGGCTCCCCCCTCCACTCAGGGAGACCCACCAGAGGGGGGGATGGTTCTATTTGTCAGGCCCCCCTCCACCTCTTCTTGTGCTACTGGGGATCCCAGAGCTCATGAGGCTTGACTGACTTTATGGGCGCCGATGATGTCTGTGTGCTCCGGAACTCTAGGGGGAAAAAAATGTCAGACCATACCAGGCACTGGTGGCTCATGCTTGTCATCCTGAGACCTGAGGGTCAGCATCCTCCTTAGCTACTCAGGAGGCCGAGATCTGAGGATCCCGGTTCAAAGCCAGCCTGGCAGAAAAGCCCCCTGACACTTCTTTTTTTGTCGGTCATGGGTCTTGAACTCTGGGCCTGGGTGCTTTCCCTCAGCTCTTCAGCTTAAGGTGAGCGCTGTACCGCTTGAGCCACGGGGCCACTTCCGGTTTTCTGGTGGTTCATTGGAGATCAGAGTCTCATAGACTTTTCTGCCTGGGCTGGCTTTGAACTGCGATCCTCAGATCTCAACCTCCTGAGTAGCTAGGATGCCAGGCGTGAGTCACCGGTACCCGGCTCCCTTAAGACTCTTATCTCCAAGGAACCATTGAAAAACCAGAAGTGGCGCTGTGGCTCAAAGTAGTAGAGCGCTAGCTAGCCTTGAGTTTGAAAGCACTCAGGGATGGCACCCAGGCCCTGAGTTCAAGTCCCATTATCAACAACAACAAAAAAGAGACCAGGACACCCACACACCTGCTACTGGGTCCTGCAGGTGTCTGTGGAGCTGGGAGGGGCTGGGAAGTGGCTGAGCATGGCAGGTGTCTTCCCGCGGGGATGGCACCCTCTGGGCCATGGCCCTGTGCACAGTCCTGACCTTCAGTGCCTAGACCCTGTCCTGAGGGCCAGGCCATGCCAGGGCCACTGCCAGCAAGCAAGCAAACCAGAGGCGTGGATACCCTCTCCCTCCCTGAGTCATGTAACCCCCGCATACATGAAAGATGGTGACAGCTGGATGAGCTGTGTCCTGGGGAGTGGGGGGGTGCTTACAGTGCCCTCTGCCCCCCAGATGCCTCCCGGAGTCTCCCAGACTTCATCGAGCTGGACCTTCAGGGCAAAGTGCTGCCCGAGGGCGTGGCGCCAGGCGACATCAAAGCCTTCCAGATCCTGTACCGGGAGCACTGTGAGGTGCGGAGGCAGCCAGGCCGGGGCGGGGCGGGGCGGGGCGGGGCTCAGTCCCCACCCTCCCCCTCAGCGTCCCGCCTCCCACAGGCCATCGTGGACGTCATGGTGAACCTGCAGTTCACGTTGGTGGAGACGCTGTGGAAGACCTTTTGGAGGTACAACCTGAGCCAGTCCAGCGAGGCCCCATCGCTGGCCGTGTGAGTTCCCTGGGGTGGGGGAAGTGACCCCTACAATTTGTGGGGTGCGCATGCCCTTGCCCCCCTCCATGACAACGTGTTGAGGTGTGAACAGGGCACAGTCGTATCTGGAGGGAACCCCAGCACACAGAGTGCATGGAAGGGGGAGCTACGGGAGGGGGGCAGTGTGTTCCAGTGCATGGGAACAGCCTGGGGGTAACCTGGGCCATGGGGCGGGTGTCCCCAGGCAGGACGAGGCTGAGAAGCGGCTGCCCAAGGCCAGCCTGGTGCTCCTGTCCAAGTTCGAGCCTGTGCTCCACTGGACCAAGCACTGTGACCACCTGCTGTACCAGGGCCTGGTGGACGTCCTCATCCCCGACGTGCTGCGCCCCATCCCCAGTGAGTGCCCTCCGCCCCCTCCCCCTGCACCTCCCCTCCAGCCCCTCCTGGCCTCCTGACCAGCCTCCCTCCGCTAGGTGCCTTGACCCAAGCCATCCGCAACTTTGCCAAGAGCCTGGAGAGCTGGCTCACCCACGCCATGGTGAACATCCCCGAGGAGATGCTGCGGGTGAAGGTGGGACGGGACTCTCGGGCCCAGGCTGGGCGGGGCGGCGTGCGCACAGCTACGGCCAGCGCTCGGAGATGAGGGGCTTTGGCGCTCCTGCACAGCCCTTCCTTGTGCAGCCACTTTGTGTTGTTGCAGGACCCTAGACAGCATCTTTTTTTTGGGGGGGTCGGGTTGTGGGGCTTGAACTCTGGGCCTGGGCGCTGTCCCTTAGCTCTTCAGCTCAAGGCTAGTGCTCTACTACTTGAGCCACAGCGCCACTTCCGGATTTTTTCTTTTTGCTTATGTGGTGCTAAGGGATGGAACCCAGGGCCTCATGCATGCTAGGCAAGCGCTCTACCACTGAGCCACCTTCCCAGCCCTAGACAGCATCTTAAAAAATAAAAACTTAGGGGCTAGGAGGATGGCTCAGTGGTAGAGTGCTGGCCTAGCATGCATGAAGCCCTGGGTTCCATTCCTCAGTACCACAGACACAAAAAAAGCGGGAGGTGGTGCTGTGGCTCGGGCGGTAGAGTGCTAGCAAAAGAAGTTCAGAAAGTGTCCAGGCCCTGAGTTCAAGCCCCAGAACTGGAAAAAAACAAATTCTTGTGCACAATTGGAGATTTGTCTACATCTAGTTAGTGTTAAGAAATAGAAAAAAAGTTTATTTTGTCAATCATGGGGCTTGAATTCAGGGCCTGGGAGTTGTCTGAGCTCTTTTGCTTAAGGCTGGCGCTCTACCATTTGAGCCACAGCTCCACTTCCGGTATTTTGGTGGTTTGGTGAAGATCAGAGTTACCACTATCCTGCTTGGGTTGGCTTTGAACCGTGATCGCCAGATTTTAGCCTCCTGAGTAGCTAGGATTCCAGTCATAAGCCCGGCTTCATTTCCATTTTAAAGAAAGGGAAACGGGCTGGAGAGAGGGCTGGGAGGGGTGGGAGCAGTGGGGTCCGCAGGCACCCCAATTGCTCTCACTCCACCCCGCACGTAGGTGGCGGCGGCGGGTGCCTTCGCACAGACGCTGCGGCGCTACACGTCGCTCAACCACTTGGCGCAGGCGGCGCGCGCCGTGCTGCAGAACACAGCGCAGATCAACCAGATGCTGAGCGACCTCAACCGCGTGGACTTCGCCAACGTGCAGGTGGGCGGGGCTACTGTGGGGGCGTGGCCCGGGATAGCTGGGCACCCTGGGGGCGTGGCCTGGTGGGCGGGCCCGGGCCGAGCCCCTCCCCCGTGCCGCCAGCCCACTCGCGCTGCCCCACAGGAGCAGGCCTCGTGGGTGTGCCGCTGCGAGGACCGCGTGGTGCAGCGCCTGGAGCAGGACTTCAAGGTGACGCTGCAGCAGCAGAACTCGCTGGAGCAGTGGGCGGCCTGGCTGGACGGCGTGGTGAGCCAGGTGCTCAAGCCCTACCAGGGCAGCACCGGCTTCCCGAAGGCCGCCAAGCTCTTCCTCCTCAAGTGGTCCTTCTACAGGTGCGTGGGGGTGGGCTGTCGCGGGGTCCTTCATTCGGCGATGGGCTGCGTGGTGGGCGCGAGGCTGATCCCACCCCCTGGGTCCGCAGCTCCATGGTGATCCGGGACCTGACCCTGCGCAGCGCCGCCAGCTTCGGCTCGTTCCACCTCATCCGGCTGCTGTACGACGAGTACATGTACTACCTGATCGAGCACCGCGTGGCGCAGGCCAAGGGCGAGACCCCGATCGCCGTGATGGGCGAGGTGCGCGCAGGCGCAGGGCGCGAGCCCGGGGCGGGCTGGGGGGCGGGTGGGGCCGGCGCGGGGCGGGCTGGCCCTGACCCTCACCGCTTCTCCCCTCCCTGCAGTTCGCCAACCTGGCCACTTCACTGAACCCCCTGGACCCGGATAAAGGTAGGCAAGGTGTCGCCAATGCGGGGGCCCCGGTGGGGACGCGGCCGCCGGCACACAGGGAGGCCGGGGTGCTAACCGGGGCCTGGTCCCTGTACCCCAGACGACGAGGAGGAGGAGGAGGAGGAGAGCGAGGACGAGCTGCCCCAGGACATCGCGCTGGCGGCGGGCGGCGAGTCGCCCGCGCTGGGCCCCGAGGCCCTGGAGCCCCCGGCCAAGCTGGCG
>NW_012267400.1:996203-997417 GCF_000151885.1 Dipodomys ordii | reverse complement strand
GAATTATGGGTGTGAAGCACTGGCCCCTGGCCTGGTTTATTTTTCACATAGGATCTCAAGCTCCCCTGCCCCCCCCCCCCCACCCCTCAGGGCTAGCCTCAGAATGCAATTCTCCTAGATCTACCATCTGAACAGCTGGAGTTACAGGTGTGTGCCACTTTACCCAGCCAGTACTCACCACCCCCTCTATATCTTTTAAAGAAATGATAACACATGCAGGTGCTGGTGGCTCACACCTGTAAATCCTAGCTACTAAGGAGGCTGAGGAGATCTGAAGATCCACTGTTCAAAGCCAGCCTGGACAGGAATGTCTGTGAGACTCTTATCTCCAATTAAATCACAGAAAAGGCCAGAAGTAACACTGTGGTTCAACAGTAGAGGACTAGCCTTGCACAAAAGAGCTCAGAGACAGTGCCCAGGCCCTGAGTTCAAGCCTCAGGATCAGCAAGAAAAAAAGAAAGGAAGAAAGAACACTAAAGCCAGTGGCTAGATTGTATTATTTAAAAGAAATGCTTAGCTGGGTGCAGTGGCTCACGCCTGTAATCCTAGCTACTCAGGAGACTGAGATCTGAGGACCGAGGTTCAAAGCCAGCCTGGGAAGGAAACTGTGAGACTCTTTATCTCCAATAAACCACTCAGAAAACCTGAGGGATAGCACCCAGTCCCAGAGTTCAAAAAAGAAAAAAATACTCAGCATCCACCTTGCATGAGGCATATTTCAAGTGCTAGTGGAGGCGCCCACGGTGGGCAAGGCAAGCCTGGAACATCCCAGCCCTGAGCAACATTCTAGAAGACAGCACCGTAGGGGAAGGGGTCTGCCCTCTCACTCTGTGACTTTGGCCAAGAGTCATCTTACCCTCTCTAGGCCTCGGTCGCCTGATCTGAACTGTGGGGTAGGGAGTAGCCCAGCCTGGCGGTGCTGTGGGAGGGCAGCAATGGCTGCCACGTGGTGTGGCATCTCTGGGACCCGGGCCTACCTGCCGAGTGCACGGAGACAGCGCAGGCCACCAGGGAGTAGCTGGTGTTCAGCAGGACCACGTGGTCCTTCTTGAGCTGAAAGGCGGGCTGGAAGGTGGGGAAGGGGTAGACCACCTGGTACTTGGTGTGCAGCATGAAGCCGTGTTGCAGGCAGTGCGTGCTCGGGTCGCCTGCAGGGGCACACAGCACGGGGCTCACCGCGGGCCCCGGGCAGCCGCGCGCTGGCACAGGCGCAC
>NW_012267400.1:991893-993546 GCF_000151885.1 Dipodomys ordii | reverse complement strand
GGCCGGGGCGCGGAGCCGGGGCGACAGCGAAGGCATGGCCCCCACACGCGGGGTGTGCACAATCACTGGCCGCAGAACCCCAACACAAAAAGATGTGCCTTAGGGCCCCCCGCAGCCCCGCCCCTCCCCCGCCCCCGGGGCAGCAGGCGCGCCCCCGTGGAACTCGGTCCCCCGTGGAACTAATAACTTATTCCGCTCGCTGGCTTTGCACGGCCTGCCCTGGCCCGCCATGCCCAGGGCAGGCGCAGGTGGGCAGGGGAGGGGCCGCGACCCCGGATCCCCCCAGTCAGCAGCAGCCCCCCCCCACGCTTCCCCTTCCCGGTCTAAGTGCAATTAAAGCTGAGGGTGTGGCATCTTGGCTGTGGCTGGCCCCGCCGGCAGCGGAGGGGCAGGGCCTCCAGCTTCCAAAGAAAGCAGCAGCCGGGCTGGGGGTGCAGCCGGCGCCCGCCCCTCCGTGCCATGCCGTGAACCCCTGATTTTTTTGTTTTTTAGTGGACTCGTGCCCGCGTGTGAGCGGAGTCGGTAACTTGGTTTCCCTCCCCCCTACCATCATGGCCTTATCTGTTCCGGTTTTCTCAGTGTTTCAACCTGTGAGATAGATAAATGTTTATGGCAAAAGGAAAAAAGAAAAAAAACGAACAGAAAAAAAAATCACAAAAAGGAAAAAAAAGACTAACTATTGTATAAAATCACTATTTTGTGTGCTGGCGTGCTGCAGCTTCGGGGCGGCCCGCGCCGTGTCGCGTGTGCTAGTCTAGTGTGCAGGGCGGTTTTCTACCTTTTGTAGTCTTTCTTAAACAATAAACTGCGCTGTCTACGTGGTGTGCGCTGTCTACGCGGCGTGCACTGTCTCTGGGGTGTACGCTGTTTGCGCAGCGTGCGCCCACTACGTGTCTGTACGTGGCGTGCACTGTCTGGGGTGTACGCTGTTTGCGCGGCGTGCGCCCGCTACGTGTCTGTACGTGGCGTGCGCTGTCTATGGGGAGGGTACATGCCGTCTGCGCAGCGTGCGCTGTCTAGGGGGTGGGTACACGCTGTCTGCGCAGCGTGCGCTGTCTAGGGGGTGGGTACACGCTGTCTGCGCAGCGTGCGCTGTCTATGGGGTAGGTACACGCTGTCTGCGCAGCGTGCGCCCACTGCGTGTCTGTCTACACGGCAGGCACCGTCTACACGGTGTGCAGCTCCTGCAGGGCCTCGGCAAGGCGCACTCGGAAATAAAGCATTTATTACAGGAATGGGACGGGGGAGCGCGGGGAGGGAAGGAAGGAGGGGGGGAGAGGGGGGCGGATGGGGGCGCCGGGGCTCTCCCGGGCCGTGCCCACCCTGGCGCTGAGGAGGGCGCATGCGCAGGGCGGTGGCGCCCAGCGCGGGGGGCGGTGGGAAGGCGGGCGCGCCCCTCGCACCCCGCAACTTAAATAGGCATAAATAAAAATGCGACGCGGAACACCAGGCTTGGCCCGCGGGGCCCCTTCCCGCAGCTTCCCCGGCGGCGGCGGGGCTCGGCTCGGAGGTAGTTGGAGTCGGGCCCGGGGACCCTCACAGCACGATCCACGTGTACCGCTCGCTGTCCGCCAGCACCTTCAGCGAGCACCCTGCGGGAACCGGAGTGATGGCCCTCAGCCCCCGCGGGAGCGCGGGAGCCCGGGAGCCCCG
>NW_012267400.1:982668-983898 GCF_000151885.1 Dipodomys ordii | reverse complement strand
TGACGTAGCGGCCGCTGCCCTCGGGCACCAGCCACTTCATGACCATGTCCACGCAGCTCTTGCGGTACGAGCTCCACACGCTGCCACTGGGGGTGGGGGTGGGGGTCAGCGGCGCGCGGTGACCCCAGGTCCGTCACCTCCCGGCCCCAGCCTCACCTGGTCTGCCCTTTGACCTCCGTGAGGTCACCCACGCTGACGGTCTCGAAGATGCCCGTGTTGAGATCCCAGGCCACCTTGAGGCTGGTGTGGTAGGTCTTTGGTCTGCAGTGGGGGGGGGGGCAGGCTGCGGTTGACCACTGAGTCTCTGAGCTGGACCCACACGTAAGAGGTTTTTGTTTGAACTGGGGCCTAGGCACTGTTCCTGACCTTTCACACACAAAACTGGTGCTCTACCACTTGAGCCACAGCGCCACTTCCTGCTTTTTGGTGATTCACTCAAGAAAAATCTCGTGGACTTTCCCACCCCAGCTGGCTTGGCACCACCGTCCTCAGATCTCCTGAGTAGGTGGGATTATAGGTGTGAGCCGCCCAGCCCGGCCTGGTGTGTGGGGTTAGGGCCACTCACCGGAGCTGCCCCTCCTTGATGGGCGCGGGGAAGGCCAGGAGCAGCAGGCCGATGTTGATGAGGACCTGGTTGGTTTCTGGGCAGACCTGGTTTTGGGGATTGGGGGAGACAGTCTCAGTGGCTCCCGTGGCACGCACGCGCGCCCATGTACACACACATGCACACACACGCGCGGGGCCACGCCGGCTGCACCTCCAGAATGACGATGTCGTAGTCACTGAAGGAGCAGAACTGGTGGCCCCAGGTGGCGTCGTGGCGGATGACCTCGTTGATGACATACTCGAAGTCCAGCGTGAGCTGCTCCACCGTCAGACACTGGCCCTGAGGTGGGGGCGCGGGGTCAGGGGTCACGGGGTCCCCCACGCCCCAGCAGTGCGGCCCGCCACCTCTCCCCCCTATGCCCACCTGGGCGGCCGTCCGCTCCCGCATGGGCCGCAGGTGCCGGCCGCGGAGATCGGTCACCACGAAGGGCAGAGAGATCTTGTCGTCCTGGAACTCTGGGGGGCGGGACGGGGGTAGTACGGGCGCCCCCCCCCGCCCCGGCCACCCACCCCGGGGCCCCGCTCACCGTGGCCGGCCTCCCCGCCTTCCCCGGACTCCAGCACGTAGTGCAGCTTGGTGTAGTTGACGTAGCCCGGCTCGGGCGCGGGCGCCTCGGGCGCGGG
>NW_012267400.1:974453-977219 GCF_000151885.1 Dipodomys ordii | reverse complement strand
TTCCGCTCCGATTTCGAGCTGGGCGCCATTTTCACCCCCTCCCTCCACTTCCGGAGCAACCGGCCCTTTAGCCCCACCCTCTCCACGTCCCGATTGGTCCTTTCTCTGAGCAGCCGCCCGTCGGTTGGATGAAGGCTTGTACTCCCGGCCTCTTCCCGCTACGCCTGTCTATCAAAGGCACCTTGTATCTTGATTGGTTAAGATCATCACAGCACCCCCTTCCAGCCGTCGCCTTGTTCCCGCCCTCTCTCAAGGATGAACCAGTTAGAAGCCCCGTCTGCTCGCTTCGTCCAAAAAGCTGTCACTTGATACGTGGACTTCCTGTCCGTCTCAGCGTCGTCACGCCCCTCAGTGGCTAGTGGGTTTCTATGGAGACCGCAGGCGGTCCAGGCCTGTGGGCGGGGCGATAAGAACCAGTGGTCCAGACCCAGAGCGGATCATCGGCGCCCAAAGGGGGCGAGCCGTGGTCTGAGGAGCATCCCTGAGAGGCCTGGACGGGCCTGGGCAAGGATTCAAAGAACCCTAAAAAATAAAAGGAGGATGCCATGAAAGCATCTTGGACGGTCTCGCTGGTGAGATGAAGTCTCACCTGACAAGGGGCCGCACTTGGTTCAGAGAGATCAGGATGATTGTGTAGAAAGAGCCATTTAGAATGTCTGTTCCTTGCATGCCCATTGCATCTTTCCCGGAAAGAGAATCGTGTCTGAATACACCTCTTCTCGCTCACCCGGCCTCGGCTATTCTTTTATCGCAACGTAAACCAGACCTTTCTCAAAGTTACTGCTCACGCGCCCATTCTCCCCATAATCACCCAGCAAGCAACATACCTGTGAACCCCGAACAAATCTGCCTGGACTCCTAGAAACCAAACTCTAAGCTGGGTGCCTGCGGCTCACGCCTGTCATCCTAGCTACTCAGAAGGCTGAGATCTGAGGATCACAGTTCAAAGCCAGCCAATCCTTAAATCTCCATTTAAGAGAGCATATTTTATTTAACAGCCTCCTCGCTCTGCTTCATTTATTATATTATTTATTACACTTATTTTGCATCTGTGTGCCGATCTTGGAGCTTGAACTCTGGGCCTGAGTGCTGTCCCTCACCTATTTTTGCTCAAGCCTAGTGCTCTACCACTTTGAGCTACAGTTCCACTTCTGGTTTGGGGGTGGTTAATTGCAGATAGGAGTCTTACAGGAACTTTTCTGCTCAATCTGGCTGGCTTTGAACCACAATCCTTAGATCTCAGCCTCCTGTGTAACTAGGATTGCAGACATGAGCCACCAGCACCTGCTCCCTGAGATTTTTGTGCTCAAGGCTAATGTCCTGCCTACCACTTGAGCCACAGCTCCACTTTCAGCTTTTTGCTAGTTAATTGGAGATTAGGGTCTCAGAGACATTCCCACCTCACCTAACTGTGAACAGCAATCCTTAGACCTCCACCTCCTGAATAGCTTGGATTATAAGCGTGAGCCACCAGCACCTGGCCAATATAAACTTTTCTTAGACTTTTCTTCTCTTTTTCTTTCTCTTTTTTTTCCTTCCTTCCTTACACCCTCCATTTCTTTTTTCCTTCCTTCCTCCCTCCTTTCCTTAGTTCTTTCTTTCCTTTTCCCTTACATGTGCTAGCAAATGCTTTACTATGTGAGCTTCACCTTCACTTCCCAATCTTTTTCTCTCTCTGCTTTGAAGGGACCACAGGGACCCCTAATTTTCTGACTACATATTACATTCCAGAGAATCATTCTAATCACTCAATCCTAACATGCATGAGTACTGGGTTACACATACATATGCCTTTAGACCACACTTTATGGCATATGAATCACAAACCATACAAGGAGAATGCTCATGAGACAAAAATGAAACAAGTAGAAAGGACTAGAAATTACCATTTTCCCCATAGCCAGCACCAGAGACCACTAGAATTGTTTTTGTTTGTTAGTATGTGTGTGTGTGTGTGTGTGTGTCTGTCTGTTTTGTGGGGAGGGAACTGGTGTTTGAACTCAGGGTCCTAAGACAGACATAGTGCAACTTGAGTTGTGCCCTGGCCTTTTTTTGTCTGAGTTGTTTTGCAAATAATGTCTCCCTGACTTACCTGGACCTTGATCCTCCTATTTCTGCTTCCTGAAGAACTAGAATGACAGGTGCATGCCACCATGCCCAGAGTATGTTTTGCAGGGGAGAGGTACGAGTTGAGATGGGTTCCTGAGAATGTTTTTCCCTGGTTGACCTGGAATCCTGATCCTTCTGATCTCTACCTCTCTGGTAGCTGGGACTACAGGTGTGAGGTGCTATGCCCATCCATAGTGGATTTATTTGTTACAGCTACAAAAATTGGTTCTTCCAAATAAAGGAAACATCCCACTAGTCCCTCCACATGGGATAAACAAAGAGTGGTCCCACCATACAATGAAACCTTAGCAAACAATAAAAAAGAATGAATAGGCCCAGTGCCAGTGGCTCACACCTGTAATCCCAGCTACTCAGGAGGAAGAGATCTGAGGATCATGGTTTGAAGGAAAGTCTGTGAAACTCTTATCTCCATTAAACTACTCAAAAAAGAATGCAGAGCTGGGTGCCGGTGGCTCATACCTGTAATCCTAGCTACTCAGGAAGCTGAGATCTGAGGATTGAGGTTCAAAGCCAGCCCGGACAAGAAAGTCCGTGAACGTCTTCTCTCCAATGAACCACCAGAAAACCGGAAGTGGCACTGTAGCTCAAGTGGTAGAGCGCTAGCCTTGAGCTGAAGAGCTGAGGGACAGTACAAAA
>NW_012267400.1:973868-974403 GCF_000151885.1 Dipodomys ordii | reverse complement strand
GGAGGGCGGCCGCGCCGGCTCGGGGGCGGTGCCCCCCTTGGCCTCTTTGGCCCGGCGGAAGATGTCGGCCACAAACTCCTTGGCTTTGGCGATGGCGGGCGAGGGTTCGGGGACCCCGGAGGGCGGGGCTGGGGCCACTTCGGGGCTGGGCAGGGTTTGGGGCGACTCGGGGCTGGGGGGTCCCGGGGGGTCGGCCGGGGCGGGGGGCGAGGCTCTGTGGTCATACAGAATTTGGCAGAAGCTGCCGTCTCCTGCAATGAGAGGGCGAGGGGGCGGGGTCAGCGGAGGACAGGGGCGGGGCACAGGGGCGGGGTCAGCGGGGTGCAGGGGCGGGGTCAGCGGAGGGCAGTCAGAGAGCAGGGGGCAGGGTCGGCGGGGGCGGGGTCAGCGGAGGGCAGAGTCAGCGCAGGGGACGGGGTCAGCGGAGGGCAGAGTCAGAGCGCAGGGGGCGGGTTCAGCGGGGCACAGGGGCGGGGTCATCGGAGGGCAGGGGCGGGGTCAGCAGAGGGCAGTCAGAGCACAGGGGGCGGGGTCA
>NW_012267400.1:968739-969124 GCF_000151885.1 Dipodomys ordii | reverse complement strand
GCACAGGGGGCGGGGTCAGCAGGGCACAGGGGCGGGGTCAACGCCATCGGAGCCCAGGGGGCGGGGTCAGCAGAGGGCAGGTCCGGATGGCTCCGCCTCCCACCCAGGAGTCCCAGTCCTCTGGACTGTGTGGAGGCAACGCAAGGGGGAGGGGCACTGTAAACGCCGCGCATGCGCAGTAAACACATACATACCAGCATACACATGGGCACACGCTAAGTGCGCGGGCACACCCGGCACTCGCAAGTGCCTAGGGAGTAAATGCTCACACGCCCGCACACACGTGACCGCCAAGCAGCGCGGACCCGGATGGAGGCTCAGGGAAGCCACGCCCGGGTGGTAGGGGGGGCCACCCGGAGCTGGCCCTGGGGCCGGGCCGGGCCGG
>NW_012267400.1:948585-954465 GCF_000151885.1 Dipodomys ordii | reverse complement strand
GAAAAAAAGCCGGAAGTGGCACTGTGGCTCAAGTGGTAGAGTGCTAGCCTTGAGCTGAAGAGCTAAGGGACAGCGCCCAGGCCCAGAGTTCAGGCCCCATGACTGGACCCAAAAAGAAGAAGAAGAAGAAGAGTGCAGTGGTACTGTGGCTCAAGTGGTAGAGTGCTAGCCTTGAGCAAAAATAGCTCAGGGAGGCCAGGGACTGCTGGCTCAAGCCTGTAATCCTAGCTACTCAGGAGGCTAAGAATCTGAGGATCTGAGAATCCAAGAATCACATTTCAAAGCCTGCCGGGGCAGGAAAGTCCATGAGACTCTTATCTTCAACTAACGACCAGGAAACTGGAAATGGCACTGTGGCTCAAGTGGTAGAGCACCAGCCTTGAGCTGAAGAGCTTAGGGACAGCACTCAGGTCCAGAGTTCAAGCCCCACAATCAACAACAAAAGAAAAAGAAAAAGTAGCTCAGGGACAGTGCCCAGGCCCTGAGTTCAAGCCCCAGGATTGGCAAATAAATAAATAACACAGACATATGGAAAGGAAGGAAGGAGGGAGGAAGGAAGGAAGGAAAGAGAAAACATTAGAAAAAAAAGGAGAGAAGCGGAGAGAGTTGTATAGAGGTAGACCTTGGTTGTATAACCATGCTTAGCTGCAAGGGAGTCTGGGAATTGAGCTTTATTACAGGAAGCCATAGGTACAGCCAGCTAAACAATTAACAATGCACAGGCTTGAGTGGAGAGCATGGGTGGAGCACAGGGCTGGAGGCTTCTCAGGCAGATAAAGCTTCCTGAGGTGCTGGGCCTCAGCCTGTCTCAAAGAAAAGATGGGGAGGTCCCCAAGAATGTCTTAGAATTATTACCTGTTATTGAGTTAAAACCACTCTCTGTCTCGGGCTCTTATATTTTCATTGGTACTGAGGATTAAACTCAGCTTTCTGCTTGCTAGGCAGGTGAGCTACCAGGTGAGCCACACCCCAATGAAGCCACGCCCCCCACTAAGCCACACCCACTGCACAATCACATCCCTCCCAAAAAAGGAACCACAATCCCAGTCTTGATTTCTTTAGGGTTATTTTTCACATACAGTCTCCATTTTTCTCCCTGAACCAGCTAGACTCAAATTCACCTGTTTATGCTTCAGCTTATACCACCACATCCAGATTTGTTGCTGTTGTTCCTGTCTTGGGTCTTGAAGTTAGGGTCTGGGCACTGTCCCTGAGATGTTTCTGCTCAAGGCAGGTACTCTGTCACTTGAGCTGCAGCTCCACTTCAGGCTTTTTTGGTGGTTTGTTGGAGAAAAGAGTCTCATGGACTTTCCTGCCCAGAATGGCTTTGAACTGAGATCCTCAGATCTGTCTCCTGAGTAGCTAGGATTACAGACGTAAATCCCCAGTGCTTGACCATGTCAAGATTTTGTTGGTTGGGATGAGGTCTTGAAAAATCTTTGCTCACATTGGCCTTGAACTTTCCTCCCGTTGATGGCAGACTCGTGAGTAGCTGGGGTTACAGGCATCAGAAACACCATGATCACTGGCAATTTGTTTCAGTGTTTGTCTGAGGGTCTTCTGTAGCTCAGGCTGGCCGGGAACTGTCCTATTCTACAACCTCAGCCTTCAGAGTGCTGGGATTACAGGCCTGTGCTACTCTGCCTGGCCTCCCTGTACCTCTTGACTCTTCCAGCAGCCCTTTCCCTGTGTTGCTAAGATTTTTCAGGCAGCAACCTGTTTTGCAATGCTTACATCAGTAGAACCCCAAGCTTGAATCTTATTGGTCTAGGGGTGGGCACATGTCCATCTAGAACCAATCCCTGAGACCAGAAGGATGGAAAGTGGTGATTGGTTAGGAAGGTAATTACAGACTCTGTGAATAAACCACTGGCCTGGTCTCCCTGCACTTAGCCCCGCCCCCCTCCTCCGCCGTTCCTTTCCCAGCCCAGAAGAAAGTTTCTTTTTTCTTTTTTCTTTGCGTGGGCTGGTGTGTCCTGGGGCTTGAACTCAGGGCCTGGGCTCTGTCCCTGAGATTGACTCACTGAAGCCTGATCCTCTACCACTTGTGCCACAGCCTCACAGAAAAGTCTCATGGATATTCCTGCCCAAGCTGGCCTCAAACTGTGATCCTCAGATCTCAGCCTCCTGAGTAGGTCAGGCCTCTATGTGAGCCACCCAGCCTGGAAGGTCATGTGATTTTGAGGGCTAAGACCTGAAAGATCCTTGCTATTAAACTTCGTTTATTGATCTTTCCCTCCCTCCTTCCCTCCCTTACCCCCATGGCCATCCTGACCCCCCCCCAAACCATTTCTGTCTTTACAGAGATGGAAACACTTCATCTCAGATTCTGCTCTGGGAGACCCCCTCCTCCCACCCAGACGCCTCCCCCCCAACCCCCTCCCCCAACCTTGGCCACTCTTGAGCTCTCTGTGTATTCCGTGCATCTTAGAACTTTCTAGTCCTCCCTGTTTTACTTTGTGACAGTCCTTAGAAGACTGTCTTTCTGTCATGCACATTTGACCCTCAGAAAAGCTGGGGTTCAGGCAGGAGAAAGTTCAGGCAGAGAAAGTCATGTCCCTGGAAGGGTGCTTGGTGGGGACTTCGAACCTTTGGGCAGAGACCTTTGGTGAGACAGGACGCGGCCATGTCCCCACCTCGCAAAGGGACAAATGAGGCCCAGAGAGGTGGTGTTTGAGGGTCAGGAAGGCCAGCTGGTGGGGGGGGCGGATGCCGGTCTGGGGTCCCCAGGCTGGCCAGGCTGGAGTCCAGGCCTCTGGCTGCTGGCCTCAGCTCCTTGGGGACTCCCTCAGAGGCAAAGCCCTCCTCCCTCCCCACCCGGATTCCAGACGGGGCGAATGTCAGCGTTTCTTCAGACATTCCTGGTCTTGTGGCCAAGCTGGCCCGGAGTTACGAAAGCACAGTGGTCGGCACGGGCGGGGACGAGGGGACCCGGGGAGATGGGCTGGTCTGTCCTCCCCGCTCCATCCGGCCGCCTGCCCTCCCTCCTGGGGGGAGGGGGCAGGGGCTGGGCCAGATCCTGCTGGGGGGGGTGTGCTGAGAGATGGAGGGAGGTGGCGGCCACAGTGGAGGCTCCAGGAGGTGACTGGCTGGCGCTGAGCCCTGGTTGGCATTTTTGGGGGAGAAGGCAGAGCTGGAGGATGATCATGGTAAGGTGAGGCGGGGGGAGGGTGTGAGGGTGGGGGTTTGCCTGCTCCCCAACTCTGTCCACTGGCTATTGTCAGCCAGGCCGGCTGTGCCCTCCCCTCCGGCCCCTCCGGGGAGAAGGGGGGGGGAAAATGTTCTGGTTGCCATGACAACCCAGGCCCGATGAGAGGGGGTGTGGGGGGCGCTGACCCCTCCCTCCACCCTCAGCAGTTAAGTGTGCTGCTGCTGCTGCTGTGCCCCCCACCTGCCCCTGGCTTGGAAGACCCCCCCTTCCCCCACCCCGGGGAGAGCACGCAGCCCCCACCCCGGACCTGTCCCTGGCGCTGCTCCTGTCCCCGGGCGGACACGGTGGACTGCGCCGGCCTGGACCTCCGGCTGTTCCCAGACAACATCACCAGGGCTGCTAGGTACCTCAACCTGCAGGTGGGACCTGGGGCCAGGGGGTGGGGCCCTGGGGGTGCGGGCAGACATGGGTGGGGCCATCTGGGGGAGGTGGGGGGTCTCTGTCTCTCATACAAGTTGGTGGGCAGGCACGGGTTCGTGGCTGACGCCTGTAATTCCAGCCACTCAGGAGGTGGGGAGAGAAGGAATGTGGTTCGAAGCCAGCCAGGGCAGGAAAGTCCATGAGTTTTTCCTCTTTAATGAAGCAACAAAAATATGGAAGTGGCTCTGTGGCTCCAGTGGTAGAGCACCAGCCTTGAGCACCACCCAGGCCCTGAGTTCAAGCCCCAAAACAGACAAGACAGACAGACAGACAGGCACACACACACACACACACACACACACACACAATTGGTGGATAGCCCGAGATGCTGGGATTGGAACCAGTGATGGCGAAAGGGTTGTTCGGGGGTCATGGTTGGGGTGCTGTGGGGTGCAGGGACCTTTGGCAGCTGATGGTGGGAGGTGAGGTATGGGGGGGCGGGGACCTGCAGTCGGAGTGCTGTGGCCCCGGGCCCCGGCTGGCAGTGCCTGCGAAGGCCCCCCGGGCCGGGCGCTCACGCTCCATGCTTTTCGTGGTTTGCGTTTCGGGTAACCGGATGTGGAATGGGGTTCTGGGGAAACGGTCCTGGAGGCCCCGGGTCACTGGGAGGGGTGGTGAGAGGTGAAGGCCCCCCCTCCTCCACCCTGCCCCCCAGAACAACCAGCTCCAGCAGCTGCCTTACAACGCCCTGTCCCGCCTGGGCCGCCTGCACACGCTGGACCTGCACGGCAACCTCCTCAACTCCGAGGGTGAGGCGGGGGGGCTGCACCCCATCCCTGTCCTCCCCACCCCTACGTCCTCCCCGCCCCCCGGGCCTGCGGGCAGCTCGGTGCCAGTTCCACAGCTGCCCTTGCTGAGTGCAATGGAAACTCTGGCTTGGGGGGGGAGCTGTGGTTTTGGGGGGGAAGGGAGGCAGACCTCAAAGCCTGGCTGACAGTCCTCAGTGGCTGAGAGCACAGACTCATAATCCCCCAAATTTGGGGGTCCCCTCATCATCCCCTCTGTCACACCTTCCCTCCCCGCCAGGCCTGCCTGATGAGGCCTTCGAATCACTCACCCAACTCCAACACATCTATGTGGCCCACAACAAGGTGAGCAACAGCCCAGAGAGGGTGCTGGCAGCACCCAGCGACAAACAGCATAGCTGGGTTGGGGTACAGGTGTGTGTGCGCGGGGCAGTGGGGAGGGGGTCACAGGACCAGCAGGGCTGTGGTGCTTTTTGTTGGCCTTGGGGCTTGAACTCTGGGCCTGGGCGCCGTCCCTCAGCTCTTCAGCTCAAGGTGAGCGCTCTACCACCTGAGCTACAGCGCCACTTCTGGTTTTTTGAGTGGTTTATGGGAGATAGGAATCTCACGGACTTTCCTGCCCGGGCTGGCTTTGAACTTGGATCCTCAGATCTCAGCCTCCTGAGGGGCTGGGACGGCAGGCGGGCGCTACAGCGCTCGGCTCAGAGGTTGTGGTTCTTGCAGCTCTCAGTGGCTCCCCAGTTCTTGCCCCCTACCCTGCGGGTCGCAGACCTGGCTGCCAATCAACTGGTGGAGATTTTCCCGCTCACTTTTGGGGAGAAGCCGGCCCTCAGGTAGCACCAGGCTGCCCGACAGCTTTGGGGGGAAGGGGGGACCACACCACTCTGTTGTAGTGGAGGTGGGGAGTCAAAGGAGACTCAGTTGCATTTTGCTGGGCTGGGGCTCTGGGGCACCCTAAGGGGCACTCAGCCACGGCTGGGGAACAGATTTAGGGGTGCAGGGGGCCGGGTGGGGGACTGCTGGCTGATCATGGCTCCTCTTAGGTCAGTGTATCTACACAATAACCAGCTGAGCAACGCCGGCCTGCCGCCCGATGCCTTCCGGGGCTCGGAGGCCATGGCCATCCTCAGCCTCTCCAGCAACCGGCTCAGCTACCTGCCGCCCAGCCTGCCCGCCTCGCTGGAGCGTCTTCATCTACAGGTGCCCCCCACACCCTCCTGCTGCTTCTGGGGAGGGGGCCCCTTCCTTCTGGAGCCCTCACCTTCCAACCTACCCCCAGATCTCCAGCAGTCTCAATGAGATTGCTGTCAGTCCCTTCCATTGTCTTGCTTGAGTAACACATGCTTCTAGGCGCTCCTGACTCCGGAGCCTCCCCCACAGCTCTGCGGGGTTTTTGGGTGCTTCACTGGAGATTAGAGTCTCATAGGGCTGGGATGTAGCTCAGTGGCAAAGCGCTTGCCTAGCAAGCGCAACGTCCTGGGTTCGATCCCCAGTACCAAAAAA
>NW_012267400.1:944769-947020 GCF_000151885.1 Dipodomys ordii | reverse complement strand
GCCTGCGCGTGCTGCTCCTGCCCCGCAACCAGCTGCGGGCCCTGGAGCCCGAGCCGCTGGCCGGCCTGGCCCAGCTGCGGGAGCTCAGCCTCGCACACAACGGGCTCCGCCTCGGGGACATCGGGCCGGGCACCTGGCACGAGCTGCCGGCACTGCAGGTCAGGGGCAGGCGGGTTCAGGGCTGTCCCTGTCCCGCCACCACCCTGAGACTCCATGGAAAAATACATCCTGGAGAAGAGGGGAGCAGAGGCAAATGGCTGTTGGCAGGGGAGAGTAGTTGCGCCTACCTGTAATCCCAGCCCTTAGAAGCAGAGGAGAGTAGTTGGGCGTGGTGGCGCCTACCTGGAATCCCAGCCCTTGAGAGGCTTAAGCAGGAGGAGACCAGTGTGGGTTACTGGGGGCGGGGAACCTCTAGGGATTGGCAGGACGGCAACAATGCCCAGGACAGGGGACCCACCAGAGGAAGGAACTCATTTTACCTGAGTGGGGAGTTTGTCCCCCATGATAGGGTGGGAGGGAGGGGCCTGAGGCTGGCCGCGGCCATGGTGCTGTGTCCTGCCAGGTGCTGGACCTGAGCCACAACGCGCTGTCCTTTGTGCCCCCGGACCTGCCCGAGGCACTGGAGGAGCTGCACCTGCAGGGCAACCGTATTGGCCACGTGGGCCCCGAGGCCTTCCTGAGCACGCCGCGCCTGCGCACCCTCTTCCTCAGGTGCAGCAAGATGGGGAGGGTGGGGGGGGATCCTCCGGGGCCATGGCCTGGCGTCACCCCATCTCCTCACACCACTCCGTCTCTGCGCAGAGACAACAGGCTGCACCTGACCAGCATCTCGGCCGAGGCCTTTGTGGGGCTCAGGCACCTGCGCGTGGTGGACACGGCGGGGAACCCGGAGCACGTCCTGGTCCGGATACCGCCCTCGGCCCCACGCCAGCCGCGCGCAGCGCGCTCCCGACGCCCCGGGCCACCAGGGAGCAGCACCGATGACCCAGCCTCCTTGTGAACCCCAAACTTCCAGGGCCACCCACAGGCAACAGGATGACAAATGCAGCCGGGCACCCGAGGCTCACGCCTGTCATTTCTGCCACTCAGGAGGCTGAGGTCCGAGGATCACAGGCTGAAGCCAGCCCTGGGCAGGGAAATCTGTGGGACTCTTATCTCCAATGGACCAGCAAAAAGATGGGAGTGGAGCTGTGGCTCAAGTGGCAGAGTGCCAGCCTTTAGCTAAAAAGCTCAGAGACAGCGCCCAAGGCCTGAGTTCAAGCCCCAGGCCTGGCACAAAAACCAAACATAAGATAGACATAGAACTCAGGAGTGGGGGCACCCCCTTTCTGTTCCCCCTGGGGTGGGCAATGGGGTTGGGGGGACAGCCCAGAACAAGAAACAAACACCACAGAGCCCACTGGGTGTGACCCTCTGTTTATTCCACACGTAGGCCAGGGGCCCAGCTGGGCAGCCGCAGCCCCCCACCCCGGGGTCCCCCCCAGTGGCTTCTTTGGGGTGTGGGAGGGCTGCAGGGTTAAGGCCCGGGAGAGATGGGAGGTAAAGTGCTGGCGGAGGCCCCGGGGGTTTGGTCCAGGGCGGGCCAGACAGAGCCCGACCCCGGGGTGTGCAAACAGGACTTGGGGGCCGGGGGTGAGGTCCAGGCACCCCGGCCAGGCTGGGGCAGAGGGGGGGGACTGGAGGGGGCCGAGTCTAGATCGATTGTCCGCTGATTGTCTGCCGTGGGCTCCGGGCCGCCCCGACGGGCCTCACCTGCGGAGCCGCTGCAACTGGGGAGAGGTTAGGGGTGAGGCCTCCCCCCAACGCCGCGCCCCGTCCCGGCCGCCCCGCGCTGCCCCGCGCCCGCCCCGCACCCCTCCACTCACCTCGCTCTCCACCAGGTTCCGCCTGTACAGAGCCTCCTTGGCAGCCTCCTGGGGGGTCGGGGGGGGGTGTCAGCGGGCCGGGCCGGGCCCCCCCATCGTCCCCCCCCGCCCGGTGACCCCGCCCCCTGCCCGCCTCACCCTGCTGCCGTCGTAGCCCAGGCGCCGGGCGGCCTCGGTGTAGAACTGCAGCTGGCGCTCCAGGTGGCTCGCGTACTCTGGGGATGGCTGGGGGTCAGAG
Source organism: Dipodomys ordii (assembly GCF_000151885.1). NCBI lineage: Eukaryota > Metazoa > Chordata > Mammalia > Rodentia > Heteromyidae > Dipodomys > Dipodomys ordii. The sequence goes on along the minus strand of NW_012267400.1, from coordinate 944,917 downwards.
GCTGGGTGCCCCCTCCCGACCCCCAGCCCCGTGCCTCCCCCACCCCCGGCCCCTACCCCGGCGGAGCGCGGCGCCGCCCTGCTCCAGCTGCGCCCGCTGCCACTGGCTGCGCTGCACGACGTCCTGGTACTGCTGCGCCACGTCCGCG
>NW_012267400.1:935516-944254 GCF_000151885.1 Dipodomys ordii | reverse complement strand
CTCCCCTCCCCGCCAGGCCCCTCCCCTCCCCGCCAGGCCCCTCCCCTCCCCGCCAGGCCCAGCCAGGCCCTGACCCGCCCGAAGAGCCCAGCGCGTCCGCATCCCACCTTCCGCTCCAGGCGCTCTTGGTCGAAGGCCAGCACGCTGAGGCTGTGCAGGGGCCTCGAGGACCTGCGGGCACGGAGCGGGGAAGGGTGAGGAGCCGCGGGGACCCCCACCCCATGAACTGGGTACACCACACCCGGGGTGGAGGAGGTGTGGGAGGAGCAGGTGCACGGGAGGTTGCACCGCAGCCTAGTGAAGGAAGGAAGGAGAGGAGGAAGGAAGGGAAGGAAAGGAGGAAGAGAGGGAGGGGAAAGGAAGGATCGGAGAGGGTGGATGGGGGAAAAAAGGAAAGGAGGGAAAGAGGGAAGAAGGAGGGGAGGGAGGAAGAAAGAAGGGAAGGAGGAAGGAAGGAAAAATAGGAGAGAAGAAGGAAGAATGGAGGGAGGGAGGAGGAAAGAATCAGAGGAAGGATGGAGGGAAAAAAGGAAAGGAGGGAAAGAACAAGGGAGAGGGAAGGAAGGAGAGAAAGAAGAAAGAAGGGAGGAATAAAGGAAAGGAGAGAAGAATGGAGGGAGGAGGGAAGAAAGGAAGGAGGGAGGGAGGGAAGGAAGGAGGGAGGGAGGGAAGGAAGGAGGGAGGGAGGGAAGGAAGGAGGGAGGAAGAGAGGGGAGGAAGGAGGGAAGGCGGGAGGGACAGAGGGAAGGAAGGAAGGAGGAACGAAGGAGGGAGGGAGGGAAGGAGGGCAGTGGACAGCGGAGGAGGGAGGAAGGGCCTGGATCCTGGTGAGATGACAGGTCTTCAGCGTGGAGGAGCGGGAGGGGGACAGCGGGCTGCGGACAGCGGTGGGGGCCGGGCAGCGTCTACCTGGTCCCGGGGTCTCTGGCAGCGGCAGGGACGGGCGGCGCCTTGGCCTTGAGTGCAGCGACCTGCTTCAGAGCAGAGGGGCAGCCAGTGGCAGGCGGGTCCCCTGGGGTTTCCCCCCCCCCGCCCACAGGTCGAGGAGCTCACGGGGGGCACGGCGTCAATGACCAGCCACCGCTCCGTGGTCGTCTCCAGCTGCTGCGCCGTCAGGGGCTCCCGGATTCGAACCATCACCTCGAGTGACCCCCCGGTAGGCCGGCGGCCATCGAGGACCTGGGAAGGGCGGAGGGTGGGACCAGGAGAATAAGGGGGGAGGTCTGGGAGGTCTGGGGCTCCCCCAGGGGTGGGGGCTCTCACCTCCAGGACCTCCCGGACCTCGCAGGCCGTCTCCAGTGCCTCCAGCTTGAGCTGGGCTGTGCCCAGCACCCGGTCGGTCTTGAACAGGCCCCTGTGGGGAGGGGGAGGGGGGAGCCGGAGGCGGTGGGTCCCGTGTCCCCCCCGCACCGGGGAGCCCGCCCTGCACCCGTGTCCTCGCTCACCCCTTGTGGACCACTTCGAACTTGATGCCTTTGGTCTGAATGACCCTGCGGAGCGCGCGGTGCGTGCGGTTGATGCACAGCTTGAATTGTTCCTTGAATTCTAGGAGGGGGAGGGCGCCCCAGAACCTCAGATCTCAGCCCCTCAGTAGCCAGGGTGACAGGCGTGAGCCCCCGCGATCCTCCCGATTTCCAGCCCCGCGCCCCGCGGGGTCCCCCCCCCCCCGCCTCCTGTTCACCGTGTCCTGTCCCTCTGCCAGCTCACCCGGAGAGTCTGTGTTCTTGACGACGCCCGTCTTGTCCTTCTGACCTTCCTCCTGGATTGAGAGAAGTCAGGAAAGATGGCCGGAACTTCCTCCCGCCCCTCCCCAGGGATCCCCACGCTGGGTCCCCACCTACCACATTGGGGTAGGGAAAGTCGAAGCGGACAAAGACATCCAGGTCTCCTGGGGACAGCCCTGTGGACACAGAAGGGCAGAGGTGGCCTTCCTGGCCCCGCCCACTGCCCCGCCCCCCACAACGAGCAAGGCCCCGCCCACCCGCCTGCAACCCACCCACTCCCAGGCCCCGCCCATCTCGCCTCCCAGCCCCGCCCCAACACCCACTGGCCCTACCTCATATCCCAGGCCCCGCCCACAACTCCGCCCCCTCGCCTCCCCCCCCCTCACCTGGGGGCGTGGGCAGGTTGATGCACTTCACCACAAACAGCAGCATGTCGTTACTGCTGAGGTCCGGGAAGATCCTAGTGGGCAGAAGGGAGACCCAGGCAGGGGTTCAGCCCATGCCCCACCTGCCCCTTGCGTCCCTCGGTGGAGGGCGGGGGGTCAGGCACTGGCCTTCACATTTCTTTCTTTTTTGGGGGGGATCGTGGAGCCTGAACTCTGGGCCTGGGTGCTGTTCCTTAGCCGGTGCTCTACCACTTGAGCCACAGCGCCACTTCTGGCTTTTTCTGCTTATGTGGTGCTGAGGAATCGAGCCCAGGGCCTCAGGCATGCAAGGCAAGCACTCTACCACTGAGCCCCCTTCCCAGCCCCTCAGCCCTATTTCTTTTCTTTTTTTTGTCGGTTGTGGGGCTTGAACTCTGGGCCTGGGCGCTGTCCCTCAGCTCTTCAGCTCAAGGCGACCGCTCTACCACTTGAGCCACAGCGCCACTTCCGGTTTTCTGGTGGTTTATTGGAGATAGGAGTCTCACGGTCTCTCCTGCCCGGGCTGGCTTTGAACCGCGATCCTCAGATTTCAGCCTCCTGAGTAGCTAGGATTACAAGCATGAGCCACCAGTGCCCGGCTCAGCCCTATTTCTTGAGTTGTGCTATGCACCAGTCTGTGCCCCAGCTGAGGGGACCCAAGAGCACACGGGTGACCTCTCCCTGTGCTCAGGTCCAGCTATGACGCTCAGGGCCACGCCAGCAGAGGAGCAGAGCAACTCTGATCAGAACTGTAGGCTGCTTTCCACCTGTGGTCAGAGCAGTGGCTGCGGCAGTGGCCTCACCCTGGATGGTAGGAGGAGCTAGTGCTGGGGGCGTGGCTCGGTGGCTGAGCACCAGCACACAAAGGCCTGGGTGCCATCCTTAGCAACACACACACACACACACACACACACACACACACACACACGAAGTCAGGTGCATAGACTCATGCCTGTAATCCTAGCTACTCAGGAGGCTGAAATCTAGAGGATTGAAATTCAAAGCCATCTTGGCTAGGAAAGGCCAGGAGACTCTTATCTCCAATTAACTGCCAAAAAACCATAGGAGTTGTGGCTTGAGTGGTAGAGCACCAGACTTGAGTGAACAAGCTTAATACTCCTACATCTTCCCAAAATGTCCCTTGGTTCAAGCTGCATGTCTGCCCCAGGGCCTTAGCACATCACCACCCACCCAAACACTTTGGGGGTGTCCTCCAGGGAACCCTACTTGATGACGTTGAAGGTTCTCTGCTCAAAGCGGGCGGCAGGAGTGGGCAGCCCGCGGGCGAAGGCTTGTTTCAGCATCTCCATGCTCCGCTTGCAGTCTTCCGCCAGCTTCTCGAACCTGCGTGCCAGAGCGCCCCCTTCAGGTCCCGGGCCTTGGGCTGGACAGGGAGAGGGTGTGGCGGGGTGGGAGGCGGGGCTGCTCACTTGCTAGTCTCAGCGATGTTGCCCAGGTGGGTGAACTGGTTGGAATGGTTGAGACACATCTGGAGACACAGAGAACAGGGAGGTGGGCGGGGAGGTGGGGTGCTGGGGCGCCTGGGCACCTGCCACCCGGGGCCTCACCTCGTGCTGCTGCCGGATCAACTTGGTGAGCTCCCCGTAGCGCCGGGCAGCCTCCTGGGACAGGCCAGGCCCGGGCCTCTGCACTAGCGCAAAGTCGTCCTTGCTGACCGGGGCAGGTGGCACCTGGGGAGGGGGAGGCTCTAGCAGGGAGGGCCACCACCGTCCCCCGTCCCCTCCCCCCAGCTCTGCAGAAATGTCAGGCATCATCTTCCCTGCCCACCAATCCACCTCGTGGCTCTGGATTTTCCACTGTGCTACATGGCGCCCCCGCAGTCACCCGCCATCGTTTGAGTCTGTGTACACGCACGCTGGTGACACAGCAGTGACAAACAGCCAAGGTCCTGCGCTTATGTGAAGCCCAGCGTGGTAGTGCATGCCTGTAATCCCAGCAAGAGGCTGAAGCCAGAGGATGATAGTAGGGCCAGCCTGGGCTACATAGCAAGACCCTGGCTCAGAAGACTAAGGAAACAACCCGTGTGCTATAGCTGAAGAGGACAAATGCTGAGGAAAGCTGAGGAGCAGGGGGTACAGGGCAGAGTTACAGGAAGGGATATGACATAGGAGTTTGCAGCAGGCCTCTCTGAGGTGAACTGAGGAAGGGAGCCCATCAGGAAGCTAGGGAATGCTCCAAAGACGGAGGATCGCAGGTGCAGAGGGGGAGGAAAACAAGACAGAGCGGTAACGGGGCAGACCATGCAATCAAGGGCCTGTATTTGAGTGTTTCTAGAACAAACCAGAATATCTTTCCAGAAGCATGGGGATTTTTTTTTTTTTTTTTTTGGTCAGTCCTGGGACTTGAACTCTGGGCCTGGGCGCTGTCCCTCAGCTCTTCAGCTCAAGGCTAGCGCTCTACCACTTGAGCCACAGTGCCACTTCTAGCTTTTTCTGCTTCTGTGGTGCTGAGGAATCGAACCCAGGGCCTCAGGCATGCGAGGCAAGCGCTCTACCACTGAGCCACCTTCCCAGCCCCAGCATGGGGATTTTTCTTTCTTTCTTTCTTTTTCTTCTTTTTGCTGGTCGTGGAGCTTGAACTCTGGGCCTGGGCACTGTCCTGAGTTCTTCAGCTCAAGGCTAGCACTCTACCACTTGAGCCATAGCACCCACTTCCAGCTTTTTCTGTGTATGTGGTGCTAAGGAATCAGACCCAGGGCCTCATGTATGCAGGGCAAGTAGTCTACCCCTGAGCCACCTTCCCAGCCCCAGCATGGGGATTTTTGTCTGCTGTGTTCAAACCTATGTCTGAAAGGGTTGCACAGCTGTGCAGAACTACATGACCCAGACTCCTTTGCAGTGAATTGAGCCTATGTGTCTACTTTTGGCCAATAGGAGATGAGCAAAAGTGACATCACTTCCTTGAAAGGACCGGTGGTACCTTCTCAGCTCTTCCTGGGGATGGGAGGCCACACGGCAGTCAGTGACCCATTTGGATCACGTGGCCTGTTTGTCCTGATCATTTCATGCAGTCTTGGACTGATGGCACAAATATTAGAATGGTCCTTGGCAGAGCAACAAGCTGGAAGGAACCTGGGGCTGTGGACGGGGCCCAGGCTGTCCTGAGAGGGTCTCCTGTGATCAGTCTCTCTGGGGTCAGCTGCTGTGCTGAGGAAGGCCTGTTTGTTATAGGAGCTTGGGCCAGGCCCTGACTAATACACCACAGGCAGCTCAGGAGCACCTGGGCGGCTCACCTTGGCGATGTCCACAGGCAGCCCGTTGCGGGAGGCCTCCAGCATGGGCTCCAGCCCCTTGGCCTGGCGCAGGTGCATCTTGGCGCCCTCCACGTCGTTCTTCTGCTTGGCCCGCAGTGCTGCCTGGAGGAGTTGCTTCTTGCGGCCCTCCAGGAAAGCCAGCTGCTGTTGGGCTGAGGGCACAGGGGCTCTGCAGGGGCTGCGCACCCCACTGTGGCCGGGCAGCGGGGTGAGGGTGGGGACGCTTACCTCTGGTGGTCGTGCCTTTGGGAGCTGCTTTGGCTGATCCTGACTGGGGGGCCCTGGAAGGTGGGGCCTTGGGCTGGGCTGTGGGGGCCGCAGGGCTGTTTTGCTGCTAAGTGACAGAGAGAAGTCACTGCCAGCAGCAGGAAAGCATCCCTGTCAGGTGAGGGCCTGTCCCCAATAGTGAGGACCCTTGGGAGGGGGGGTCTGTGTCTTAGCATCCGACACCCCTGCGGGCCTTTCTCCCAGACGCCGTAGCACCCCCAAAGGTCCTTACCAGGCCTACATCCCTTCACTGCCGGCTCTGGGCTCCATATTTGTGGGGGAAGGGGAGAGGGATTTGTGGCTTTGCACCTGCCCCTCCCTCCTCAGTCCAGACCACGCCCTCTCACCTTCGAAGGCCCCTCCTCCTCGTCATCCTCCAGACCTTCATCCTGATTGGCCAGCTTCATGGCAGTCTCCAAGACCCCAACCAGGCTTTGCTGGGCAGGCTCTGCAGTCTCCAGGCCCTGGATTGGAGGAAACCCTGGCGGCCAGATGGGGGTCGAGTCAGGAGGGGTCCCCACTGTCATGGGGGTCGTCGGTGTGTGTGTGTGGGCGGTGAATTCAGAGCCTCATGCTTTGCTAATCTTCCTTGCTGGGCTGGTACTCTACCACCTGAGTCATCCCTCCAGCCTTGTGTGTTTTGGTTGCTTAACTGGAGATGGGAATCTCACTGACTTCTCTGCCTGGGGCTGACTCTGAAGTACAATCCTCTGGACTTTAACCTGAGTAGCTAGGATTATAGGTGTGAGTCACCGTGTTGGCTAGGAGTCATAGTTAGTGGAGCTTGTGGTATGGAGGGACGGAAGCCAGGGCTTTGCCTATTCCATGCAGGTGCTGACCGCCCTTGAAGGGAGGCCCTGGGGTGTCCCCTGTGTGGGGAGGGGTGCTGAGAGAAGTGAAGGGGCTCCCAGATAAACGAGGGCCAAAGACCCAGCAGTACTGTTCTCCGCTGGGGTGGGGTGGGGGGGACTGGGGCAGAGGCTGAGCAAAGCTCTGGAAAGTCCTGTCCTGTGAACTAGGGAGGATGGAGTAGGACAAAGGAGACAAGAAGAGTCTCCAAGCAATGGAAATCTGGTAGTGGAGCCTGGCGCAGAAGAAGAGAGGAGAGGAGGAAGGGCATGGCTGGAGGGGCGGACCCAGGGACCTGGCTGCAGGGGCGTGGCCTGAGGGGGCGGACCCAGGACCTGGCTGCAGGGGCGTGGCCTGAGGGGGCGGACCCAGGATCTGCCTGCAGGGGTGTGGCCTGAGGAGCGGACCCAGGGACCTGGCTGCAGGGGCGTGGCCTGAGGGGGCAGACCCACGACCTGGCTGCAGGGGCGTGGCCTGAGGGGGCGGACCCAGGACCTGCCTGCAGAGGCGTGGCCTGAGGGGGCGGACCCAGGACCTGGCTGCAGGGGCGTGGCCTAAGCGGGCAGACCCAGGACCTGGCGGCAGGGGCGTGGCCTGAGGGGGCGGACCCAGGGACCTGGCTGCAGGGGCGTGGCCTGAGGGGGCAGACCCAGGACCTGGCTGCAGGGGCGTGGCCTGAGGAGGCGGACCCAGGACCTGCCTGCAGGGGCGTGGCCTGAGCGGGCGGATCCAGGACCTGGCTGCGGGGGCGTGGCCTGAGAGGGCAGACTCAGGACCTGGCTGCAGGGGCGTGGCCTGAGGGGCAGATCCAGGACCTGAGGGGCGTGGCCTGAGGGGCAGATCCAGGACCTGAGGGGCGTGGCCTGAGGGGCAGATCCAGGACCTGAGGGGCGTGGCCTACCTGGGGGCACCGGCAACTCAGCCACATCCACGGCTCGGCCGGCCTTGTGCGCTCGGATGGCATCTTGGTATTGCTGGGGACACACAGGTATGAGGGGGACCCAGGAAAGGCCAGGTCCCCCTGATTTGGCCCTCCCCCCCCCCCCCCCCCCCCCCACACACACCTTGACAATCCGCTCGTGCATGCGCGCCTTGCGCTGGTCACCCTTGGCCTTGGCCTGGGCCGCGGCCACGCGGTACCGCTCCATCCGCTGCTCCAGCGCCTCCAAGAGAGTCCTCGGGGGCGCGAGGACCTCTGGGCAGGAAGGGGCGGGGCGGTGTGAAGGGTCTGGGGAAGGGAGTCCCCCCAGCCTGTCCATCCCGGGGGGCCTGGCGGCCTACCTGGCACTGGGGGCCCGGCGATGGGTGTCGGTGCCTGTGGCGTCGGGGATGGGGCGTCCGGGGGTAGCTGGTCTGGAGACAGAGGGGGAGTTTGCTTGGCGCACCCCGCAGCCCCCCTCTCCCCCTTAGGCTGGTCAGGTCTGGCCAGCGGGGGCTGCAACGTCAGCAGGGCCTAGCAGGCCTGGGGGGGGCCGTGACCTCACCAGGTGGAGGCGGCAGGCGGGACAGGTCCACGGGTTCCCCTCGGCTCAGAGCCTCCAAGACGGCGTCAAAGCTCTGGGAGAAAGAAGGGAGATCAGCAGAGGGAGGGAGAGGCCGGAGCTGGGGCGAGGACTCCAGGGGGGACCGTGCACCCTGTTCCTATCCACCCTCTTCCCAGGGTGACCCCCCTCCCCCCCAGGTAGTAAACTGAGGCCCTAGCGTGTGCCGCAGCTGGGGCTCAGATGTGGGTGTGGAAGCTCCCTGCCCTCCCCCTCTGTCCACCGCCCCTCCCTCCCAACACCCCCCAGTGTCCCCCACCTGTGTCTCCCCCCCACCTTGGCCACACGGAAATGCCTGGCGGCCGTGGCGGTGTCCCCCTGCTGCTTGGCGTGGAGTGCGGCCAGCTTGTACTCACGCTGGCGACTCTGCAGCTGAGCCAGGGGGCTGCAGGAACCTGGGGGGGCAGACGGGACAGGAAAGCTCCCGCAGGCCCAGGCCCAGCTCCCTGTACCCCCCAAACCAGGCCTCCTTAATTCTCACAGCCAAGGCTGTGCGGAGCCAACAGCTCAGAGAGGGTGGCCGCTTCCCCAGGACCACACAGCCTGTGGCCCACACTGTGGGCTTCCACCCAAGGCCTGGAAGGTTCTTTTTTTTTTGGGTCCGGTCGTGGGGCCTGAACTCTGGGCCTGGGCACTGTCCCTCAGCTCTTCAGCTCAAGGCTAGCGCTCTACCACTTGA
>NW_012267400.1:912321-933541 GCF_000151885.1 Dipodomys ordii | reverse complement strand
TTGCTGGTTCACTTTCTTGCCTGGGCTGGCTTTGAACCACAATCCTCAGATTTCAGTCTCTGGAATAGTTAGGATTACAGGTGTGAGCCACGTACACTCGGCTGGTCACAACTGATTAATATACAGCCTTGCTTTATGTGGTTCTCTGGTTAAACACATTTTTTTTTTTCTTTTGTAGGTTGTGGGGCTTGAACTCAGGGCCTGGACGAAGTCCTTGAGCCTCTTTATGCTCAAGGCTAGTCCTCTACCACTTGAGCCACAGTGCCATTTCTGGCTTTTTCTGTGTATGTGGTACTGAGGAATGGAACCCAGGGCTTCATGCATGCTGGGCAAGCGCTCTACCACTGAGCCACCTTCCCAGCCCCACCCGCTGAAACTCTTATCTCCAGTGAACCACTCTAAAGCTTATAGTGGAGCTCTGGCTTGAAATCCACAAATAAGGAGACTAGCCTGTATTAGTAACATATTGAAAGGCTTGCTTTGGCTTCTAGGTTTTAACTCCCTCAACCACTGCAGAGTGCTCTTTCTCCTGCCATCTACCCCAGGGCCTTTGCACCTGCTCTGACCCTCTCTTAGAAGTGGGTGTCCCCTTCATGAGTCCAGCCTGGCACTGTGCTCCACCATACCAGCACTGACAAAAGGAGGCAGGTGACACAGGTCTGGACTGGTGACATCCTAAGTATGATGTGTGGTCCTGTAGTCCTTGGGATGTACTACAGAAACTCTAGAAGCTCCTAAACCCTCATTTTTGCCCACAGTTGATCACAGAGCCTATTACCCAGATTATGGGTTCCATCAGGCAGGGCCTTCTCTGTTGTTACCCACCTGGCCTCTCTTTTTTCTTTTTTTTTTTTGGTCAGCCATGGGGCTTGAACTTGGGGCCTGGGCACCGTCCCTAAGCTCTTTAGCTCAAGGCAAGCACTCTACCACTTGAGCCACAGCGTCACTTCTGGTTTTCTGGTGGTTTATTGGAAATAAGAGTCTCACAGACTTTCCTGCCCAGGCTGGCTTTGAACCGTGATCCTCAGATCTCAGTTATCTGAGTAGCTAGGATGACAGGCGTGAGCCATCGGCACTGGTCCCCCCTGGCTTTTCTACCCAGCGCCCAGCTCTGAGCCCCATTCAATGGGAGATCCAAAGATGTTGGCAATGTATGAGCTCCTCACCTTTGCCTTTGAGCTTCTCCAGGGCCTGGGGCTGTTCCCCCACCAAAGCCAAGAACTCAGCCTCTACCTCCTCATCGTTAACACCATCATCCGGTATCATGAGGCTGTCTGGGGAGAGGTCGACCAGTAGGCCCAGCTGTGGGAACAGTGAGAAGCCACTCAGCCATGGGGGTGGACCACTTGGCCACAGGCAGCCATGAAGGAACTAGGAGCCGTAAAGAAGGAACCCAGTTCTCCCAGGACACACTGCTTCCCCGGGGAGTGCCAGCGAGTCGGGCAACAGGTGTTTTGAAATGGGCAGGACGCGCTTTGGTACAGAGCAAATGAGAAAAAGTGCAGGCAGACAAATGCAGCCGACCCACACAATGGATGCAATGCCAGCCATGGTCATGGGCAAAGCAGGTTCCACGGCCTGCCCCAGGCAAAGCCACTGCACACCTGGTCTTTCCTTCTAGAATATTTGGCAGATGGATGGGCAGGAAGGTTGGAGCATCAAAAGCAACCAGAAGCCCTGGGAGGGCGAGAGGTGTGGCTCAGTGGTGAACCTCTTTGAGTGTGGGGGGAGGATGTCTTGACAGCAAATAAATCAGTTGACAACCAGGCTTCCTATTTTGGCTAATGACCAATCAAAATGCGATCATATGGATTAGGGGGTGTGGCTTCATAACAGCCTGGCGAGCACAAGGCCTCAGTTGAAATCCCATAAGGGTTACAAGAAAAAAAGGTAAAGAAAAAAAGGTTGTAATCCTAGCTACTCAGGAGGCTGAGATCTGAGGCTTGAGGTTCAAAGCCAGCCCAGGCAGGAAAGTCCGTGAGAGTCTTATCACCAATAAAAACCACTAGAAAACCGGAAGTGGCGCTGCGGCCCAAGCGGTAGAGTGCTTGCCTTGAGCTGAAGAACGCAGGGACAGTGTTCAGACCCAGAGTTCAAGCCCCATGACCGACAAAAAAAAAAAAAAAAAAGGTAAAGGCTGGGAAGGTGGCTCAGTGGTAGAGTGCTTGCTTAGCATGCATGAGGCCCTGGGTTCCATTCCTCAGTACCACACAGACAGAAAAAGCCAGAAGTGGTGCTGTGGGTCAAGTGGTAGAGTGCCAGCCTTGAGAAAGAGAAAAAAAGTAAAAACACGATGTTGAATTTGTCCTTTCTGTTCTCCAAAATTTGGCCACATATTATTGAGCAGGCCTGGCTCTGTCTAACAGGAATGAGGGGTATGCTGATAATATGTACTTTCCACCAATGATCTCAAAGAATCTTCACAAGTGTCCTGTGAGGTAGCAATTTTTTTGGGGGGTGAGGGAGCCCCATTCCACAGATGAGGAAAACTGAGGCTCGTGATAATAAAGCCGAGTGTCCGGCAGGTAGGCAGAGGCCAGAGTGGATTTTCGGGGCACAAACTAATTAATATCTGAGCACCAAGCTCTGGGCTGGCTCCCTCAATCAAATGGAAGAAGAAGAAAAAATCCACGCCTCCCTCATATCCCCCCCCCCCAGGTAAAAGCGGCCGGCCGCAGTCCTGTGGGCTCGTGGGTACAGCTCGGATCTGCAGTCCCCCCGGGGATCTGTGACCTTGGGCAGATGTCTCCGTGGGCCTCAGTATCCCCACCTGTACAATGGTAACAAATGTGACCAGGCCTTGTGGCTGCAAGCTCTGGCAGAGCAGGTTGGATGGCGGCCCCTCCCTGGCAGCTCCAGCAACAGGTGGCCCTGACCTGCATCCAGGGCGGGGTGCCAGGAGTTGGGGTGTCGTGGGCCCACAGGCCTCACCATGAAGCATGGGCCAAGCCTCACCTGGGGCGGGGGGGCGGGGCCAGGGCTCACCTGGGGGGCGGGGATCGGGGCTCCCTGGGTGGGTGGGGCCCTCCCCTGCATGTGTAAAGGGGGTGCTGAGGGATCCCCAATATGACCCCCAGGGTGCAGACTCACCTGGCGGGCGGCGGCGGCGCCCCGGCCCGGGGGTCCCGGGGGTCCTTTTCTCTTGTGCATGGTCCAGTCTAGATGTCCGGACCCCGCGCCTGGCCTGGCCCTGCCTCCTCCCCGGTGGGCTGTCGCCGCGCACAGTCGTCCTTCCTGAGGTCTACGTCCCTCCTGGGTGTTCCGCGCCCGCCAATCCCGCGCCCTCGGCGCCCCACTTCCGCCTTGGCCTCGGAGTGCCGCCGCACCGGAGCGCGCGCGGCCACTGGGCTCGCCGGGCCCGCCGTGAGGAAACTACAACTCCCAGCAGGCACGGCGCCGAAGGCGCAGGCGCGTGTCCGGGGCCGTGGGGGCAGGGGGAAGAGACTGCGGCGGGCTGCGCCGCGAGAGGCGGAGCATGCGCAGGCGCCAGGGGCGGGCTCAGCGGCGCGCGTGGGCGGGGCCTGCAGGAGCGCGGGAAAGAAGGCGGGCGAGCCGCGGAGGTGTGAGGCGCGCGGACGCGCGGCGACGGAGCCCGCCCAGCTCCGCAGCCGCCGCCGCCGCGTCGCGCCTCGGGTTCTGGAGGTCGGGGTGTGGGTCTTCCGCTTTCCCAGGTTTTCGCTGTGGGTTGTGGGGAGCTGGGGCCTCGGGGGCCGGGCCGCCGCTCCGGGGTCTCCGGGACGGCCCATTACGGACATTTTTCTCCAAAGCATGCCCCCCAAACACCCCACCCCCAAACCTGCAGTGCAATTAATTAGTTAATTAATTCAAGCGCCTTGTCCCCCACAGATCCTGGCCCACCTTGTTGCCACCAAGGACGGAGTGACCGCGACGATTTCTGGGGTCCAGGTCGGTGTTTTGGCTTGTGTGACCCCATAACCTGAAGAACTGGGTCCCATAAACCTTCCTCCCCACCCAAGAACCCCAGGGGGTCCCCCGCGGCCCCCACATGTCTTCCTTTTGCCTTTGGATTGGTTCTGGGGCTTGCACTCAGGGCCTCAGCTGGTTCATTGGAGACGAGTCTCAAAGACTTTCCTGCCTGGGCAGGCTCTGAACCCCAATCCTAAGATCTCATCCTCCTGAGCAGCTAGTAGAACGGGCCTGAGCCACGGGTGCACCTGACTTTATTGTTTTTTCAAATAGGGTCTCCATATGGAGCCCGGGCTGGCCTGGAACTAGTGATCCTCCTGCTTTAGCCTCCTAAATGCTGGGGTCACAGATATAGTGGCTCCATGCCCAGCTCCCAGATAAGCTCATGTGTGTGTGTGTGTGTGTGTGTGTGTGTGTGTTTCTCTGAGACTCAAACTCAGGGCCTGAGTTCAAAAATGCTTCCTGAGCATTTTTGCTCAAGATTAGAGCTCTACTACATGAGTCACTGATCCACTTCAGGCTTTTTGCTGGTTAATTGGGGATAAGAATCTCATGGGAAAGTGGCTCAGTGGTAGAGCACTTGCCTTGCATGCATGAGGCCCTGGGTTGGATTCCTCAGTACCACATAAGCAGAAAAAGCCAGAAGTGGTGCTGTGGTTCAAGTGGTAGAGCACTAGCCTTGAGCTGAAGAGCTGAGGGACAGCGCCCAGGCCCAGAGTTCAGTCCCCAGGACCAACCAAAAAGAAAAAAAAAAAGAATCTCTGCTGCAGCCTGCCTTCACCTTTGAAGTCACACCTTAGCAACCAGAGTAACTAAGATTACATGCATGAGCCACTTGTGGCAGCTCCAGATAACTTGTAGGGTGCCTGATAGCAACTCAAAAGTCTTCACTGAAATCTGAGGATCGTAGTTCAAAGACAGCCCAGGTGCTGGGTGCTGGTGGCTCACACCTGTCATCCTAGATACTCAGGAGGCTGAGATCTGAGGATCAAGGTTTAAATCCAGCCCTGGCAGGAAAGTCCAATAAAGACTCCAGTAAACCACTCAGAAAACTAGAAATGGAACAACAAAAAAAAAAAAAGACAGCTCAGGCAAGAAAGTCCGTGAGATTCTTATCTCCAACAGACTAGTCAGGAAAAGCCCAAAGTGGTGAGTGGTGCTGTGGCTCAAGTGGTAGAATGCTAGCCTTGAGCACAAAGAGGCTCAGGGACAATGCCCAGATCCAGAGTTCAAGACCAGGACTGTGCCCCCACCAAAAAAAAAAGTCTTCATGTAGCCAGATGCTCGTGGCTCATGCGTATAATCCTAGCTACTCAGGAGTCACAGTTCAAAATCAGCCTGGACAGGACAGGATAGTCCCGGGAGACTCACCTCTGATTAACCACAAAAAGCTGGAAGTGGAGCTATGGCTCAAGTGGTAGCGTGCTGCTAGCCTTGGACACAAAAGCTCAGAGACAGCACACAGACCCTGAGTTTAAGCCCCAGGACCAGCACCGGAAGTAAAAAGAAAGAAAGAAAAAAAAAGCCCATCATGCGTGTGTTCCTGGCAAGGCCCCAGTCGAGAGGAGTGTTGTGTGCTTCACTTCAGAAATTGCAAGAGGGGTTGCCAGAACTTCCCATGGAGGCACCCCTGGGCCTATATGAATCTGACCCTGAGCAGAAGATAGGCACCCCATCTCTGCCATGTGGAGGAGCCTTGAATTCCCACCAGGCCAAGGCCCAAGGCTGTGGCCAGGTGTCCCATGAGTAGCTGGCTGGGTGGAGGAGGGGAGCCTCTATTGTCTGCTGAGGATGCTGGGGACAAAGTGAGGCACAGAAGTCATGCTGAGGATGTGGCTTCATGATAGAGTGCTTGCCTAGCGTACATGTAGCCCAAGGTTCAATTCCTCAGTACCACATACACAGAAAAAAGCAGAAGTGGTGGTGTGGTTTGAGTGGTAGAGTGCCAGCCTTGAGCCAAAGAAGCTCAAGCCCCAGACTGGCCAAAAAAAAAAAAGGAGTGACTTTTGTTTATTCTTTTCAGACTTCACAAAGAAGACAATGAATAAGAGAAAGAAGCCTCCCACATCAGGTATTTCATATATTCAGGTTGTTTTTTATTTATTTGTTGCTTGGTTATTGTTGTTGGTTTTTGTTTTTAGGCTGGCAACTGGGGCTTGAACTCTAGGGTTGGGTGCTGTTCCTTAGTTGTCGTTTTTTTTGTTTTGTTGTGTTGTGTTTTGTTTTGCTCCAGGCTGGTGCTCTGTCACTTGAACCATAGCTCCACTTCCAACCTGGGCTGCTTCGAACTATGATCCACAGCTTTTAGCCTGCCAAGTAGCTAGGATTGCAGGCGTGAGTCACTAATGCCTAGCTAGCATTTTTTCCTTTAAATTGTTATTATTTTTTCCGTGCTGGAGATGTGCTAGGCAGGCACTTTTGCCACTGAGTTAGTTACATGTATACCCAACTCGGGCCCAAGTTCCTACTTTTTCTTTTCTTTCTTTATTTTTTTTGGGGTCCAGTCGTGGGGCCTGAACTCTGGGCCTGGGCGCTGTCCCTCAGCTCTTCAACTCAAGGCTAGTGCTCTACCACTTGAGCCACAGCGCCACTTCCGGGTTTTTTCTTTTTGCTTATGTGGTGCTGAGGAATTGAACCCAGGGCCTCATGCATACAAGGCAAGCGCTCTATCACTGAGCCACCTTCCCAGCCCACCTACTTTTTCTTTTGTAGTTTTTATTGTTGTTGTTGTTGTTGTTGCTCTGGGCCTGGGTGCTGTCCCTCAGCTCTTCAGCTCAAGACTAACACTCTACCACTTGAGCCACAGCTTCACTTTGGTTTTCTAGTGGTTTATTGGAGGTAAGAGGCTCACGGACTTTCCTGCCTGGGCTGGCTGGCTTTGAACCATGATCCTCCAATCTCAGCCTCCTGAGTAGCTAGGATTATAGGTGTGAGCCACTGGTGCCTGGCTTCATGTACTGTTTTGTAGAATGGGAACTTCTTTGTTTTGTTTTGTTTTGTTTTATGGGTCCGGTCGTGGGGCCTGAACTCTGGGCCTGGGCGCTGTCCCTCAGCTCTTCAGCTCAAGGCGAGCGCTCTACCACTTGAACCACAGCACCACTTCTGGCTTTTTTCTTTTTGCTTATGTGGTGCTGAGGAATCGAACCCACGGCCTCATGCATGCAAGGCAAGTGCTCTACCATTGAGCCACCTTCCCAGCCCCAATGGGAACTTCTTTGTACAACTACTTAAAGAAAATAAAAAATGTATATATATATGTATGTATATATGTATGTATGTATATATATATGTATGTACACATATATGTGTATATATATGTATATATATATGAAGCTAGGTTTGTGGCTGGGAAGGTGGCTCAGTGGTAGAGTGCTTGTCTAGCACCCATGAAGCCCTGGGTTCGATTCCTCACCATATACACACAAAAAACCAGAAGTGGCGCTGTGGCTCAAGTGATAGAGTGCTAGTCTTGAATAAAAGAAGCTCAGGACAGTGCCCAGACCCTGAGTTCAAGCCCCAAGACTGACCAGAAAAAACAGAAGAACTAGAGTCTTGCTATATTGCTCAGACTGGTTCTGAACACCTGGACCCAGGCTATTAACCTCCCATCTCAGCCTCCCAAGTAGATCAGGTCACAGGTCACAGGTCGCCTTTGGCCTAAGCTGGCATGTGTTGGTGCTTCTGCATTGGGGAGGAGCATGGGAGAATTTGTTGTAGAAATTTCTGCAGGCAGGCATTGGTGGCTCATGCTTGTAAATCCTAGCCGCTCAGGAGGCTGAGATCTGAGGATCGCAGTTCAAAGCCAGCCCAGGCAGAAAAGTCCAATAAACCACCAGAAAACCAGAAGTGATGCTGTGGCTCAAGTGGTAGAGTGCTAGGCTTGAGCTGAAGAGCTGAGGGACAGCGCCCAGGCCCAGAGTTCAAGCCCCATGATCGACAAAAAAAAAGAAAAAGAAGAAGAAAATAGTTACCTAACGCAGTCCTGTAAGCCAACAAATAAATAAACAATCCAGACTGGATGGAGAGGTGTGTCCAAGGAAAAGTGAGTTTTCCCATGTTTCTCCCAGTCTGGCAGTGAGCCCGTGGCTTAGCCATGTGGCTCCCAGGTTTCAGGACAGCCATACCCAGAGGTGACCCTTGCCTAGGATTTGAAGTGTTGCAAGGCTCTTGTGGGGGTGGGTAGCTGAAGGTGGTACTCTGAGTGGCCAAAAATCTGGGTTCTTCACTTTTCCTGCTCATTTGGAGATAGTACTGAGGCTGTTGCCTCAGTTTCTCCTTTGGAAAACCAAAAGTAGAAAATACAAGTTGGGTTTTTTTGGGGGGTGTGGAGTGGGGAGTTGGTGCCAGTTCTGGGGCTTGAACTCAGGACATGGGTGCTGTCCCTTCGCATTTTCTGTTCAAGGCTGACACTCTACCCTTTGAACCACTGCTCCACTTCCAGATTCTGGGGGTGATTAATTAACATCTCACAGACTTTTCTTGCCTGTGGTTTGGCTTTGAACTGCCATCCTCCTCAAATCTCAGCCTTCTGAGTAGCTAGGATTACAAGCATTAGCCACCGGTGCTCAGCAGAAACAGATTCCTTACGACTTAAGAACTATCATTTTACTTAGGGAACGATGAACTTACAATGGCACCCCCTGTTTTTTCCAAACAGAAAAGAAACACCATCTGAACACATTCAGTGTAGAGAGGAGAGAAGCAACCGGCTGTGTGGAGAAAGGAAGGGGACAACTGGGGACAGCCAGGCCCACCCAAGATGGGTCACTTGGGACCTCTCTTGGCAGTAGATTCCCTGGTTTGCTGGACTCTGTGTATCCATAGATGGGTTGGGGCAAAGATCAGGAAGGTTCTGGAAGGTAGTGAAAGAAGCCAGTTCTCACCCTCCGTGGATGTCCTCTGGCACTGAACACAAAGCTTAGCCTTATTTTATCTGAAATTAGTCCCAGGGGGCAGATCAAAGGAAGGAAATCAAGAGTTTCTCTTCCGTTGAAGATTTCACTTTTCATTTTGGTACAAATGTCTATGGACTCAGCCAACCTTAGTGTTTGCAAATCAGTGGTCACAAACCACACCAACAAAGCTATGTATTGTTGGATCCTTCCTGGCTGCCCAGGAGATGTGACAGATAATACAGGAGATGTGACAGATAATCATCAGAAACTGTGTGTGTGTGTGTGTGTGTGTGTGTGTGTGTGTGTGTGTGTGTGTGTGTGTGTGTGTGTGTGTGTGTGTGTGTGTGGACTGGGACTTGAACTTAGGGCCTCAAGCTCTCGCTTGGCTTTTTTCCACTCAAGCCTGGCACTCTGTGACTTGAGCCACACTTCCATTTCTAGTTTTTTGCTGCTTCATTGGACATAGGAGTCTTATGGAACTGGTCACTGGTGGCTCATGCCTGTAATCCTATCTACTCAGGAGGCTGAGAGCTGAGAAACCCATTTCAAAGCCAGCCAGGGCAGGAAAGTCTGTGAGATTCCTATTTCTAATTAACTATCAGGAAACTGGAAGTGGAGCTTTGGTTTAAAGTGGTAGAGAGCTAGCCTGGAGCAAAAAGAGCTCAGGGACAGCGCTCAGGCCCTGAGTTCAAGCCCCACAACTGACCAAAAAAAAAAAAAGTTTCATAGGTTTTCTAGCTCAGGCTGGCTTTGAACCACAATCCTCAGATCTTAGCATCCTGAGTAGCTAGGATGACAGGCGTGAGCCACACTGGCGCCCAGCTCTGTAAAACTCTTCTTCTCAATTAGCCAGGAAAAAGCTAGAAGTGGAGCTGTGGCTCAAGTGGTCAGCTGCTAGTCTTGAGCAAAAAGTTCAAGGGCAGCCCCTAGTTCCTGAGTTTGACTGGCACAAAACAAAAACAAGCGAACAACAACTGAAACACCTCACCTCTGCGCCCCATGGCAGCCACACAAGCATGTATCTCAGCTCCTGTTTAGAGCTTCGCCCCATACCACTCCACAGAGAGCAGAGGAGCAAGTCTGTCCTGAGCCAACTCGGGACAAGATGCCTGCTCCTGGTCCCTCCATAATTCCTACATCTACCTCTTCTTCCAGAAGAGGAAGGCCACCCCTTGAACCCCGCCAAGAGCCCCAGGTTGGAAAACTCCAACCAGGATGCCCAGAGTAACAAGTTGGACCCTTTCTGTCATCCTGAAGAGTCAGAAGGTAGCTCAGGATACTCATTCTCTGCAGAGCTTTGCCCCAGGTAGGTAACTTGGAATATTCCAGAAGGCATCCCCACTCACAGCCACAGCATAGCAGCTGGTGGGAAGGATGCAGAGGAGAAGCAGGCCAAGATGAGCCCTCCTGCACCATGGCACCTCCTGGGATGTCCGTCTGGCCTCTCCCAGCTCATCCTCCAAGGCCAACACTATAACCGAGCAACAGCTCACGAGTGTTCAAGATCACACTCTTGGGCTGGGAAGGTGGCTCAGTGGTAGAGCGCTTGCCTTGCATGCATGAGGCTCTGGGTTCAGTTCCTCAGCACCACAGAAGCAGAAAAAGCCAGAAGTGGCTTTCGAGCCAGCACGTGGCTCAAGTGGTAGAGCACTAGCCTTGAGCTGAAGAGCTGAGGGACAGCGCCCAGGCCCAGAGTTCAAGCCCCATGACCGACAAAAAAGAAAAAGAAAAGGCCAGAAATTATATCCCCTAGGGGCTTGGGCTTAGTCCACACAAGGCCCTGGTTTCCATCCCAGCACTAGGAAAGAAAAATAACCATCTGCAGCCTCTCCCCATTAACCATCCTCTCTCCACCTTTGCCGTGTCTGGAGACCAAGATTCTACCTCTGTGCAAGCCCTTTCCACAGCTCCCACGTGGGAGAGACACCATGCAGTCAGTGTTTGCTGGCTCTGCTTAACTAACTGCACACAAGACCTTCCAGTTCCCTCCACATTGCTCCCATCACAGGACTCCATTCTTTTTCATGGCTGAGTAATACTCCGCCACATCCCATGTCCATGTCCATGGGCTCTGGCTAGGAAGCTTTGAGTGCCACCCTTCTAACCTCCTACCTCCTCCTAGCATGTGAGGTGACAGTCCTGGGAGACCTCACTTTCTCTCCATTTTGTCTTTCTCCACACAGCTCTCCTAATGCAGACACTCACGTCCTCGGGCCCCTACAGCGACTGGAAAAGGAGCCTGATCTCCCTCCTTCCCAGGTAAGCTGCACTGTGACCTTGGAAGTACAGGAAACCCTGCTGAGGCAGCACTGCCCCCGACCACAGGGTGCGGGGGAGGAGGAAGAAGAGGAAGAGGATGGAGAGGAGTAGGGGGAGGAAGAAGAAGAGGGGGAAATGGAGGAGAAATAGGAGGAAATAGCCAGGCACCCGTGGCTCACGCCTGTCATCCTAGCTACTCAGGAGGCTGAGATCTGAGGATCATGGTTCAAAGCTAGCCCAGGAAGGAAAGTCCAAGAGACTCAGCTCCAATGAACCACCAGAAAACTGGAAGTGGCACTGTGGCTCAAGTGGTAGGGCACTAGCCTTGAGCTGAAGAGCTGAGGAACAGCGCCCAGGCCCAGAGTTCAAGGCCCACGACCAACAAGAAAAAACAAAAACAAAAAAGGAAATGGAGAGGGAGATGGAAGAGGAGGGGGAAGGAGAAAGAGAAGAGAAGGATCAGGGAGAGGAGGAGGAAGGGGGAGGAGGAGGGGGCTGGAGGACCAGGCAGAGGTAGCTTTTTCCAGGGCCTCCCCTTCCTGCATCTTCATGGCTCCAGTGCTGGCTGTGTTGGCTTTCCAGGTTCCAGTGGGGAGGTTTGTCCCCCAGTTCGCCAGAGCCAGGAAGACAGTAGCCAGAAATGTGGAGGCCAGGGTGGAAGTCGCCACGAGCAAGCATAGGCCGGGCCGGCTGGTAAGAGGCTGGAGCTGGGGGCCTGGGCGGGCTGGCCACAGGCCTCTGTGTTGGGTTTTACCTCTGTCGGCCTTCTCTGGCTCTTGCTGTTCCTGCCCCTCCCCCTCCCCAGATGTGCACAGCTGGCAGCAGGCCTCCAGGTCTGTGAGGCCTGCAGCCTCTTTCCTGTGTGTGCAGAAAGAATCAGACTTATCCCAAGCCCTACGTCAGGTTCTCTGTCCCTTACCACTGGGAATTTGGGGGGTTTCCATGTCTCACACAACCATGGAGAAGGTAAGGTAGATAGTGAGGATTCACAGCAACTGTGCCAGGAACCAACCCTAGCCCCGAATACCCTAGAAAGCCTCGAGTAGCTGAAGCTGGCTGGCAGAGGGCTTGTCTCTCATGTACTAGATCTGCGTTCCTGCCACAGTAAGGCAAATAAACAAGTAAACCAGAAAGATTACAAAGGTAGCATTCAGATTAATGGTGGCCAGGTGTTGGAGACAGTAGTCACAGCATGGGGAGTGGGGGTGTAGCTATAAAGAGCAGCTGCAAGCAGACAGGAAAGTCCATGAGACTCTTAACTCCAGGGAACCAGCAGAAAACAGGAAGCGGTGCTGTGGCTCAAGTGGTAGAGCGCCTGCTTTGAGCTGAAGAGCTGAGGGACAGCGCCCAGGCTGAGTTCAAGCCCCACAAGTGACCCCCCCCTCCCCCTGCAAAAAAAAAAAAAAACCCACAGCTTTTTTTTTTTCCAGTCATGGGACTTGAACTCTGGGCCTGGGCGCTGTCCTCAGCTCTCCAACTCAAGGCAAGCACTCTACCACTTGAGCCACAGCACCACTTCTGGTTTTCTGGTGATTTATTGGAGATAAGAGTCTCATGGATTTTCCTGCCCGGGCTGGTTTTGAACTGAGTTTCTCAGATCTCAGCCCCCTGAGCAGCTTGGATTACAGGTGTAAGCCACCAGCACCTGGTTTACAACCTTTTTTTTTTTTTTTTTTGTCGGTTGTGGGGCTTGAACTCTGGGCCTGGGCGCTGTCCCTCAGCTCTTCAGCTCAAGGTGAGCGCTCTACCACTTGAGCTACAGCGCCACTTCTGGTTTTCTGGTGGTTTATTGGAAATAGGAGTCTCACGGTCTTTCCTGCCCGGGCTGGCTTTGAACCGCGATCCTCAGATCTCAGCCTCCTGAGTAGCTAGGATTACAGGCGTGAGCCACCAGCGCCCGGCTAGCTTACAACCTTTTTTTGCCCATTGGTGAGGCTTGAACTCGGCCTGGGCGCTATCCCCGAGCTTTTTAACTAAGAATAGCACTCTACCACCTTGAGCCACAGTTCTACGTCTGATTTACACATGGTTCATTGGCGATAAGAGTCTCACTGACGTGCCTGCCCAGGCTGGCTTGGAACTGTGATCCTCAGATCTCAGCCTCCTGAGTAACCAGGATTACAGGTGTGAGACACAGGCTCCTACCCCCAGACTTCTTTTCCTTCCCACAGGAAACTCTGTCTGAGCCAGGTGCCCAGCCAGCTAGCACCCAGTCATTTGGGGACCCCCCAGAGCTCAACCTCCAAGAGACCGGGGTGCTGGGAGAGCAGGCCCAGGCAGATGACCCCTGCTCCCAGCAGCCTGGCCAGAAGCTCACCACTGTGGCTGGCAGTGGTGATTCTCTGCCAGAGTTCTGTCTCAAAGTGGAGGAGGGGCTGTGCAGCCTGGAAACAGCCGGCTTGCACCCTGTGTCAAAACCAAGGAGCGACCATGAGCCTCCGACGCAGAGCCCTCGCGTGCCAAGTGATGGGCATCAGAGTGGGCGCCTGCCCGGCGGTGATGATGAAGAGGAACCCGAACGTGGAGCCCCCCACGATGGGGCCGAAGCTGATCCGCCTGGGGTGGGGCAGGAGGCAGGAGATGGCATCCCAGGCTCTCCAGTGGGGTCCATTCCTGCCCTACACTCGGCCCAAGGCCTGAGCCCTCCCCCGATATTTACGAACACCCCACCAATGGCCCAGGGTCCCCCTGAGCCTGGGGAGCTAAGCAGCCAGGCCGGGGGAGAAGCAGATCAGAACTGTCCCATGGGCTGTTCCATGACGGAGACCCTTGTCATGGGGAGCCTGACTCTGGAGGAGGCGGGGCCTCTGGGCTCTCCTGACAATCAGGCCCCTGAGCCAGACATCAGCGGGGCCCTGCGGGGCAGCGGAGGGGAGGCAGAGCGGGAGGAGCAGCCCCTCTGCGATGCCTCAGCTCTGGGGGATCCAGAGCCCACAGTGCATCCTGGAGATCCCGGCCTTGTAATCCTGGAAGTAGGTCCACAGGTGGATCGGACACCGGATCCCCAAGGACCAGAAGTGATGGGCGCACTGCCTTCCCTGGCACAGCCTGTGCCTGGAGAGCCAGCCGAGTTACCCAGCCAGTGCCAACAGCACCTCGGGGAGCTCCATCCATCCCCCCAAGTCTCCAGCCTGCTGAATGACCCAGACACAGCCCAGGGCCCTCTGCAGGAGACCGCAGCCTGCTCGGGCGGCACAGACACCTCCACAGACCTGCTGGGGCCACCCCAACTCTCTCTGGTTTCTGCAAGCCAGGTCTCATGGCCAGAATCGCCAGCCATGGAACTGGACTTCCTGCTGGACAGTCAGATGCAGGATGCCCTGGATGTCACCGATATGGAACTCCCCCCTGAGCAGGTGAGCATGGCGGTGTGCCCCGAGATGCCCCGTGGTAATAGAAGGAGGGGTTGTGGCATCCGTTTACCCAGCAGACTCCTGGTTGGGGGTTTGTGCGTGTGCATGCATATGTGTGTGTACATGTGTGTGTGTGTGTGTGTGTTGCTGGGGATGGGACCCAGGGCCTGGCATTTTCTTTTTTTTTTTTTGGCCAGTCGTGGGGCTTGAACTCTGGGCCTGGGTGCTGTCCCTCAGCTCTTCAGTTCAAGGCTAGCATGCTACTACTTGAGCCACAGCGCCACTTCTGATTTTCTGGTGGTTCACTGGAGATAAGTCTCACAGACTTTGCTTCCCTGGGCTGGCATTGAACTGCGATCCCTAGATGTCAGTCTCCTGAGTAGCTAGGATGACAGGCGTGAGCTACTGACACCCAGCATGGGCCTGGCATTTTCTGGGCAAGCGTTGTACTGCTGAGCTGTACCCTCAGCTCAAACTGGGGGTCCTCCTCTGTCTTCTCGGAACAAAGAGCTGTCTTCTTTGATTGGATGGACCCAGGTTATGGCTCCTGAGCTGTGGCCGAGGGAAGACTGAAGGAGCTTCTGGGATGTGGGGTCAAGTGCACCCAGACGGAAGAGTCCAAGGAAGCAGGACCCAGGAGGGCGTGGCTCCTCGGCTTCCTGTCAGAGCCACCCAGCGGCCAAGCAGGTTCCCATGGGCAGGACAGATGCCCCACCCCCGCCCCCCAGCAGGATGGCAGAGGGGAGGGGACTCCTGGGAATAAGCAGAGATAGACCCAGAAACCAGCACCAAGGCCTCCTGTTGTCCTGATGGCAGTGAGTGTCAGAGAAACCCTGGTCTCCTGTTCTGTTTAATGGTAATTGTTGAGCAGTTACACATCTGGGCCCCGGGCGGGGTAGTGATGCAGTAGGGTGTGGTTTTGTTGGGTGTGGCTGGGCAGGGCCTTGTGGGTCAGGGCTCCAGAGCTGAGCACTTGGCTAGCTGCAGGAGACCCTGGGTTCCATCCTCAGCACTGCAAAAGCAAGCAAACAGCCTGGTACCAGTTTCTCAAGCCTCTTAACCCCCTGAGTAGCTAGGATTACAGGCATGAACCACCAGCATCCAGCTTCTAATTACATGTTTTTTTGTGAATGTGTGCCAGTCCTAGACTTGAACTCAAGGCCTGGGTGCTATCCCTGAGGCTTTTTTTTTTTTTGCTAAGGCTACTACTACGTCACTTGAGCCACGGCTCCACTTTCAGCTTTTGCTGGTTAATTGGCAATAAGAGTTTCACAGACTTACTTGCCTGGGTTGGCTTTGAACTGCAATCCCAATTTCTGCTTCCTGAGTAGCCAGGATTACAAATATGAGCCACGGGCACCCGGGTACAAATTGTACTATTGTTTGTTGGTTTATTTAGGCAGTTGTGAGGCTTGAACTCAGGACCTGGGCACTGTCCCTGGGCTCTTCTGCCAAGGCTAGCACGCTACCACTTTGAACCACAGCTCCACTTCCAGTTTTTGAGTGGTTAATTGGGGATAGAGTCTCTTTGGGAGGGGGGCAGGCCCTGAGAGGGTGGCTCAGTGGTAGATAGTGCTTGCATTTTTAAACCACAAAGTTGGCTACAGCAAAGACTCAAGCATGAGCTGGGAAGGTGGCTCCCTGTCAGAGCGCTTGCCTTGCATGCATGAGGCCCTGGGTTCGATTCCTCAGCACCACATAAGAAGTGCTGTGGCTCAGGTGGTAGAGCGCTAGCCTTGAGCAAAAGAAGCTCAGGGACAGCGCCCAGGCCCAGAGTTCAAACCCCACGACCGACAAAAAAATGAAAGAAAGAAAGAAAGAGACAGACACTGAAGACTTAGTGAGTCTGAAGCTGGTGTGTGTCCCAGCTTCTGAAACACTGACATTTGGGGCACAGTCATTTTGGGGGGTCTGTAGACTTGGTGAGGTGTCCCCTTGAGGCAGAGATGCTGGGGTTCAGGGTGTTCCTCACCGTGCTTCTCTGAGGCTCTCCTCTCTTCAGGGGCCCCGCCAGGCCTGCCTGCCTCTCAGAGGAAGCCTCGGCAGCCAGGGATGGCCAGCTGCCTCCCCCTCTTCTCTTCTTGCCTCTTTGCGCGTTTTGGCGTGGTGATCGATGATGAACCGGACGCCCGAAGGAAACGACCCGGAGGGAGGAAGGGTGTAGGTGGGTTCCGTGTCAGCGGCTTTGGCCTGTGGTGGGGCAGCTCCACGGCTGTGGGCCTGAGATGAAGGCGTCTCTCACCATCGCAGCCAGGAAATGGAGCGCTGAGGACGGAAAGAGGAAATGTGTTTTGGGAATAACCTGCGCCATTCAAAGGCCACGCCCACTGTGACCTGCTGCCTCCAATTGGCAGAGGCCACACCCACAGAGGCCCTTCTCCCCTAACCAGAGGCTGCCACGCCCACAGCAGGCTTCAACTCTCAAAGGCCCCGCCCATGGTGACCTGTTTCTTCCAATCAGAAAGTACCATTGCCCCTAGCACTCTCCCCTACCAGCAAAAGCCCCACCCACGGTAGCTTGCTTCCTCTCACTAGGTTCTCTCCCTAAGCAGCCTATGAAGGGTAAATCCGTGGATGACATCAACGCACATGATTGAATAGGGGACTGGGAAGGTGGCACAGTGGTAGAATGCTTGCCTTGCATGCGTGAAGCCCTGGGTTCGATTCCTCAGCACCACAGAAGCAGAAGTGGCGCTGTGGCTCAAGTGGTAGAGCGCTCTCCTTGAGCTGAAGCGCTGAGGGACAGCGCCCAGGCCCAGCATTCAGGTTCCACGACCAACAACAACAAAAAAATGCCTATAAGGTGGGGACCAAACCCCCAGCATAGGAACCCTGAGGGGGGACAGTTCATATCCAAATGACAACAGATGAATGTCACAAAACCGCACCACCATGGACACGTTGGTGACACTGTTGGTAAACTGCCCCCTAGCGGGGGACTGCGGTTCCTGCAGGAAAGGTGCGAGACCCAGCTCATGGAAGAACTCCTGCCTTCCGTGTCCACTGCTCCAAGACGGGTTCCTCACATGCTGCGCTCTCCTCCTAGGGCTTTCCTGAAGGGACAACGCCGGGCCTCGAGTGGCCTGGCCCCAGCTCATGTGCCACCATCGGAGACCCGGTTGCAGTGATGGAGGCGAAGCCCAGGTAAGCCCCGAACCTGATTGGCCAGCCCTGTGCTCTGGAGGGTAATGATGCACCCCAGTTCCCCTCACCCTCTAGCTAGGGAGACTGAGCCTCATTTTTCACACTGCCTGTGAACCCCTGGCTTCTTGAAAATGGTGACCAGAGATCAACTAAGCCAGTCTCTGTTCCCAGGAGCCCAGTGACATCAGATCTGTAGGTTCTGTGACTCTGTGTGTTGTAAGAGTTTCTTGGCGGTGATGGCTCACACCTGTCATCCTAGCTACTCAGGAGGCTGAGATCTAGGATCACGGTCCAAAGCCAGTCCCGGCAGGAAAGTCTGGGAAACTCTTATCTCCATTAAACCACCAGAAAACCAGAAGTGGCGCTGTAGCTCAAGTGGTAGAGCTCCCCTTGAGCTGAAGAGCTGAGGGACAGCACCCAGGCCCAGAGTTCAAGCCCCACGACCACCAAAAAAATAAATAAAATAATTTCTTGGGAACAGGAATTGCCCATGGGCAGGGGGAAGAGACTGGGCAAGGAGCAACCATCCGGGGCACGCATGAGACTCTAATGTTCCACCTCCTCCTTTCCTCTCCTGATCTGACAGCCCAGGCCAGCCACCATTTCCCTGTTTTTCGGTCATCATTGTGCAGCGTGTGTGTGTGTGTGTGTGTGTGTGTGTGCGCGCGCGTGCGCATGCGTATGTGTAGAACATCCCTTCCCCTGCCATCCGAGGTATATAACCCCACTCCCAAGCTCAGCAGTAGTGGAGGACAGGTTCTGTTGTGTGCGCCACGGAGGAGGGACACTGCCCTCCCCGGTCCCCTATCCTTTCCTTCCCCCAACCCCTCCCCCTCCCCCTCTTCCCTGGCTCAGCCTAGACTGGGCTGAGGGAGTTGGCAGAGTGCTGGCCTGAGGTCCACACGGGGAAGGCCCTCCTGACCCTTCTGCCAGCCCAGCTGCTGTGCCCACAGGTACTGGCCAGGCCCACTCCACATGGAGGCGCAGACGTACATGCACCCAGCACTAGCCCAAACCCTAACCTCACGGGAACAGCGATCCTATCCTACCCTAACCCTAACCATGCCTTGCCATGAGCCTGAACACTGCCCCTCACCTAACAACATCCTTTTTTTTTTTTCCTTTTTCTTGTCAGTCGTGGGGCTTGAACTCTGGGTCTGGGCGCTGTCCCTCAGTTCCTCAGCTAAAGGCGAGTGCTCTACCACTTGAGCCACAGCACCACATCTGGTTTTCTGGTGGTTCGTTGGAGATAAGAGTTTCTCAGAGCCGGAGCTGGTAGCTCACGCCTGTAATCCTAGCTACTCAGGAGGCTGAGATCTGAGGATCGTGGTTCAAAGCCAGCCCAGGCAGGAAGTCTGTGAGACTCTTACCTCCAATAAACCATTAAAAAAACTGGAAGTGGCCCTGTGGCTTAAGTGCTCGCCTTGAGCTGAAGAGCTGAGGGACAGCGCCCAGGCCCGGAGTTCAAGACCCAGGACTGACAAAAAAAAAAAAGTCTCATGCACTTTCCTGTCCAAGCTAGCTTTGAACCATGATCTTCAGATCTCAGACTTCTGAGTAGCTAGGATTATAGGTGTGAACCACTGGCGCCCACCTGGCACAACAATTATCTTAATCCCAGCCTTAAACCTAGCTCCCCTCCCTCTAGATCCTAATTCTAAACCGAACCACTTTTGTAACCATCTCCCCAGGCCCAGTGCTCCTCGGAACCCTACCCAGCCCTGACCAAATCTCCACTTAATTCCACCCCCCTCCTGACCCCAGCTGTACCCCAGGCCACCCTGTCCCGCCTCATGTGGAAACTTCTTTTAAACTAGCCCTTCCCATTACTGTCACCTACCTGTACCCTACTGATTAATCTTAGCCCAACTCCAACCGAACCATGATACCCCTTGTCACCCTAATCCTCTTCCTCTTATCCCACACCTCAGCTCCCCTTCCTCAGCGCTGGGCTGCTGGCTCCGCTCTTTCTGTGGCTCTGGGAATGATGGTGACAGGCCCCACCGTGGGCCCAGTGATGGAGCACTGGGCAGCCCCAGGGGTTCAGGGTGCTAAAGGTAGTGGAATTGAAGCCCCACTACACATTGGGAAAGAACTTCCCAGAAGCCTGAGAGGGCTCCCAGATAACCAGGATTTCAGCTGGATGGAGCCGAGAGGCCCAGGCGGGAGGAGGGGCAGGGCACAACAGAAGAGCGAGGGGCTGGGTCCTGGGGAAAGAGAAGAGGCAGGGGCCAGAGGAAGGCCTCCAGCGGGGCATTGTGGGAAGCTCAGCAATGACTTCCCTCCTCCCAGGCCGGTCCCGGGAACCCGGGCCCCCGAGCCCTCCCAGATGGAGGACGCCACTGACACCGTGCGTGGCCTCATCGTGGAACTCTCCAACCTCAAGTAAGTTGGGGTGTGGCTGTGGGGGGTCCGGCAGGTAGAGTTAGGGGTAACCACTGGGACGGATCTGAGGCAAGAACCACCTGTAGGCAGCAATTCTCCTGCGGGTCTCCACCGCCACCACAATCACACCATCAAGTTGGGCTGGAGGAGGGGGGCTAGGGTAGCCTCTCGCTGCGGCTGCGCAGGTGCAGCCCACTGGAGGGGTTCTGGCGGGGCAGCGGCCTCTGTCCTTGGAGAGGGTGACTTCCGGGGGACTCCGACCATGGTGCTCCTTTTCCCACGCAGCCGGCTGATAATGAGCACCCACCGGGATCTGGAAGCCTGCAAGCGCCTCAGTTCCCGCAAGGCAAAGGCACCCCATAAAGCCAAGGGGTCTGGGGGCGCCCCCCTGGGGGAGCAGGGCTGGAGGGCGCTGTAGGCTGCCCGCACAGCCTCAGCCTGGAGTTTCCAGCTTTTGAAATCCCTCTTGCCCCCCTGGCTGACTCCTCGAGGGTTGGCCTGGGCACCCCCCCCCCAGCAGACAGGAAGTGAGTTTTCCATCCGAGGCCCGTGGCCCCTGCCCCATCCCCTTAGCCATGTATCTGGATTTGCAAACTGATGTTTGAATTTGCTCCCCTTCCGGAAGCGTCTTCCTCCTGAGGCGTGCGTTTTGGCTTCTGGGACGAGGTAATAAATGTGGGTGGGCCCTCGCGACTTGCCGTCAGAGTGGAGGCATTTCCGGCCCCCCACCCACCGCCTGCCTCTGGCTAGTACGGAGGCTTGAACTTGGCCCCCGGGGCTTGTCCCTTGAGCTTTTACTGCTCAGGGCTGGCGCTCTACCACTTGAGCCACAGCTCCACTTCCAGCTTTTTGCTGGTCCGTTGGGCTCACGGCTTTCCTGCACGGGCTGGCTTTGAACCTGGATCCTCAGATCTCAGCCTCCTGAGTGGCTGCGATCACACCGGCTCTCGTCCTGGAATTTGACCTCTGCGCAACATTTGCTTCTGGGCTGGGGCCCCACGGTCAGGTGACAGCGGCCGGCTCAGGCCTTCACCCCCCCCCGGGGGTCACCACCCGCGGCTGCACCTCCCCCGACCTCCCCCCAAGTCCTGGGCTCCATAACTCACTAATGTGGCCCCCAGCCCAGCCTCCGAGCCCGTGTCCTCCCGCCCCAGGCCCGACACGGGTGCCGCGGCCCCGGCCCCCCTCCCGCTGACCCCCGGGCCAGGCCTCTGGGAGCTCGATCCACTCGTGAACTTTATTGTGCTGTGCGAGGTG
>NW_012267400.1:901502-912038 GCF_000151885.1 Dipodomys ordii | reverse complement strand
GGTCCCGAGAGCCCCCGCCTCTGCGGCGCCCCCGGTGGACCGGGCAGGGCGCGGCCCCGGGCAGGGCACACCCGGGGCGCAACAGGTACGAAAGCCAAAGCCTCGCTGGGGACCGGCCCCCCGCGAGCCGGCGTCCCCCCGGCTTCCCCTCGGAGGCCCTCACGTGGCCAGGATGAGTTTTCCTCCAACAGCCCTGGGGGCCGCGGGCTCGGGCCGCCGGCCGGGCAGAGTTAGGGAAGCCGGATGCTGGGGGCGGGGCCACGCGGGGGCGGGGCCACGCGGGGGCGTGGTTTCACGACAGCCCCAGCACCAACCCAATCATCGGCCATCCAGTCCCTCAATCAGTAAGGGAAGACCCCTGTGTGCCATGAAGAACTGCGGGGGGGGGGGGCAGGGCTGGGAAGGTGGCTCAGTGGTAGAGCGCTTTCCTTGCATGCCTGAGGCCCTCAGTTCGATTCCTCAGCATCACATAAGCAAAAAGCCAGAAGTGGTGCTGTGGTTCAATTGGTAGAGCGCTAGCCTTGAGCTGAAGAGCTGAGGGAAAGCACCCAGGCCCAGAGTTCAAGTCCCACAACTGGACCCCCCAAAAAAACAAAAAACTGCTGGGGGTAGGGATGGAGTAACTTTTTTTAAAAAGCCGGTGCCAGTGGCACACACAGGTAATCATAGCAACTCAAGGATTAAGGTTCAAAGCTAGCCTGGGCAGGAAAAGTCTGTGATGAGACTCTTATCTCCAATTAACCACCAAAAAGTAGGAAGTGGAGCTGTGGCTCAAGTGGTAGAACACTAAGCCTGAACTATAAAAGCCAAGGGACAGCACCCCAGGCCCTTGAATTCAAGCTCCAGGACCAGCCCTTGGGCCTGCATACACACACACACACACACACACCTCAAGAAAGAGTGACAAGAGAGTAAAACAGGCTAGGCTGGGGGCAGGTTCCAGGGAAGGGGGGTCTGGCTGAACTAGTTTATGACCATATGCAAAAATAAATGAGCGGGGGCTGGGATGTAGCTCAGTGGCAAAGCGCTTGCCTAGCAAGCACAACGTCCTGGGTTCGATCCCCAGTACCAAAAAGGAAAAGACAAAAAAAAAATGAGCGGGGCACTGGCGGCTCACGCCTGTCATCCTAGCTACTCAGGAAGCTGAGATCTGAGGATCACAGTTCGAAGCCAGCCCAGACAGCAAAGACCCTCCCATCTCCAATGAACCACCAGAAAACCAGAAGTGGTGCTGTGGTGCTGAAGAGCTCAGAGACAGCACCCAGGCCCAGAGTTCAAGCCCCACAACTGACCAAAAATCCAAAAGGAGAAGCTGGGCACTGGTGGCTCACGCCTGTCATCCTAGCTACTCAAGAGTTTTGAGATCTGAGGATTGTGGTTCAAGGCCAGCCTGGGCAGGAAAGTCCATGAGACTCTTATCTCCAATGAACTACTCAGAAAATGCTGTAGTTCAAGTGGTAGAGTGCTAGCCTTGAACACAAAGATGCTCAGGGACAGTGCCCAGGCCCTGAGTTCAAGCCCCAGGATTGAGAGGGGGAGGGGAGAGGAGGGAGGAAGTGAGCGAGGGTTCATCTTGGGCTGAGGTGACAAAGCCCTTCTTGCAGAAAAACATCTTTTAAAAAAAGGCAGAAAAATGTAGATAAGGACCAGACACCTGGGTCAGGATGACTCCTGTAATCCCGGCTGACACCGGAGGTGGACACAAAGCTATGACGAGGACAGCCTGGGGCACAAACACAAGCTCCTGTGACCCAGCTCTGAAGGAGGACGGGAGTCTGAGGCCAGCCCCCAGGCAAGACATGAGACCCTGAGCTTACCTGAGAAACAGCTAAAGCAACAACAGGGTGCAGGCCGAGGGTCACGGAGGAGACCTGCCCCGGCATGTGTGCGGCCCAAGTTCAAACCCAAGTACCACAAAAGAGAAAGAAATGCACGCAGACCCTGGAGAGAAGACCTGATGTGGGAGACCCCACACCCTCACCCTGGGCCCTGCTGCACCCCTGATCTGGGCCCGGCAGCTGGCCTTAACTACATCTACATTGAGCCACTTCACAGTGATGTTCAGCCCACGGTAGTGGGCAGGAAGTCTCCCCCTGAACCCCACTCCTTCTAGAACCCCCTGGGACTGAGCCCCACTCTCCCTTCTCAGGCTCACTTTTAGAGCCGAAATCTCAACTCTCTCTCGCGCCCCTCCCCCCATACTGGGGATGAAACGCTAGGATTCACACAGGAAGGAAAAAGAGAAAGCACTCTATAGTTCAGCTCCAATCCTAACCCCAGTCTGAACTTTTCAGAAGACCCCCCAATGGCTTAGACCCCTCTACTCTGAACTCTTCCCCCCCCATACAGACACACACTACCATACACACAGACACTGGACTTAAGTTCAGCCCCAAGGCCCTGGGCCACACTCCGTAGCCATTTCCGGGCTTCCAAAAATTGCCTCCTCCTGGAAGCCCTCCGGGACTCCTTCTTCTCATCGGGATCAGTGCCCAGCACCCGACTTACAGAAATCACAAAAAGGCACCGTTCTGAGAGGCTGTGTAAATCCTCCCTGGTCATGCAAGCTTCTAACCACTCACTCGTGGGAAGCCGATCACACCCCCAAACCCAGATAACCTCCTGGCCACCCCAATCCCAGGCAGGGAGGTAGTTCCCCCCCAGCCCACCCCCTGCCCAGTACGCCCAGATAGGGAGAGTGACCTGTCCAAGATCACACAGCAGATCCTGACTCCAACTCCCCACCCCTTCTACGGCAGTCCTAAGGCTCTTGTGAGCTTCTCCCGACAATGTGTGTGTGTGTGTGTGGTGGGGGGCATGGTGTTAGGGTTAACCCCACCTCACCGGGCACCAGAAAGCAAGCGTGGGACAGACCCCCCCCTCCACACCCAATCCCCTGAACACCTGCAGCAGGTCCTCCTCCTCCTCCTCGGCGGTGGCCGGCATCTTGAGCCTTCCCCTTGTCCGGCCGGGCCAGCTTCTTGCCCGCTGAGTTGCGGGTGGTGTAGCTGTAGACCGAGGTGTAGCCCTGGCCGGTGAGCGGGCAGAAGCGGCGGGTGTGGGCGTGGTCCTGCGTGGCACCACACTGCGGGCACACGTAGTCCCGCAGGATGGGGCACAGCACCCGGCCGGCCTCGTCCTTCAGCACGTGGGACTGGTAGATGGCCCGCGACTCGCCGTTGTGTTTGCAGAAGGAACACAGGCGATCGGCAGCCTGCGCAGGCCCGGCCGGGGGCTCCTGGCACTCGGGGCTGGAGGAGGCTGGGGCTGCCTTGGGCTGGGGGTCATCTAGCCTGACCTCCGGCTCTT
Organism: Dipodomys ordii; assembly: GCF_000151885.1. Classification (NCBI taxonomy): domain Eukaryota; kingdom Metazoa; phylum Chordata; class Mammalia; order Rodentia; family Heteromyidae; genus Dipodomys; species Dipodomys ordii. Next base: position 908,729 of record NW_012267400.1, on the reverse strand, counting down.
CTTCTCCACGCAGACTCCCAACCAGATTGGCCAAACCCAGGTAATCGGTCCACAAGTTGAATGTCCCCATGGCTGGGCCGAGTGTGCCAGGCCGAGGGAGGCAGACGGAGAAGGGACCTTTGCGGGACTCGAAGCTCCCTCCTTCTGCCCTTCCTCTCTCCTCCCCGAGCCTGAGATTCTGCCTGGGGGCGCTCTCCTTCCCCCGGAGGGGCTGAGCAAGAGGGGGGCGGGGCAGGCTCTGGGAGGTTGCCTATAGGAACTGGGGTTCCTCACACCTGCCCCGGCGGGGATACATGGTGTCTGTACGGGGCAGCTAGAGGACACAGGATTGAGAAGCACTTAAGTCCTGCACCCCCACGCCAGGGCCTCCTCTCCCCGTGGGAGGTGGGGGGTGGGGGGGCCCTCCACTTGGCCACAGGGCAGTGAGGGTCAGTGGGGGGACTGAGAAAAGTCTAGTAGCCTGGCTTGGATCAATAATTGACTCCTTCATTTCTTCCTTCTCCTGGGACCCCTGGAGGTGATTGGGAGCGTGTGTGAGTCCCAGCTGTCTGCAGGGGTAACAAGAGCTAGACCCCGCCCTGCCCCGCCCCCAAGTTCTGGCCTCCCTCCGGGAGCTTCACAGGCACCAAAGTGTAACAGCGAAGCAGGACTTCACCTGCCCCAGTTCAAACCTTCCTCCTCCTCTAACCTTGAGCCCAGTGGTGACTGCAGGGGAGGATGGGGGGGTTCCCCAGAAAGCAGGGGTCGGAGCAGGGCCAGGATCTGCCTAGGGGGGTATAGGGGGGATCCCTAGAACTCAGCCCTTTGATCTCCAGAACAAGACCTCAGGTTGGGAGTCTGGAGGATGGGTGGGGTCAGGAGTTCCTCAGAGGAGGTGGGTGGGAAGACCTGGGTATCAGGAGCCAAGGTTCAGTGTCTACCAGATGTGGGTATCCATCTGTCTGTCCATCTAGTCATCTATCCATCTATCCTCTCTCCACTCATCATGCATCTGTTCATTCCTCCATCCATTCTTCCATTCATTCCTCTACCCATTCACGGGTGGCAAATTAGCTGACAGATGACCCCCCCCTCACGCCCTGAGAGACACCCAGAAACTCTATCTCCTCCCTATGACCTCCCCTGGCGGCTCTTCCCTGGGGAGAATAGCCGTCAGACTCTGTGTAGGACTTCTTCCTAGGGGCAGAAAAATCTCCCAATCACTTTTGTTGTTGTTGGTCGTGGGGCTTGAACTCTGGGCCTGGGTGCTGTCCCTCAACTCAAGGCGAGCGCTCTACTACTTGAGCCACAGCGCCACCTCCGGTTTTCTGGTGGTTCTTTGGACAGAAGAGTCTCACGGACTTTCCTGCCTGGGCTGGCTTTGAACTGTGATCCTCAGATCTCAGCCTCCTGAGTAGCCAGGATGACAGGCGTGATGAGCCTCCAGCGCCCGGCTCCAGGGTCACCTCTAGCCGAGCTGAGGCACCTGCCTGGAGGAACCCCTTGAGTCCTTAGCCAGGCCTTTGCACCACAAACCCTTACGTAAGGCCTTATACATATGCATTGCATCTTAAGCATGTCATTAAATCCACAGGATGGTGACCAGTGCAGATCTCTCCCCAAAAATCAGCTTCATTATGTGAAGCAAAATGAGAGATATCTGCCTACAAGGGAGGGATTAAACATGATCAAATACCAAAACACAAAAACCCCTACTTCCTCACAGTCCCTCATTCTCTCCCCCCCCCCCTTACCACAGCCCCTCCCATACTCCCTGAGGCCTGGGAATCAGACATTTTTCCTAACTACTTAGCTCCAGCCGCACTAGACTCCTTTCTTTCTTTCCCTTCTTTTTTGGTGCCAGTCCTGGAACTTAAATTCAGATCCTGGGTGGGGTGTCCACCAACACCACTACCACCACCAAGGCGAGCATTCGACCACTCGAGCCACAGTTCCACTTCTGGTTCCTGGCTGGTTCACTGGATAAGAGTCTAGGTGATTGTTCTGCTCCAGGTGGCCTCCTACTATGATCCTCAGTTCTCAGCCTCCCAAGGAGCTAGGATTCTAGAAGTGAGTCACCAGGGCTCAGCTACCACTTTTGTGACTTATTTGATTAGAGTCATTAAGAATCTGGTGGTCAGCTGCAGGACCACCCGATAACATCCACACTCTCATCCATCCGTCCTTCCACCTGTTTATATCCATCCACCAGCCATCCATCAGCCATCCATCTACCCATCCATCCAACCCCCTCCCATCACCCATCCATCAACCACCCATCCATTCATTCAGCCACCATTCATCCATTCAGAAACTCCACAGAGCATATTTACCGCCCCCTCCCAATGACTAACACCCCCCCAGGCGACCAGAATTGATTTCCCCCAATTCCAATCTCAGCCCATCAAAACGCCAGAAACCAGTGCTCCTCCCCAAAGGGTGGAGTGGTTGGAGGTCAGGCTTTGAAGTGCTGGAGATCTTGGGTGTGGGGGGGTCTGGGATGGGTCCCTTCCCAACCCCTTCTCCCTTGGGCTGGGAATGGTATTGCCACAGTGACATTCATCCTTCCGTGGGTCTGGTCCCCCAGTCCTCACAACCCACCGACAACAATGAATGTGGATTGTGACCTTCAACGGGAGCCCAAGGGAGGGACTGTGCCCGGCTGAGGGGAGACGTCCCTCGATTCACAAGATGGTGATCAGGACCGGGCAAGATGGCAATTCCAAGTCTCCGGGTACACTCAACGGTCGGTGGTTTGTCTGAACTGCCCAAACTCACCGACAGGTTGAATGTTCCCCGAAACTCTTGGTTAAATTCTCAGTGACCTGGAATGGGGGAGAGGTGGAAGGCCACAGACATGGCTGGAGAGAGGAAAGGAGGGATCCCCTTTGGCTGCTTGGGATCAGTGACAAATCCCTCAGTTCTCATTCATGCACTGGACCCTCCCCACCGACTCTGCAAAGGGTAGATTTCCCCCATTTGTCAACTGGCAACGGAAGGGAGGGAGGGGAGGGGGCGGACTTCCTTGGAGCCCAGGAAGTCTGGTAGCCATCCTGTTCTGGTCCCTAGATACACGGAGAGATAAACATGGATTTTAATACAATGTAATGCCTTGAAGGGTTTCACCGAGAGTGCAAAAGACATCAACAAGGCATTTTAATACAATGTACTTTCTGTGAGTTTCACCTGTGCCCAGGCTACCAGCTTTTGAGACTGCAATAAACTTAGGAGGGGGTTAGGGAGGGGGGAGGCAGAGCCCCCCCACAGGCTGGGAAACCAGATCCTTTGGGTATCAGCTTCCAACTGCAAATTGGCTTCCCATGTATGATAAGGGGGTGCAGGCCTCTTCATTTGTGAAAGAGCCCCCCAATTCCTCCCTCTTAAGTTCTGCACACCCCATCTGGGTGTCCCTACAGCAAAGCCAGCAGCTTCTAGCTCGCTGCCCCACCAGCAAAAGGGGTGATGGCTCCCCACCTGAGTTTTGGGACCCCCTGAAGAATGCTTCAGGTGTAAAAATTCTGATTTTTTTCTTTCTTTTCTTTTGTGCTGGTCCTGGGGCCTGGCCGCTGTCCCTGAGTTTTTGTGCTCAGGGTGCTCCTACCACTTGAGCCACAGCTCCACTTCCGGCTTTTTGATGGCTTATTGGAGATAAGAGTCTCAGGAAGTTTTCTGCCCTGGCCGACTTCGAACCAGGATCCTCAGAGCTCAGCGTCCGGAGCAGCCGGGATGCCAGGCATGAGTCATGGACACTTGGGTCTAATTCAGGAGTCTGTGGGTAGAGTGTGCCTTCCCAGGCACAAAGCCCTGAGTCCCATCCATCTCCCCACCACGAAGTAATTTTCCTCCCTAACTCTTTTCCTCTCACTGAGGGGAGTATTGAGCCCCAGAAAGAACCTGAGGATGCAAGCCCAAGTTCGCCACTGTCACACAGACCCCACAGGCCCAGGCCCCGCCCCCGGGAGCCCTTCCCCGGAACCCCGCCCCCTCCCTAAGCACCGCCCCAGAAGCCCTTCTAAGCTCCGCCCCCAAAGCGTATTTAACCCCCCACTGCTCTCTCCAAGCCCACCTCCAGGGTGCAGCTCTCTAATCCCCACCCCAGGAGCCCATCTCGCTAAGCCCCGCCCCCAGGGCGCAGCTCACTAGGCCCCACCCCCGAGTCTATCTCCCTAAGCCCCGCCCCCAGGGCGCAGCTCACTAGGCCCCACCCCCAGGGGCCAATCTAAGCCCCCCCTCTCCCAAGCCCCGCCCCCAGGGCACAGCTCTCCAATCCCCACCCCAGGAGCCCCATTCCGGCGGGGATCTGGACTTGAGGGGCTGAAGGGTGACCCCTGCCCAGGGTGAAGGGCGGGTCTTCCGCCCCCGCAAGATGAATGCCTAAACTCAAGGGTAAACGGTGGGCCGGGACAACTGGGGCGAGGCCTTCCCTAAGTCACCCCGTTATAAGCACGCCCATTTGACCCCCTGGGGCAGGTAAGGCTGCGAGTTCAGGGGAGACGGAGCCTTCAAAGCGTGGCTCCTGTCTGTGCGCCCTAAGTGGGTGTTTCACGGCCCCAAGCTGGGGGTCCCGCACTTGCCCCTTTGGCGCCGCCCCGCCCCCGTCCCGCGCTTGACCTTGGCCCCGCAGACTGGACTGAGCTGGGGCCTCGGGGCGGGGCCGGGCTGACCCCGTCCGGCTCTTTGTCTGCCCGCTGTGGGTGCCGCGTTCCCGCCCTCCGTCTGTCGCGGTTCGCCTGTGTCTTTGTCATCCGGGGTCGCCTGTCGCTCTGACTGTCCTTCCCGGGCCAGTGTTTGTCTGGGTCTCCTGCTTCCTCTGACTGTCTGGGTCAGCCTGTTGTGTGTCTGGCTAGTTACAACACCCCCCCTCGGCTCCTAAAGACAATCGGGGCCTTCCCCCCCCAGTCTGCGGGGGCCTGGAGGGTGTGGGCAGCCCCGCCCCTCGTCTGTCTGGGCGCCATCCTGACCCGGGGCCCTCGCGCCGGGGCTGACTTTGAAGTTCTCTCTGGGAAGCGGAGGAGCATGAGGCCCAGGTGCTGGGGAGGGGTGGGGCTGGGAGGGTCAAGTGGTCCCTCCTTTAGCCCCTCCGAGCCTGGGCCCGGCACCCCTGCCTCTGATCTCCAGAAAGACGGGGCAGCTGGTGAGTCTGGGGGTCAGGGTCGGGGGTGACAGCCAGATGTCTGCGCCATCAATTGCACTGGAGAGATGGTCGGCAACTCTTCCATGAAGCTGGAGGGGAGGAGTGGGGGGGGCTGGAGGGAATGGGGGGTATGGAGGTAGCAGGTAGCGCCAGGGGGCTCCCTGGACCCCTGTTGGCCGTACACCCCTCCTTGGCTGTGTGCTTTCTGCCCCTGCGTGTGTGTCCATACATTACAACCCATATGGCTTTTCACACCCCATCTTGCCATCCTGGACTGGAGGCTGCTGGAGACTCTGTGCTGGGGGGCTTGGGGGTGTCTTCCCACACGGGGCTCAGCCCACAGAGGTCCTGAACTCCCTTCCTATGCCTGCGGGATAGGGGGGAGCCTAGGGCCGGAAGAGGCCATGGAGTCCAGCACGGGTTGGCACCTAGTGGGTCGGAGGGAAATGGAGGCCCTGAGACTCACTGGGGTTCAGCGTGGCGGGTGACCCCAGGTCTAGGTCAAGGTGGGGCTCTCTCTAAGGAACCGGGAAGCCTTGTCTTTGGGCTTGTTAATGGTGGAGTTCCAGCCTCCATTTCCCTGTTGGGATTTGGGGGGGATCCTATTTTGTAAGTCCAGCTGTCTCTGCCAGTGTGTGTGTGTGTGTGTGTGTGTGTGTGTGTGTATGGATGCTGCTGTGAGCCTCTGTGTGTGGATGTCAGTGTGGGTGTGTCAGGCTGTGTGTAATTGCAGGTGTGAGCAGGTGTGCAGGGGTGAATGGCATCTGGCAGTGTCATCCTAGATGACTGTAGTCTGTGTGTCAGCCCATGAGGACACCTCCTAGCTCTCACCCTAGGCTCCCAGGCTGACCCAGCCCATCACCTCTGGGACAGCAGCTGGCTCGCTCCCACTCCCCAGTGTTCAGACACCGAGGCACGTAATAGCTGCTCAGTAAATGAGCATGACCCGGTGTGACGATGCATGCCTGTAGTCACAGCACACAAAAAGGCCAAGGTTTGGAGGATCAAGAGTTCCAGGCCAAGCGGGGCGCTGGTGGCTCACGCCTGTCATCCTGGCTACTCAGGAGGCTGAGATCTGAGGATCGCGGTTCAAAGCCAGCCCAGGCAGGAAAGTCCATGAGACTCTTACGTCCAATAAACCACCAGAAAACTGGAAGTGGCGCTGTGGCTCAAGTGGTAGAGTGCTCACCTTGAGCTGAAGAGCTGAGGGACAGCGCCCAGGCCCAGAGTTCAAGCCCCACAACTGACCAAAAATCCAAAAGGAGAAGCGGGGCGCTGGTGGCTCACGCCTGTCATCCTGGCTACTCAGGAGGCTGAGATCTGAGGATCGCGGTTCAGAGCCAGCCCAGGCAGGAAAGTCCATGAGATTCTTTTTTTTTTCTTTTTGCTTATGTGGTGCTGAGGAATCGAACCCAGGGCCTCAGGCATGCAAGGCAAGCGCTCTACCACTGAGCCACCTTCCCAGCCCTCCATGAGATTGTTATCTCCAGTGAACCACCAGGAAACCGGAAGTGGCGCAGGGCTGTGGCTCAACTGGTAGAGGGCTCCCCTTGAAGCACTCAGGGCACCCAGGCCCTGAGTTTAAGCCCAGGGACATGCGCGCACGCGCGTGTGCGCACACACACACAGATACACAATAATGCCCGAATCTATGGATGTGCATGCCAATTCCATTCTGCATCTCTGCACACGTGCTGCTATTCTTAGCTGGACTGACACTGACCATCGGTGGGCAGGTACCAGAGGACGGTGCCCAGCGTGAGGGTCAGTGACTAGACATGGAGTGTTTCCAACTCTGCTGTTAACTGTAGAACTCTAGGAGGGGGGACGATCTGCCGCCAAGCCCTGGCCCAGCTGTTTTGGGGGGCTCTCTACTTGTAGATGCCAAGGTTCCTATGACATTTGCCCCCCTCCCAAGGAACGAGGAGTGTCACAACTGGGACCTTTGGGGTACAGTGGGAAGCCACGTGTGGCCTGGCTGGGCCGGCTGTGTCTGCCCGCGAGGTGGCCCCCTCCCCCGCGTGCGCACGTGGCCATGATCTTGGGGCTCACCGTGTGTGTCCGACGGTTCCTGGGGCCTGCGTCGCTGTACACTTCGTGCCTTGGGGGGGGGG
>NW_012267400.1:896146-896556 GCF_000151885.1 Dipodomys ordii | reverse complement strand
GGCAGCCGGGCTGGGCGGCCAGACTTCGGTCTTTAAAAGAAAACACAACAGCCGGGCGGTGGCTCGCGCCTGGGATCCCAGCCACTCAGGAGGCTGAGATCTGAGGATCACGTTCAAAGCCAGCCCGGGCAGGAAAAGTCTGAGACTCATCTCCCATGATCCACCAGAAAACCAGGAAGTGCGCTGTGGCTCAAGTGGTAGAGCACCAGACTTGAGACACACACACACACACACACACACACACACACACACAAAACTCAGAGGGTTGGGAAGGTGGCTCAGTGGTAGAGCGCTTGCCTTGCATACATGAGGCCTGGGGTTCGATTCCTCAGCACCACATAAGCAAAAAGAAAAAAGCCAGAAGTGGTGCTGTGGCTCAAGTGGTAGAGCGCTAGCCTTGAGCTGAAGAG
>NW_012267400.1:893359-895806 GCF_000151885.1 Dipodomys ordii | reverse complement strand
GCGAGTGCTCTACCGCTTGAGCCACAGCGCCACTTCCGGTTTTCTAGTGGGTTTTTATTGGATAAGAGTCTTAAGGACTTTGCTGCCCAGGCTGGCTTTGAATCCCGATCCTCAGATCCCAGTCTCCTGAGTAGCTAGGATGACAGGCATGCCCAGCGGTGCCCGGCCCACCCTGTTCTTGAATGCAAGGGCCTGGGCCCTGTCTCTGCACCTCTTTGTGCTCAAGGCGAGCGCTCTACCTCCTGAGCCGTAACACCACTTCTGGCCTTTTTCTTTCTTTCAGTGGTGGTTCATGAGAGATCAGAGTCTCACGGACTTTCATGCCCAGGCTGGCTTTGAACCGTGATCCTTAGCCTCAGCCTCCTGAATAGCTGGGATTCCAGGTGTGAGCCATGGCCCCCGACTCTGGGGTCTGCCTTATTGATGCCTCCGTGTGCCCTGCCCCGTCTGAATTTTAGGGCCTGCATTCATTCACTTTACCACCCATCCTATCCTGGCTTAGCCTCCTCCCCCATTTCCTCGTTTTGGGGGATGAGGGAGGGAGGGCTCGCCAGGTTTATTTTGGGTTCCAGTACACCTCACGTCAGCTGGTAAGGCGATAAGAGCAGTCCTGTGTACAGATGTTTTCAAATAAAAAGGCCCCAGGCTGAGCGCCGGTGACTCACGCTGTCATCCCAACTACTCAGGAGATCTGAGGGTGGCGGTTCAAAGCCAGCCCAGGCAAGAAAGTCCCTGAGACTCTTATCTCCAATAAACTACCAGAAAACCGGAAGTGGCACCGTGGCTCAAGGGGTAGAGCATTCGCCTTGAGCTGAGGGACATTGCCCAGGTCTGGAGTTCTAGCCCCACAACTACCACCACCAACAACAAAAGGCCCCAGAGAGGGTTGGCTCTTTGCCCAAAGCAGCACAGCATGGATCTCAGAACCACTGCCTTTTCCCTCCTTGTCCTCAGTGTCCCCCCCTCGCGCCAGCAGGTGGCAGCAGAGTCCAGCTCTCTCTGAGTCCAGCTCCAGAGCCAGGAGCAGCCCAGAACCCAGCCTGGAACCTCCTCGCTCCGCTGGCAGATCTGCCAAAGGAAGGAGAAACGCGCCCTGCCACCCAGTCCCTCTCCGTGTCTACTTTTGAGGCTTTCTTGCTGCAGTCGCCCTATAAGCCAGGAAACCAGCAATCGTTGAGCACAAGGCTCCTGGATGGCCAGTCCACCCCCTGACTTTAGATGTCCCCCTAAACCAGCACAGGGTGGGAGGGGCGGCAGAGGAAGCTTCAAGGGTGAGATGCCTGCTGGTGGTTGTTTTATTTTGGGGGGGATGGGGTGGTGTGGGAACTGTGGGGCCTCAACCCTGTGTGAGTCACCCCAAGCCCCGGGCGGCTGATTCACCCTACCTTTCCCTGATCCTCTCCCAGGGAGATTCCCCGCCCTTTGCTATCTCCTGGCTCTTTGGGGGAATCTCCCAAGAGACCCAAAAGCCCATGGACACCCCTCAGCTCCCACCACCCATGGTCCCCAAGGTGAGGGGCCTGGGGAATTATATCTGAAGGAAGGGGGCCTGGGGTGCTCAGGTTTGAGCGTTCCTCCTTCCTTCCATGCCCCCTAAGGCCGGGCTTCAAGCGGCTGTGCCTCAGGACCTTTGCACAGCCTGCTCCTTCCACTGGGGGGGGGTCCTGTCACCTTTGAGGGTCTTATATCTCACCTTTCTCATCTTTTCTTTTTTTTTTGCCAGTCCTGGGGCTTGAACGCAGGGCCTGGGCGCTGTCCCTGAGCCTCTGGCTCAAGGCGAGCACTCTACCACTTGAGCCACAGCGCCACTTCCGGCTTTTTCTGTGTCTGTGGTGCTGAGGAATGGAACCCAGAGCCTCATGCATGCAAGGCAAGCACTCGACCACGGAGCCGCCTTCCCAGCCCTGATCTCCTTTTAATAATAGTATGGTGTGTGAATCTGTCTCAATAAAACTTGTTTTGTGCCAGGCCTGTGAAGCGGGGAGTGGATTCCAGGAAGGGGGCGGGGCAGAAAGGAGGGCACCGCACACCCTGGAGCCTGCCATGTTCTCTGGGAGAGGCCCTTCTTCTCCAAAGCCTGATTCGAAGGCGCTGGGCCGGTCCCCACCCCGCCCCCGGCCTGACTCAGTTTGCCCACTGTGGGGGTGACTCTGCAGACCTGGCGGAAGCAGGCTGGCGCCGCCAGGCCCAGGCCCGGCTTGGGGGGGCTGGGGGGGAGGCAGCCAGGGAGGCCCCGGCCCGCAGCCCACCCCAGAGCCGGCCTGGGGGCTGGGCAGGCCCTTCTCAAAGGGCCTTTGTGGGAGCGGGGCAGGGGGGGCTGCGGGGGACCCCGCCCTGCCCTGTGACTCACGCCGTGGCGGGTGGTGACTCACGGCCCGAGCAGGTGTTGCCAGCTCCAGAGCCCCCTCCGCGCGGCCGGCCCGGCCCGCTGCCCACGCGCCCACCTT
>NW_012267400.1:891024-892722 GCF_000151885.1 Dipodomys ordii | reverse complement strand
CCGCCCCGCCCCAGGCTCCGCCCCCGCCCCGCCGGCCGGGGGTTCGAGGCACCAGCCAGGTTGGGAACTTCCAGGGCTTCCGGGACACTGCGGCTTCCTCCCGCTTCAGAGTTCAGGTCCCCCGGACGACCACGGGGCGGGGGTCCCCATCCAGGGCTGGGCCCACCCGGAGCGGGGCCTGCCATGATCAGCCTTTTTTAATTCGTGCGGCCCAGGGCCCTATCCGCATCCCGTAGCTGGCACTCAGGGCTGGAAGCTTCCGCTTCCGGCTTCCAATGGTGCCCGGGAGAGGACAGCCTCGCGGGACTTTGCTGCCCTGCCTGGCTTCGAACCGGCATCCTGGACTGCAGCCCCCAGGGTAGCGGCCAGGGCGGATTAGAACCAAACCCCCCTCCCCTGAAGCAGCCCGCATTTAATGACCCCCGAAGACTTCTTCCGATCACAGACATTCCCATTTTCTAGCTAGGGAAACTGAGTCACAGAGTGAGAGTCCTTACAGGAGAAGGGTGACCCCGAGGGTGGGGTGGCAGGGCAGAGGAGCGGCCCTCTGTGTGGTAGTGAGCATCATCTGGCGCCGATAGGATGGGCAAAAAATGGGGTGAGGGTGTAGTAGGTTCCGGGGGGGCTGTGGACAAGATCAAGCGACTATTCCAGAAGGGAGAGGGCTCCCCCCAAACCAGGGTCAGATGGCTTCCCAGCTTCCCGGACTTACCAGCGCTCAAGTGGTGTCCAGTTGCCTTTAAGAAATGTTAGGTAGGATGCTGTAGCACATGCCTGTAATCTCAGCATCTGGGAAGATGAGACAGGAGGATAGAGAATCCGAGGCCGGGAAGTGGCGCTGTGGCTCAAGAGGTAGAGCGCGGGCCTTGAGCTCAAGAGCTGAGGGAGAGAAAGATGTGGGGGGGGGGGAGACAGACAGACAGACACACACACACGGAGATGGAGCCAGCCTGGCTGGGCAGATGTAGTGATACTCAGGTTGGGCTACTCAGAAATTTCCAGGGTTGTGGGAAAGGTGGGGCCAAAGAGGCTGAGATCTGGAGGATCGTGGTTCAACGCCAGCCTGGGCAGGAAAGTCTGACATTCTTATCTCCAGTGAACCATCAAAAAGCCACAAGTGGTGCTGTGGCTCAAGTGGTCGAACGCGAGCCTGGAGCTCAAAAGCTAAGGGAGGGCGGCCCAGATTTGACAAATACAAAACAGATCACCACGCAGTTCAAGTTCGTTTTTAGAGACCCAGTGACTAATAATTCGTGCATGTGACAAAAATCACCTGGGACGTAGGCTAAAACGCCTCTGTGGTATATTTAAAAATCAACTGGAAGTGGGGTTCATCTGGTAATCCCTGTTGGGGGGAGGAGGGGCAGGAAAATAAGACCATTGGGAAAATCCGTGCATTTCTTTTGCCCTACCCCCGGGTCTTTGCACATCCTGACTCTCCACCCACCCCACCGAAGCGAGTGCACTTGGAAGCCGGTGCTAGCCCAGCCTCATTTCCCCCCACCCGGAGAGGCAGGCAGAGGCCGCTGGAATGAGGCTTCGTGCTGCGGCTGCACCCCGTCTTTTGTCTTTTACAGGGCTGCCCCTGGGGCGGGTTCACCCCCACCCTTCCCCATGTGACTCGTTCCCCGGGACCCCAGTGCAGCCGAGGCTGAGGCTCGCGGCCGCCCCGGGGCGGCCTGGGGGGGGGGGGGGGGG
>NW_012267400.1:886639-890719 GCF_000151885.1 Dipodomys ordii | reverse complement strand
CGGGCCCCCGATCCCCGCAGACCGGGGTGGGGCCCCACCGTTGTTTACACGTCGGCGGCCTCCTTGGAAACGTAACCCGCCCGCGGTCATTTTATTTGGGAACTTCGGTCGGTCGCCATAGCAACCGCAGTGACGTCAGAGGGGCTGGGGCCCGAAATCCCCGCGAAATTGGGGGGGGCCGTGTGGAGCAGGCGGGATGAGGGAGACCCCCCAAATATGGGCTTCACCTTAACCCTGCGCGTGCCGGGCCCGGGGGGCGCCCCGAGGCCCCGCGCGCCGCCCGCGCCCCGCGCGGGTGTACCCCCTGAGTAATTCGGGGACCCCTGACAAACAGAAGTGGCTGGAAGTCTTTCCGTTGCTTCCCCCCCCATCCCGGTTCGGGCGCCGGGGGGAAGTCGGTGGCGGCGAGCCGGGCCGACGCGCCCCGCCCTCCCCCGGATGTGGGCGTGGCTGCGTCTCGAGATGGAGGAGGGGAGGAGTTGGTGGGATCCGCGCGCGGAGCCGGACGCAGCGGGTCCCCACGGCGACGCGAGGCCGGGCCCTGATTGGCTGGCGCCACGAGGGGTGTGGCCTTCGATGGGGCGTGGCCCTCGAGGGGCGTGGCCTCCTGACCGCAGTGACGTCAGCTTCCTCCGCGGGCCTGTGATGTCTCTGTGTTCCCCGTTGCCATGGTTCCCGGCAAGGCGCAGCGCGGTGACCCGCGGGGCGCCCTCCCCGGCTGGCCCGGGCGGCGTGGGGTGCAGTGGGGTCCCCCCAGACCCAGCCCCCCGATGTGTGTGCCGATGTGTGTGCGCGCGCTTCTCCAAATCTGGCCCAATACACGTGTTCAGCTCCAATTCACTAGTGGAGAAACTGAGGCCCAAGAGGTGCGGTTGCTTGGGCCAGCTAGGAAGGAGGGAGGCGGCGAGGATTTGAGCATTTCTTTCTTCCTCCTGGCTCCTATGGAACGGGGCTCACGTATTCATTTATTATGTCGGTCATGGGACTTGAACTCTGGGCCTGGGCGCTGTCCCTCTGCTCTTCAGCTTGAAGCCACAGCGCCACTTCTAGCTTTTTGATGGTTCATTGGACATGAGTCTCGTGGACTTTCCTGCCTGGGCTGGCTTTGAACCGGGATCCTCAGATCTCAGCCTCCTGAGTAGCTAGGGTGACACTGGTGCCTGGCTCATATTTTTTTAATTTTCCATTGGTCAGTCATTGGTTTTGAACTCATGACCTGGCCGCTGTCCCTGAGCTTCTGTAGCTCAAGGTCAGCGCTCTACTTCTTGAGCCACAGCACCACTTCCAGTTTTTGTTTGTGATACTGAGGGATGGAACCCAAGGCTTCATGCATGCTAGGCAAGCGCTCTACCACTGAGCCACCTTCCCAGCCCCATCATCACAGCGGTTTTAAAAACATCATTGTGTATTATTGAGGAGACGTACAGAGGGGTTCGCACCTGTTTCGTAAATCAGGGGATGAGTGCATCTCTCTTGGACAATGTCACCCCTTCCTTTGCTTTTCCCGCTTCCTCCTTTCCTCCCTGCCTGCAAGTTGCGCGGTTCATTTTCCATGGAATGTCTACTGAATAGCATGGTTGCATTTGTTCATCCATTTCTGCGCCCCCTAAAAACAAACCAACCATACCACCATCACTAATCACAGACGCAACACGTTTTCCTTATTTCTTGTTCTCTCTCCTTTTTTCTTTACCTTTGTTATTTTTATTATTTGACTTCATTTTATTTTGAGGTCTGGAGGATTGAACCCCAGTTCACCCACATACCAGGCAAGTGCTCAAAGATCCTGCTTGTGTTTTGAGCCGATCCTTTCCCCCAGGATTGTCTCGAACTTGAGATCCTCCTACCTTTTCCCCTCCAGCGAAGTGAGCTGGGAGAACAGGCTTGTAGAAGCAATACTCACTTCCATCCTGTTTTTCAAATACTCTACGGTCCTTGGGTGCCTCAGGACCTTTGCGCCTTTCCTCGGGAGTTCTCTTCTCTTGGATTTCTGCTTGACTTTGCCTTCAATTACTAAAGTGTTTGTTGGAGCATTACTTTCTATCTTGTGCTGGTGACTCACGCCTGTCATCCCTGCTACTGAGATCTGGGGATTGAGCTTTGAGGTCAGCCTGGGCAGGAAAAGTCCGTGAGACTCTTATCTTCAATGAACCAGCCCAAAGCTGGAAGTGGAGGTGTGACTCAAGTGATAGAACTCCAACCTGGAGTGGGAAAGACCAATCCAGAGCTTGAAGCATACACCCACAAAATCGTGCCTCTTGTTGGGGGTGGGGGGCTTCCCTGATCTATCCTCCATCCTAGATTTCCCCCAAACCCATAGACATGGTGTATATAATTTGTGTTCTACACTCAAGGCTGGAGCTCTACCACTTGAGTCACAGCTCCACTTCTAGCTTTGTGTGCTAGTTCATGGGAGAAAAGAATTGAACCGATGGAACCTGCTCCAACTATGAACCTCGATCCTCAGATCTCAGCCTCCTGAGTAGCTGGGATTACAGGCGTGAACTGGACTCACACGGAACATTTTAACCTGTTGAGGTGTCCCCTGGGTCTCCTGCCCTGCCCCAGGCCAGGCCCTTGCTACTCCCTGTCACACAGGAGGGAATGAGTGGGCAGCTGAGTTCTGTGAGCTCCTCATGGGGACCGACATCCAGAGACCCAGCTAGAGGGCGGGGCACCTGCGGGGTCCCTCCAAGCTTGCCCAGGGAGTGCTAAGGGACGCGTGGTGGTCTGAACCCCAAGAGGAGGGTAGGACACACTGGATCAGAGACTGGGAGAACTGCCCCACAACTGAACACTTTACGAACGGTGTTGATGGTTGATTCTTGGGGTTCAAGGGAGAATTTTAGGGGAGCTGTGTGGACAGAAATCAGCAGGACATTTGTTATTTATACTCCCATCGTTTTTTGTTTTTTTTTTCTTTTTCTTTTTGTCAGTCGTGGGGCTTGAACTCGGCCTGGGCGCTGTCCCTCAGCTCTTCAGCTCCAGGCGAGCGCTCTACCACTTGAGCCACAGCGCCACTTCCGGTTTTCTAGTGGTTTATTGGAGACAAAGAGTCTCACGGACTTTCCTGCCCGGGCTGGCTTTGAACCGCGATCCTCAGATCTCAGCCTCCTGAGAAGCTGGGATGACAGGCCAGAGCCATGGGGGTCGCCGGCTCTTGGATCCTGTTCTACTGTAGGAGCTATGGGCAGGTCCCCAGGGAGACCCCCCCCCGGACCCCTGGGGGAACCCCGGTCCCATTTCCACCTTCTCAGGAGGCCATGTGCAGGCCCGGGCTCCCGCGTCCGGCCCCACCCTGGGTTGGGGAATTCTGTGCCACCCCAAATCCTCCCCCAGGGCCCCGCGGCCGGCAGGCTTCGCCCCTCCTGCCCCGACTTGCCGGGTCCTGTCGGCTTGGGCCCCACTAGGAAGAAGGCGGGGGGGGGGGGCCCAAGTCTGGGCAGGGCGGCGGGAGGTGGTTTTCTGCCTGTCGCTCCTCAATCCCCGAGCCCAAACTGGGGGAAGAGGGCCTGGAAAAGCCGGGGGGGGGGCCTGCTGTGCCCCTGCCCGGCCCAGGGGGTGAGGGCTCCCCAAACTCAGGGGACTATTTCGGAAATGTGGGGGGGCTGGCGGAAAAACACACACTGCGTGTTCCGGAGGGCTCAGGATGCCCCCCTTCCAACGTGGCGTGGCTGTGATTCTAGGGGTGTCGTGGGAGGGGGTCTGGGGACCTGTGTCCCTCCTGAAGCCTGATGCGCCCCAGGGCCGGGCCCCCGCCGGGCTAGCGCGCTGGGTTTTGTCCCCCCCCCCCGCACCAGCCCGGGACCCCCCGCCGGGACCCCCCCAACGGGCCCTGTCCCGGGGAACAATGTCCCCATGTTGTTCCTCCCCGCGGAGGGGAGGCCCGGAGGCCCGAGGCTGAGAGCGCAGCAGAGGACAAGAGGGGTCCTGGAAAGCCGTCCTCCCCAGAGACCCTGGGGGGGTGCCGGGGCCCCCACAGTTCCCGGTGGGCAGAGGAGGGTGGCAGGAAGCTTGGTCCCGACTCTCCCCCCCCTCCTGCCGGGCGCACCCGGCTCGGGGTCTCCCGGGGCGGCGCGG
>NW_012267400.1:885385-886019 GCF_000151885.1 Dipodomys ordii | reverse complement strand
GGGCGGAGTAAGGGGTGCGCCACGGAGAAGGGCGGGAAGGTCCCCTAGTTCCTGGTCGCCCCGAGTTCCCGGGGAGGGTGAGGGGGGTCCCCGCGTCTGGGGATGGAGTCCTGGGGCGCGCAGCCGGGACCAACCTTTCCCGGACCCCTCAAAACTCCCTGGCTAGGAGCTTCGGGGGGGGAACCGTTGGGGGAAACGCCTTGGAGTTGGGGAGCAGGAGGGGGTGTCCGTCCCCAGGGCTGGGGAGGCGTCGGGGGAAGCGGGGTGCCAGCTGGATGTTTGGGGAGGGGGCTCCCCGAGTCCTCAGAGAAGTGGGGGGAGCGCGGTTCCAGCCCTGGCCTTCCCGGCCCGGGCCGAGGCGGGAGACCCACCGGCTCCCGTCCTGGCCTGAGCCGGCATCAGGAAGGGCTGGATCAGGGTGGCGGGCGAGGGCGGGGGGGCCGCGAGGTGTGGAGGGGCTCTGAGGGCCCCGGCCCCCAGCCTTGTGAAGTCTGGGCATGCAGAGGGAAAAAGTGCCCAGGCTGAACCCCAACATGCGTGTGCGTGCGCCCCAGGCTGACGTCCTCTTACGGGACTGAACTTGGCCTCGCTCCCCCGCAAGCCCCCAGCCCTGTCCGGCCTTCCGCGGGGGGGG
>NW_012267400.1:878527-885044 GCF_000151885.1 Dipodomys ordii | reverse complement strand
GGGCCTGTCGGTGCTGGCCCGGCGGGAGCCCAGGCCGCGCCCCCGGCCGCCTGTCCCCTCCAGCCGGGGACCAGCCCCCCATCCACCCACCCCTTCCAGGGGGGCCCCGGGGAGGCAGTCCCCCCGAATTAGGCCGCAGCGAGTCCTCCGTGGGCTTCTTCGAAGCCCGTCTTTGGGGTTCCGGGGGAGCCTCACGCCTGGCGGTGCTTCACCCGGGGCGGTTCCTTCAGCCCAGCTCCGAGGCCCCTGCCTCAGTTTCCCCGTGGAGCTCTGGGGTGCCGCTTCCTCTCCGTCTCGGGGTGTTGGGGGGTCTTTCCGGCCGGGGCGCCTCCGCCGCGGCCCGGGGCTGGCGTGGGTGAGACCTGCCCGGCCGCCCGGCTGAGTCACCCGGGCAGCGCCCGGCCCCGGGGTGATGGAGCTGGCGCCACCCTGGGTGTGGCCGGCTCTGTGGTCCCGGCCGGGCAGCGCCCGCCTCCCTGCAGTCCGGGACGTGGGGCGCGGGCGAGGGCTTGGGGAAGGGGCTCCCCGCGGCCAGGCCCCTGGGCTCCTCCTCCCCCCAACACCACGCAGGACTTGGGGAGCCCCCCACACCCCGGGACACCTGGGGAGGGGTGTGGGGAGGATTGGGGTACCCAGAGGATTCAATCCATCGCGTCTGGCGGCTCCCCCAAGGCCGCGCCGGGCCTGCAGCGGGACCTGTGGGTGCAGACGCCGCCCCCCGGGGTGAGGCTCCGGCCGGGGTGTCTGGGGTGGGGAGGACGGCCGGGGGGGGGGGCCCGGCGCCTGGGCCACGGCTTTGGTGGTTCCCTATTTATAACGAATGACTCAAGCCTGCAGCCAGTCATGTCCTCCAGCCCGGGGCTCCCCCCACCAGGGTGTGGTGGGGGGCTGTGGGGGGAGGGAGGCGGGGGCACCCCGTGTCTGTGCGGTGTTCTCCCCCAAGCGAGGCTGCGGTGACCGTCGTGGGGCTGCCCCCCCCCCGTGGCCTTTTCCCATCCCAGCCCCCACACACTGGGTAGGACTTGGGGGGGCTGGGAGTGGGGGTCACCTAAGGGGGCGGCGGCGGGGCCGCTGGCCGCGTTCTGCGTATTTTCAGCTGGAGATTTCACGCGCCCACCCTGTTCCGTCCGGATCCCAGGAAAGGGGGGACAGGCTCCCCTCCAGGGGACCCCCCCAGCGGGTGGCGCGGGCTGGGGAGGGCCTTGGCCCGGCCTGGGCTCTGGGCGGGGGAAACCCCACAGGAAGCCGGCCTGGCCAAATGGCCGCCCTTCCCGTCCCGGTCCCTGGGACACAAATGTGCTATCTCACTTCCGGGGGTGGCCGGTGGCCCGGCTGCCCGCCGGGGCCTGGCGTTCCCCCGCGGGCGCCCCCAGACCCCGAGGGGGACAGGGCCAGGCGGGGCGGGCCGGGGAGGACAGGGACCCACGAGTTCTCTCTCCATTTTTTCCCCCTTGATGCCAGTCCCGGGGTTTGAACTCAGGGCCTGGGCGCTGTCCCTGAGTTGCTTTTGCTCGAGGCTGGAGCTCGACCACTTGCGCCACGGCCCCACTTCCTGCTTTTGGGTGGTTCTTTGGAGACGGGAGTCTCGCAGACTTTCTTACCCTGCCTGGGCTGACGGGCGTGGGCGCAGGGGCCCTCCTGCCCGGTGTGCCATTCTCCGCGGCGCTGGCGGGACTGCCACCGGCTACTTACCAACAGAGGCAGGCTGGCACTGCTTTGCGGATGGGGAAACTGAGGCCCGGCGAGTTGAGCAGCGGCTTGGCCGGCGTCACCCAGCAAAGAAGCGGCTGAGCCGCCCCAGGAGGTGCTCTCAAAGGGGAACAAGTTGATTCCAGAACTGGGGCGTCCTAAGCGGAGCACCCTAGTGACCGGATCCGCTAGAGAGTAGCGCTGAGGCCTGTGTGGTTTCATGCGGCCTCCCCCCCACCCCCAAACTTGGCTCAGAGGACTGGAACTCAGATCATGTCTGCCGCCCGCATGCAAAAATGAGCGTTATTATCTGGCGATGTTGGGGAAGAACGCTGCCCAGCGCATGCAGGGCAAGCAGTTTCTTTTTCTTCTTTTTTTTGTCGGTCATGGGCTTGAACTCATGGCCTGGGCGCTGTCCCTCAGCTCTTCAGCTCAAGTGTGGCGAGCGCTCTACCACTGGAGCCACAGCGCCACTTCCGGTTTTTGAGTGGTTCATTGCAGATTAAAGTCTCACTTTAATCTGGACTTTCCTGCCCAGGCTGGCTTTGAACCATAATCCTCAGATCTCAGCCTCCTGAGTATTTGGGATGACAGGCGGGAGCCCCGGGCGCCCGTGGTGCCAGGTTCGACCTCTGAGCTCCATCTGCAACCCGTGATACACTCTTTTATTTTTATTCAATCAAAGGGTAGCTCAGGCGGTGCCTCAGATTTACAATTCCCCTGCTCCAGCTGCTGCTGCTGCTTTTAGCCAGTCCTGGGGCTTGAACTCAGGGCCGGGGTGCGGTCCCAGAGCTGCTTTTGCTCAAGGCTAGCGCTCTATCACTTGAGCCACAGTGCCACTTCTGGCTTTTTCTGTGTCTGTGGTGCTGAGGAATCGAACCCAGGGCTTCATGCATGCAAGGCAAGGGCTCTAACACTGAGCCACCTTCAGAGCCTGTGTCAGTGCTGGGATTGTAGGCTTGAGTCTACCATTGTAGGCCTCTAGTACTGGCGCTTGAACTCATAACATTGTGCTGTCCCTGAGCCTCTTCATGCTCCAGGCTGGCTCGCTACCACCTGGCTTTTTCTGAGTAGTTCATTGGATGGAGAAGAGAGTGTTATGGACGTTCCTGCCTGGGCTGGCTTTGAACCATGATCCTCAGATCTCAGCCTCCTGAGTAGCTGGGATGACAGGCGGGAGCCACCTGCAACCAGCTTTTTATTTATTTATTTATTTTTCTGGTATTATAAGTGTGACACAGAGGGGTTACAGTTACATTCGTCAGATAGACAGTAGAATTCTTTTCTTTTTGTCAGTCTTGGGGCTTGAGCTCTGGGCCTGGGCGCTGTCCCTCAGCTCTTCAGCTCAAGGCGAGTGCTCTACCACTTGAGCTACAGCGCCACTTCTGGTTTTCTGGTGGTTTATTAGAGATCAGAGTCTGATGCACTTTCCTGCCCGGGCCGGCCCTGAACCGCGATCCTCAGATCTCAGCCTCCTGAGTAGCTGGGATGACAGCGGGAGCCACCGGCACCCGACACGCGTCTGTTTCTTGTTGGACGGTGTCACCCCTTCCCTGGTGCGCTCGCAGTTTTTTCCCTCCCGTCCCCACGCACAAGTTGCAGAGTTCATTCTCCACAGTGTCTAGTGAGTACCACTGCTGCATTTGTTCACTCTATATCCTTCCATTTCTGTACCCCCTTCTTAGCCTCCCCCCCAAAAAAAGAGATAAATCAATCTGGCTAATTGCTGCTAGTTAATCAGAGATAAGAGTCTCATGGACTTTCCTGCCTGGGCCGGCAAGGTCCCTCAATCCTCACATCTCAGCTTCCTGAGTAGCTAGGATTACAGGCGTGAGCCACGACCCTGGGCTGCGCTTGATGTGTTTTGCAGATGGGGTGCCTCTAGAGCAGACACTTGAACTTCACCCAGCCTTGGAGGAGGAGAGGCGAGGCCGGAGGAGGTCCTGGTGATTTCCTCCTGCCCTTCAGGCTTTTAGGAAGTGGGGCCAGCTGGGGTGATATCACTTCCTTCCCCGCCTGCCCCCCCTCCCCGGCTTCCTCTCCCTGTAGCCCCAGTTGGTCTGCCCAGGGCGCAGGGCGGGGAGGGAGGGGACAGGGGTGGAGGATGGGAAGAAGGATGAGATGGCTGGAAAGTGGATTTACGAACACCCATGGGGGTGCTGGGGATGGAAGCCAGGGCCTTGCCCATGCTAAGCGAGTGCTCTTCTACACAGTCCTGTCCCTGTCTTATTTTAGTGGGGGGACAGAGCTCCTCTGCCTCTCTGGGATGAGGCTGTGGCTCTCTCTGGGGTTCAGGGACCCAGATCTTCCTCCTTCCTTCCTTCCTTTCTTTCTTTTCTTTTCCTTCTTTCTTTTTTTTTTTTTTTTGTCGGTCGTAGGGCTTGAACTCTGGGCCTGGGCGCTGTCCCTCAGCTCTTCAGCTCAAGGCCAGCACTCTACCACTTGAGCCACAGCACCACTTCCATTTTTCTGGTGGTTCATGGACTTTCCTGCCTGGGCTGGCTTTGAACCTCGATCCTCAGATCTCAGCCTCCTGAGTAGCTGGGATGACAGGTGGGAGCCACCAGCGCCCGGCTCTTACTTTTTTTTGACACTGGTCTTGGGACTTGAACCTGGTGCGCCTGCGTGCTGTATCCCGGTGCTGTGATTGGCTCAAGGCTGGTGCTCTGACCCTTGAGCCACAACTCTTCTCTCAGCTTTCTGGGGGTTTATGGGAGATACATGTCTGGACTTTCCGGCCCAGGCTGGCTTTGCACCAAGATCCTCAGATCTCAGCCTCCCTGCGTAGCCGGACGCCAGGCGTGAGTCCTGCAGGGATGCCTGGCTTTGAGTCAGCTTTCCTAGCTGACGGCTGAGGGCAGCGTGCGGGGGGGGGGGGGGTGTCTGGGCTATCGAACTCCTCACGTCTCATCACCTCCTTTGTTCCCTCCTCTCCAGGTGGCGCGTGTGGTGCTCCCTGGGTCTGCGGTGCTCCCGGCCCCCCCTCCGTGCCTCGGCCAGCTGGGGTTCCTGGGGATGGGATTTGCAGCTAAATCACAAATCACATTGCCAGGGATTTCCAACTGACCCTGAGCTTCGCCTCCGGGGCCATCGCTGTGGTGGAGATGACCTGCACCCCGGCCTGGGCGGCGGGAGCCCCCAGAAGTCCCCCCCCCAGCCTGCGCTCTGTGGCTGGAGGAGCAGGGCTTAGCCACTTGTGAGCAGGGTTTCTACCGTGATGTTCACAGTGGCTAAGTTCCGCCCCCCTGGGCCACCTCCTCCACTGCCGGCCCGGCCGCAGGCCAGCCTCCTCCCGCTGGGCCTCCGGGGCTCAGCCTCCCCGGGCTTTGCCTCCCGTGCCTACTGAGCTGAAACACAGTTGGTTTGATCGCACTGGCTCAGTTCAGCAGGAACAGGGGTCCAGCCCCCTCGGAGCCTGCAGCCCCACCCTGGATGGGAGGAGGGGTGCCAAGGGCTGAGGCCAGGAGCCCCTCCCGCTGGAGCCCTGCCCCGTGGCCGGCAGGTCTGCACCCGGGAATCCCCCCAGGCTGGGCTGCACCCTCAGGTGGACTGGTGGATTTGGGGTCTGAGGGTGTGCATTGTCCTAACACTGAAACACAAGCCAGGGCTGGGAAGGTGGCTCAGTGGTAGAGCGCTTGCCTTGCATGCCTGAGGCCCTGGGTTCGATTCCTCAGCACCACATAAGCAAAAAGAAAAAAGCTGGAAGTGGCGCTGTGGCTCAAGTTGTAGAGCGCTAGCCTTGAGCTGAAGAGCTGAGGGACAGCGCCCAGGCCCAGAGTTCAAGACCCAGGACTGACAAAAATAAAAGACAAGCCAGCCAAGTACCAGCGGCTCATACCTGTCATCCCAGCTATTTTGGAGGCTGAAATCTGAGAGGATCAGGGTTCAAGGCCAACCTGGGCAGGAAAGTGTGTCTCTTTATCTCCAATGGCAAATGTCGCAAGTGGTGCTGCGGCTCAAGGGGTAGAGCAGCAGCCTGGAGTGACCAGCTCAGGAGCGGCCGGCCCTGCGCTCAGTAAACATTCAATCCATTCACCAGTCTGCTGCATTTTCTGTAGGGAACTGAAGCCCGGTCCCAGGCACCCCCTTTTCGCAGCGGGGAGGGGGGCAGGGGGGAGCCGGCCCCCACCCCTGCGCCTTCTCGGCAGCCAGTTACTCAAGAGGAAGCCGGCTCAGGCCCCTGGCCGTTAAGTGCTACTTCCAACTTCCGGAAGCCAGCGGCCTCCGCCCCCCCAGGGCCCCGCGCGGGCAGCAGCGGGGACCCCAACCCACTGATGCCCCCCCCCCCGTCTGTGGGGACCCTTTTATGGGCACAAGCAGACTTGGGGGCTCAAGGACAGCTGAGTTTTTCCCAGGGCGGTTTTGGGGGCCTGGAAGGGTTCAAGGCCTGCCCACCCCCTCCGGGCGCCCGCACCGAGTCAGCCCAGCGCCCCGCAGCCCAAAGCCGGAGGCGGAGGCGCGGCTCGAGCGCTGGAGCACAACATAAATGAAGCCAGCGTGTGGGCAGCGGCCACGGCGGTGTCACCCCGGCTCCTCTGGAGCTGAGATCCGAGGATCGAGGTTCGAAGCCAGCCCGGCAGCAGAGGCCGAGAGACAATAAAACCACTAGAAAGCCGGAAGTGGCGCCTGGCTCCCAGTGCTCGGGCGCTGGCCTTGAGCAAAACAGCTCGGGACAGCGCCCAGGCCCTGAGTTCAAGTCCTGTGAGCGACAGAAGAAAACCTCCCAAGTGTGAGCTCGGTGTCCTGACTCCGCCTCCGGGGCCGCTGACAGAGCCCACCCCGGGCCGCCGCACCCCTGCCCGGGCCCGGTA
Organism: Dipodomys ordii; assembly: GCF_000151885.1. Taxonomy (NCBI): domain Eukaryota; kingdom Metazoa; phylum Chordata; class Mammalia; order Rodentia; family Heteromyidae; genus Dipodomys; species Dipodomys ordii. The sequence continues at coordinate 878,544 of NW_012267400.1, read as the reverse complement.
TCCGCACCCCTGCCCAG
>NW_012267400.1:875380-877740 GCF_000151885.1 Dipodomys ordii | reverse complement strand
CCCCTGTCCCGGGCCGTGTCCGCACCCCTGTCCCGGGCCGTGTCCGCACCCCTGCCCGGGCCGTGTCCGCACCCCTGCCCCGGGCCGGGCGCCCGGCTGCGCGCTGCTCACACCTGTTCAGTGAAATCCACGTGGGCCGGTTTCCTGCCGCGCAGCCGCGCTGGGCTCCTCCCCCGTCACGTCCCCCCCCCAGGCCCCATCCGCTCCCCGGGAGGTGGAAATGGATTCCTCAGGGCAGAGGCTTCGAAGCGCGACCGCCGGGTGTCCCGAGGGTGGCAGGGTGACCCCAGGTGGGGCCTGGGGTTTTAGTGGCGCGGGGGGCTGGGACCTAGCGGATTACCCAGATTGGGGGGGAGGACAGAGCTACTTGGGTGGCCGGTATCTTTCGGTGGAACTTGGGGGACCCCCAGGTCCGAGGCTGGCATTTTGGAGACAGCAAGGGCCGCCGGGGGGCGCAGCAGCAGCAGCTGTGGCCGCCGGGGGGCGCGGCGGACACGCAGCCGCCCCGGGATCCGCCCGCGCAGACTTGCAAGGCGGGGCTGCTAGCCAATCACCAGGCCCAGCGCCGGTCGAAGCTCCGCCCCTTGTTGCGCGCGCAGTCGAGCCTCCCGCCAGCTGCTCCGCCAGGAGGGCCGACTGTCCTCGGTTGCCCCGGGGGAGCGGGACACGGTCAGATTCGAAAGGCGGGGACGGAGCTGCTTTTCGGGGAGCCACCGAAGGAAGACTGCCAGCGACTTCCTTGACGCCCCCAGACGTGGCGATCTATTGGAGTCTGGGGAGCCTCATTTGCCTAAAAGCTCAGACACCTCCTGGCCACGCCCACAGTGTGTAAGCCAACCGACCACACCCACCAATGGGGAGGAGGAAAACACCCTAAGCCACGCCCCGCTAGGCGGGGCCTAGCCTCAGCTCAGGATTCCCCTGTGGATAAGTGACCCAGGATGGCGAGCGTGCGCGGCCGGGGCGCCCCCTGGCGGCCGCTCCCGGCGGCGCCGGGGCTGCGGATGCGGCCGGCAGCGAATGAGGATGGCTGCTTCTCCAGCCCCCATCGAGCGCCCCAAAGGAGCTGCAGACTTTTTTTCTTACTCGGTGGCCCTGGCCCGGTGGGGGCGCTGAGGCCTCACCCAGGGGCGCAAGGTCGCAATGAGGCTGCGTGCCCATCTTAGAAAAAAATAAAGACATGCTCCAAGGCAGTACGATGTCTGGTTCAATAAATAGAAAAAAGAAGTTACAAAATGACGCCAACTTTTTCCTTAATGTACAACCAAGGAGAAGCCAGAGCGCTGGGTCGGGGCAGGGCACTCTGTCCCCTATCTGGGGAGAGGGGGACATTGGGGTGAAGCTGGCAGAGTCAGAATACACCAAGCTGCCCCGAGTTCCGGGTGGGGTCGTGGGGGGTTGGCGGGGTTCGCTGGCTCTCGTGTCTGTATCCCCAGCACCTAGCTGGGGAGTAGCCAGGCTGAGGTTACTTCCTGAGTTGTGCATCCAGTGACTGAGGTGGGGTGGCGATCGCCCCACTGGTGCCTAAGGGAAGGGGGGGGTCCTGGCTGGACAGAGGCCTAGGGGTGGGGTGAGGTATGTAACGCAGGCCTACGATCGGTCTCTTGAAATCCTTCCTGGTTCTGGCTGGGGGCGCGGGGCTGCTAGGATGGGCCCTGAGCAGTGGGGAGTGGGTAGGAAAAATGGAAAAGGGGTTCAGACAAGCTAATATCAAGTTCCGGGGTGGCCCTGGGTGGGCAGGGGGTCTGCCACGTTGTCTGGGGGGGGCAGCTTCTGGCCAGCCCTGCCTCGCAGCTCCTCAGGTGGGGGGAGGGGACTCAGCCAGGCCCGGGCCTTGGAGAGTGGGGAGCTTGCCTATTGCTAATGTGGGGGGGGGGGCCCCGATACACCGCCCCTCCTCCGGGCCTCTGGGGTGGTGGTGGTATGGCTTTTGCTCCTGAGTCTCTGGCACACGAATCGCACACGGCTAGGCACAGACGGGGCGGGACCCTCCCCTCGGGACTCTTTCCCTGACTTAATACTGATCCAGGTGCCAGGAGATCGGGGTGTGTGTGTGTGTGTGTGTGTAGGGGGGGTTTCCCCTGGCCACCTGCGAACCCCCTCACCCGAATCGCTCCCGCACCAAGAGCATGAGCTTCTTCTTGCCCTTGTAGGTGTGCTTGAGGCTGTCCAGGAACTGCGCGAACTGCACGTGGCCGTCGGACGCCAGCAGGAAGGTGCGCCGGGCCTTGTCCAGGAACTCGATGAAGTCGGCGTAGTGGCGCGGGCTGATGTGGGTGAGGCGCGAGTGGCTGGTGGCGATGTAGGCGGCCACGGCGGCGTCCAGGAGCTGGCACAGCGGGGCCCGGTCGGCGCCCAGC
>NW_012267400.1:874148-874890 GCF_000151885.1 Dipodomys ordii | reverse complement strand
TCGCGCCGCGCCGCGTCCAGCTGCAGCCGCAGCAGCGTGGCGTGCGTGGTGGCCGTCACCGCCACCAGGGTGGCCGCCTCCACCGGCGTGAACAGCGAGGACCAGCTCTTCATGACCTTCATCAGGGCGGGAGCGCCTGGGGGGAGGGGCGAGGCTCAGAGACACCCCCTCCCCGCAGGACCCGCGTGCGCCCCGCACCCACACCCACGGGGGGGGGGCGATCGCGCTGGACAGCCAGGCCCGGTGGCCACAGCCCAGCCACTTGCTCACCGTGCTGGACCGAGCCTTTCTCTCTCCGATACTGGGGTGGGTGGAATTAGGGGCTTGGATTGACTAGATGGGTGCTCTACCACCTGAGCCGCACCTCCACCCTAGATGTTGGCTGTGGGTATGGTAGACTGGGGTTTGAACTCAGGCCTCAGAGCTGGGGGCTGAACGCAGGGCTTTGCTTTCACTGAGCTAAATCCCCAACCCCAGGCCCTCTCACTCGGCTTGGCTTTTTCGCTCAAGGCTGGCACTCTACCACTTGAGCCACAGCTCTGCTTCACATAGACTCTCATCTCCAATGAACCACCAGAAAACTGGAAGCTGCGCTGTGGCTCAAGTGGTAGAGCATTGCCTTGAGTGGAAAGGCTCAGGGACCGCGCCCACACCCACCAATGGGGAGGAGGAAAACACCCTAAGCCACGCCCCGCTAGGCGGGGCCTAGCCTCAGCTCAGGATTCCCCTGTGGATAAGTGAC
>NW_012267400.1:859513-873958 GCF_000151885.1 Dipodomys ordii | reverse complement strand
ATCTCCAATGAACCACCAGAAAACTGGAAGCTGCGCTGTGGCTCAAGTGGTAGAGCATTGCCTTGAGTGGAAAGGCTCAGGGACCGCGCCCAGGACCCGAGTTCAAGCCCCACAACCGAAAAACAAAAAACAAAAAAAAAAACCCTCATACTAGATGGGGACAGAAACTCAGTAGCTTTCCAAAGGAGCAGGGGGAAAGTGTACTGGGCTGGAACCGCAGGTGGAAGGCTAGGATTTGAGACCTCTTTCTGCTTCTGCCTGGCCGTTCCATCCTCTCTCTTTCTCTCTACTCCCAGCACAGTCTGCATCCCCAGAAAAGTCTCCACTCAGTTCCCCCAGAGATATCTAGAACCAGAACTGGGAGGCGCCACGTCCCTCCCCGGCTCTCACCCATCTCCGTGGCACAGCTGACCATCCAGCGCACCATCTCCCGCCGGCGCCACGTCATGGTGTTCAGGGTCATCCGCATCACCTACAGCGTGGTGCAGGGAAAAGAAAGGAGCTCTTAACGAGTCTCCAGGCCGATTGGGGAGCTACCGTGGGGGGGAGGGGAAGCGGAGAGTCCCCTTGAGGGGCCCAAGGAAATCTGAACCGAGATCTCCAGCCTCCTGAATAGCTAAGATTACAGGCGTGAGCCACTGGCTAACATTCTGATCTCCAGGAAAAAGGAAGTGGCGCTGTGGCGCAAGTGGTAGAGCGCTCGCCTTGAGCTGAAGGGCTGAGGGACAGCGCCCAGGCCGAGTTCAAGCCCCGCCCCCAAGGGTGCTCCTTATTGGCTGACTTTGTGGCATCCTTCCTTTCATCCCCGCCCACATTCATGGTCCCTAACCAGTAGCAGCAGGGAGCAGTCCCAGGCTCCGCCCCTGCCCTCCCCTGAGCTGGAGGAGGCTAGAATGCCAAGTAAGGGCTCTGCCACGTGGCCCCGCCCCTGCCGCATAGCCCCGCCCCCAGGCTTGCTGCGCTCCTGCAGCTTGGCCCTCCATCTTCACCACGGGGGCACACCCCTATGCCTAGCAGGCTGTCGGCCCCGCCCACAGGGCGTGGCCGTGCGAAGGCACGCCCACAGAAGGCGTGGTGATCTCTCAGGCCCCAGCCCTTCTTCCCTCCACCTGGGCGTCACCTGCAGCCCCAGCTCCAGCGCGATGCCCAGCAGCGTAGTGTCCGGCGGCGCGCTGGCCGGGGTGGCCGTCTTGCAGGCGTCCTGCGCCAGCTTGAAGAGCAAGGCCGGAGAGTGGATGTTTTGTTGGATGGAGCCCAGCACCGCGTGCAGCCACTTGGGGTCTCCTGGGTGGAAGGAGGGACGAGGACATGGCTGAACCCCTTTCTCCCCAACCTGGCACTTTGCGCTGCAGCCGGAGGCCCTGCCCACAGGGCTTCCACTACCGGGGGCATGCGCATGCATCTACAGCCAGTCCAGGCAGCTCTTCTGCAAAGATCCACACCCTAATCATTCTCCTCCTCCATGCCTGCGGTTTACTCTTTCCCGCACCACCAGCATCGGCTCATCCCCAAAGGCATCAATTCTGGACACAGAATGCTGGGATTTGAATCCCCATCGTGCCACTCATGCGCTGTGTGGCTTTCAGCAACCCACTTGCCCCCTCTGGGTCTTTGCTGAGCCATCTGTGCAATGGATTACACCAAAGCAAGGGTACCTGCCTCCCAGGCCCTGGGAACCTGCAATACATGAATGTTAGCTGTTTGTTTTCTTTCCTGGGCTTGCTCTGGCATTGTTAGAGCTCAGCCTCCTGAGTAGCTGGGATGACAGGTAGGAGTCACCCCTCTTGGCTGATTTTTTTCCCCACTACCCTACAAAGTAAAGGATGTGGCTCAGTAGTTGAAGGAAGACTGCAGCAGGGGTGTGGTTTGCGGTGGCTGTAGCTCACTGGCTGAGGGAATGGTTAGATTGCAGGGGCATGGTTTAGTGTGCTCAGCAGTGAAGGTCTGGATCACAGTGGTTCTGTGGGGTAGAGCACTAGATCCGAATGCAAAAAGGCCCTGGATTGAGCTGGGAAGGTGGCTTAGTGGTAGAGCTCTTGCCTAGCATGTACGAAGCCCTGGGTTCCATTCCTCAGTACCACAGACACACAAAAAGCTGGAGGTGATGCTCTGGCTCAAGTGGTAGAGTGCTAGCCTTCAGCAAAAATGCTCAGGGACAGCTGCCCAGGCCCTGAGTTCAAGCCTTAGGACTGGCAAAAACAAAAACAAAAAAAAGGGCGTAGTGACACCTGTAATCCTAGCTACTCAGCAGGCTGAGATCTGAGGATCGCAGTTCAAAGCCAGCCTGCCAAGAAACTCTATGAGATTCCTATCTCCAACTAATCACTCAAAAAGCTGGAAGTGGAGCTGTGACTCAAGGGGTAGAGCACCAGTCTTGACCCCGAAAGCCCGGAAACAGCACATAGGTCCTAAATGGTGGAAAGGAAGAAGAGGCTGGAAGAGGAGGAGGCCGAGAAAGGGAGGCCAGAGCAGAGATCCTCACCCTTGGCGGCAGTCAGCATGGTGGAGGCCAGCTCACACTGGCGGGTCTCCAGGTGCCCAAGGATGAACCAGCGGGGGACGTGGGTGCCCATGATGGAGCCCGGCGGGCTGGGATGAGTTTCTCCGGCCCGGAACCCAGTCTCCAGCACCGGCAGCCTGGGCAGGAAAGAAACAAGGCTGCTGTGAGACAAAGCTGTGAGCTTTGGATGAAGAGCCCCATAGGCCCCGAGCCTCAGTTTCCCCTCTTTGGCCAGTAGAATCCTGGGCACCCAGGAAAAAGGGAAGGCATGTAAGCAAGATGCCCATTGTGCTGTTGTTTATAAAAGAGGGTGAGCCGAGTGTAATGGAGTATGCCTGTAATCCCAGCACTCAGGAGACTAAGGTGGGAAGATCTGGAGGTTGGGGCAGGAAGATGGCCACATAGTGAGTTCAAGGCCAACCTGGCCTGCACAGCCAGTCTCAACACAAGAAAGAGAAAAGACAAACACCTGCTGGTGACTATGTGAAAGGAAAAAGCCTCCCTTTGGTAGGATGTAAATAAGTGCAGCTGGTATGGAAATCTGCATTTTACACACACACACACACACACACACACACACACACACCCCTGCAAACCTACTATAGACGGTGAAGCTGTCTCTCCTCCAGCGCTCATCACTGCAGGCAAGATATAAAGTCAACCCTGGGTCCAGCAATAGAGGACACTGTGTGTCTGTCTATATGCACAATGGAATACTATTCAGCCATAAAAAAGCAGGAAGTCCTGCCACTCACAGCCACCTGGACAGATCTGAAGGACAACCATTTAAATTGGCCAAACACCACATCAATTCTCCCATGGAAGGAGGCTAAAACAGCACTGGGGATGGGAGCCTGCGGTGAGTGACTGGGGTGGGGGTAGGGAGAAGGGGATCCGAGGCTGCGATCTGAGGATTTTGGTTCAAAGTCAGCTAGTGCAGCAAAGCCCATGAGACTCTCAGCTCCAATGAACCATCGAAAAAGCCCACAGTGAAGCCATGGCTCAAGGGGTAGAGCGCCAGCTCCTGAGTATGTACACCATACATTTAACCATGCAAAGGCCAGGGTGGCACCGGATGCCAGGCCCTGTGAGTGCAAGCCCGAGGGCTGCAGGCCCCCCCCCCCGGGACGCCTGGGGGTCCGTGCTCACCTCATGGCTCGCAGTGCCAGGCGGTAGGCCAGGTCAGGGTCGTGGGGCAGCAGCGCGGAGAACAGGTAGCGCGCGCACGTGTGCATGGGCACGCTCTCCCGGAAGAGCACCTCCCCGAAGCCGCTGAAGGGGCCGCCTGCAGGGACAGCCTGAGCTCAGCCAGCCCCCCCTCCCGGGTCCCCCAGATGCCAGGTGGAGGATGGGAGGAGCTCTGGGCAGAGACCCAGACAAGCACTGGAAAGTGCGAGAAGAGTCCCAGAGTGCAGCCTGGTGGGGGCAGGACTCCTAAGCTTAGTGAGGCTGGAGGTCCAAGAGGCCGGTCTGCCACTGGGGTGCAGCCTCGGACCCAAGACCAGCAAGGCTGACCCAACCACGTTGGAGGATCTGCAGAGGACAGCGGTGATTGGCTTCTGCTGCAATATGGGGCAGAGTCTCAGCTAACAAGCCAATAAAAACACGCCAGGGGCGGGGCCAAAGAGGCCCAGGAGGTGGAGCCTATGGTCCTCCCGGGGGTGGGCCTGCCTCCCATTCCAGTATCAAGGACAGAGGCCTCCCAACAAGCAAGGGGCAGGGCCACACCCTTCATTGGCTGCCAGAAACCGGTGGAGGCGGGACCGCGAGTTGACCTGACCACTAGGAGCTGCTCTGGGGGGTATGAGTGACTGGGAGGCCCGGGAGGCGGGGCCAGGGGCGGGGCCTCACCTTCCAGCAGCAGCCCCGCCTGCGTGCGCAGCACCTGCACCAGCCTGTCGTCCAGCCCCACCTCCTCCAGCAGGGCCAGCAGCTGCTCCTCGTGGCGCACCACCTTATCCTGGGCGTACAGGCCCTCGGGCAGGGCCCGCTGCTGGCCCAGCCCCAGCAAGGCCACCTCCAGCGCCAGCGCCAGGTAGGACTCGCCAGGACTCCCGGGCACCGGCACGTGTTGGTAGGACACCTTCCTCTTCTCGGAGCCTGAGTCTGGGGGAGACGAGGCCAGGGCTAAGGAGGGCAGAGCCCCTCCTTGGGGACCCCTGAGGCCGGGGTAGGCTGGGGTGCTTTTGGGGGGAGGGAGGCAACCCCAAACTTCCCAACATTCGCCAGTGGGTGGGGCCTGCGTTTCAAGCAAGAATGAGGCCCATGGTGACCTCGCCCTCCAGAGCGGTGAAAGCTTATTGGCTTCTGGCACAGCCCGGAGGCGTGGCCAAGAGTTAAGGTGACAGGGGCATGGAGGACAGTGGGGGGCTGCCCCGCCCCCCGCCGTAGGTCCCCCAAGTGGGTACCTGGGTACAGAGAGAGTGACTCTTCCTCCAGGCGACAGGCCTCCAGCAGCGCCCTGCAGAGGCAGCCGATGGGGTCCAGGGGGTGGCCCACCCAGCCTTCCACGTGCGCCACGCTGCTCACCCCCTTCTCCAACAGATCTGCAGGGGGAGCGAGGCGAGCTGAGCTAGTGCCCGCCATCCAGCCAGACCTCTGGAGGGGGCTTCCTCCCCCTCATCGCCCCTCCCAATTCCTAGTCAGTTGAGTCCAAACAGCTTGAGTCCTGCCTGACTGGAGGCGCTGCACCAAACCCCTCCTCCAAGCCCTGGGCTCTGCTGCGCTCCTGCCCCGTTACCACTAACCTCCCGCCTCCTCTGGAGGACCTGGGGGGGGGGTGGCCAGGGCTCTCCCATCACTGTCATCCTGTTTGACTTCCGGGTCATGGCTTCTTCACCCCCACCTCCTGGAGAAATGTGGTGGAAGCCTCCCTGTCCCCTGTCTCTTTGCTTCTTTTCCTTTCTACCGAAACTGTGGCTTGAACTCAGGGCCTTGTGCGCTCTTACTTGGCGTTTTTCCACTCAAGGCTAGCGCTCTACCAGTTGAGCCACAGTCCCACTTCTGGCTTTTTTTTTGGTGGCTACTTGAAGATTAATCGTCTGGCCTGGCTTCAAACCGTGACCTTCAGCCCTCAGCCTCCTGGGCAGTTGGATGGACAGGAGTGCGCCACCAGCACCCGGCTCACGATTCTTTCTTTGGCTTCCGGGTCTTTGGTTTATGTGAAACACAAAGTCAAAGCATTCCCCATCCGAAACTCCCCGTCTTCTAAGCCTCTCACGCGGCCAGCGCCATGGCCAGCGCCTCCCTGCAGCACCACGCCACATTCCCCAGACTCCTTTGCACCAGATGCTGATGGCCAGGATGAGACCAGGATTTCTGTCGCCGCCCTGGGCAGCGGGTGGCTCTTCCTGGCGATCTTCAATGCCCTGTATAGAGGGCTGGTGGCGCGTCCAGCTCGCTGCTGCCCCCGTGTGGTTGGCGCCGGGTTGCAGGCCTCCATTCCCTCCCAAGGACAGCATCTGCACCCACCTTTTTTCCTCTGCTTGTAGCTCTCCAGCTGGTGGCGTCGCTGCAGCCGGAGCGTGTTGATGATGGCACTCGCCAGCCGCAGGGCCTGGCGGGGATAGCCGTGGGCCCGCAGGGTGTCCACACGGGCGCAGGCAATGGGGAGAGGTTCGCCCAGCCACAGAGGGCGGCCCTGAGGGTCAAAGTTCGTCTTGTCGGGGCCGATGCTGCCCAGGAGGTGGGGGCCGTGGGAGTCGCTGGACAGGATGCTCTGCAGGTGTGGGTTTCCCCAGTGGAGCTGCCCCGCCTGCAGGGCACGGCCAAAGACGGTGTGGCGGGCACTGGCGGCGGTCCCCTCCTCCTCCTCCTCTGAGCCTGCGGAACAGAGGCCAATGGGGTCCTGTTAGGGGAGGCTCACAGATGGCCGCAAAGCTTCCTCCACCGGGCACCAACCTGGGGCTAGACTGTGGGCACAGGTCTGGGGGTGTCACGTCACCAGCTTTCCTGAGGTGAAAACAGGATAAATCCTGTGTCTGTCTGTCTGTTGCCCCAATCTGCTCCACTCTATTCTCTCTGCATCTCTCCATCTCTTCCTCTCCTTACTCTTCCCCTACCTGTCTTCTCTCTCTCTCCATCCATCTCCTGCCTCCGTTGCTTGGAGCCAGGAGACCAGCCTAGGGCTGCAGATGTCTTCCAAGCTGCCATTGCTCCTGCCCTCAATACTTCCTCCCTCTGGCTGGGAGGACACTAAATGGTTAGAATTCCCCTTTCCCTTCCTCATACTCCGTCTGTCTCCTGAGACACAGAGTCATGATGGAGGTATTGATGAGTTGTTTTTTTTTCTGGGCACAGCTCCTACCTTGGCTGGGAGACACTGTGGGCTGCAGGTTTGGGCCATGGAAGGTATACTGGCCCTCCTCCAGGGGGCACACGTCCAGCTTGTCCCACGTGGCAAGCAGCTGCAGCCAGCCTGCACGCTCCTCTGGCTTGCAATGGGGGCTCAGGATGATGCAGACCCACAAGGCCCCTGGGAAGGCATGGGGTGGGGGTCTGACATGAGCCACAGGGGCAGCGCCCTGCTGAAGGCTGTTCCTTGTCCTGCTTAATAATGTGCGTGTGTGTGTGTGCATGCGTGCACGCGTGCGCAACTGGAGCTTGAACTCAGGACTTTGAACTTTTGCTTGTCTTGTCCACTCAAGGCTTGTGCTCTACTACTTGTGCCATGCCTCTACTTCTAGCTTCTTGCAGACTCCTTGAGATCCTACTTCTAGAGTCTCACAGATGTAACTACCAGGCTGGCTTCGAACCTCAATCCTTATGTTTCAGCTTCCTGAGTAGCCATGAGCCACCATGGGCAGCTTTTTGGATGTTAAGGTTGCTTTCGTTTATATTTTTTATTTTTTGTTGGTCGTGGGGCCTGAACTCTGGGCCTGGGCGCTGTCCCTCAGCTCTTCAGCTCAAGGCGAGCGCTCTACCGCTTGAGCGCCACTTTCGGCTTTTTCTGTTTATGTGGTTCTGAAGAATTGAACCGAGGGCTTCATGCATGCTAGGCCAGCACTCCACCCCTGAGCCGCACCTCCCAGCTTTGGGAGAAAGTATTTTAAAAAATAAAAATATCGCCAGGTACTGGTGGTTCTTTCCTGTCATCCTAGCTACTCAGGAGGCTGAGATCTGAGGATCTTGGCTGAAAGTCAGCCCAGGCAGGAAAGTCTCTTATTGCCAATGAACCACCAAAAAGCTGGAAGTGTAGCTGTAACTCAAGTGGTAGAGTGCTAGCCTTGAGTACAAAGAGGCTCAGGAACAGGTCCTGAGTTCAAGCCCCAGGACTGGCAAAACAACAAAAAACAAGTTTTACTAGAACACCGCCATGCCCACTTGGTAGCTCCGCCCACCCCCCTTTCATGTATTTGATTTGCTGAGGATGGAGCCTAGAGCCTTATGCATCCTAATCAAGAGGTCACCAGCCCCGCCCACATTTAACAAGCCCCGCCCACCACCGAAGGCCCCGCCCGTCGCCAAGCCCCGCCCACCGCCCCTAGTATTTAAGCCTGCTTGCTGGCAGCCCCGGGCCGCAGGGGCTGGAGGGCTGCAGGTACCCGATGGGCCTCGCCCACCCAGGCCGGGCCTTACCCAGCTCGTCCCACAGCTGCCGGCATCTGTCCGTCATGCCCGCGCCCTGCTGCCGCCACAGGCCCAGGCGCGGGTCCTGCAGGAACTGCTCGGTCATGAGGATGAGCATGCGCGCCCCGTTCGAGTCCCGCATGCGCAGCATCTCCCGCACCTGGGCGGCACGGGGGCGGGGGTGAGGGGTGAGGAAGGGGTGGCGGGGTCCCCCCCCCGTGCCCGCGCCTCCCGCGCCCCCCCCAGCACCTTGCCGAACATGCAGCGCAGCTGCTGGCTGGCCCCGTAGTAGGCGCCGTTGGAGAGCAGCTGCTTCACCTGCTCCTGGATCTGCCCCTCGTCCAGGTGCCAGCAGTTGGCATCCTCGATGCCCGCGCCCGCCGTGGGGTCCGGGGCGCCTGCGGGGAGGGGGAGGGGGCCGCGGAGAGCTGAGGTGGGACCGGGATGGGTGTGGAAAGAGGGTGTCTGTCCACTTCCCCAAGTCTCTAGATGTGTCCAAAAGTTCCAGCCACCCCACAAGAAACACATCTGTCCATCCATCTATCTATCCATCCACTCACCCACCCATCCACCCACCCACCCACCCACCCATCCATCCATCCATCCATCCATCCACCCACCCATCCACCCATCCACCCACCCACTCACCCACCCACCCACCCACCCACTCACCCATCCATCCATCCATCCACCCACCCATCCATCTACCCACTCGCCTATCCGTTCATCCCTCCATCCACCACCCACCCATGTATCCACTCATCCACCTACCCATCCATCTACCCACTCACCTATCCATCCATCCACTCATCCATTCATTCATCCACTCCTCTATTCATCCATCCATCCATCAACCCATCCATTCATTTATCCACCTATCTATCCACACATCCATCCATCCATCCATTCACCCATATACCCATCCATCCATCTACCCACCCACCCACCCACCCATCCACCCATCCATCTACCCACCCACCTATCCATCCATCTATTCATCCACCTACCCACCTATCAACTCCTGGATCCAACCAACCAATCCCTTGATTGATCTACACATCTGCAATCCACTCATTTCTTAAAACTCTGCAGGTCTGCATATCCATCTACAAGTGCATTAATTACTCCTCCCACCCAAATCACCATCCATCGCTTCCACTTACTCACCTAACCATCTCGCAAAATTGCCACCACATGCCCCACCCCTGCTCTGTCCATTCCCCCATCCTTGTGCCTCTTGGGGCTCCCTGAGCCCATCAACAACCATGGCACATGCAGCCCCTCTCCCTGCCACCCGCCACGGTCAGTCCACAGATCTGAATGTTCCCTGAGCCTGCCCACCTATCCCCTTGTGGGTCACTCATTGGTTCTCCTATTCTCCCACCCCTCCATCATCCAATCACAGCCTCCTGTCCAGCCCCACCTTCAATGACTGACGTCCCTGTTGGACTTGATCACTTATTACTCACCCCACCATCACTTCACCCCAACAAGCCCACACCTACCCAGTGCCACGCCTAATTCTTCCCCCAAGGCTACCACCCAATTCTCATGCATCTGTAGTCTCCCCGTCAGGACGGGGGAAGCTCAGGACTCTCCCAGTCCTTCCGACCTCCTGCGATATTGGTCCCACTCATCGCTCACCTGACACCACCACCTCCAAGCCCTCTACCCGCCCCTCCCAGCCTGCTCCGCGGACTCACAGGGGGCAGTGGTGTGTGGCTCACCTCTTCTCCCCTCACGCCTGCCCCTCACCGTGTTTTCCTTTCTTTTTTTTTTTTTCTTTTTCTTTTTTTTTGGGTCTGTTATGGGGCTTGAACTTGAGGCCAGGGCACTGCCTCTGAGCCTCTTTGTGCTCAAGGCTACTGCTCTACCACTTGAGCCACAGCGCCACTTCCGGTTTTCTGTTGGTTCATTGGAGAGAAGAGCCTCACAGACAGAGGTGGCGCTGTGGCTCAGGCGGTGCAGCGCTCGCCTTGAGCACAAAGAGGCTCAGAGGCAGCGCCCAGGCCCTGAGTTCAAGCCCCACAGCCAAGAGCCTCACAGACCTTCCTGCCTGGGCTGGCTTTGAACCATGATGCTCAGATCTCAGCCTCCTGAGTCGCTAGGGTGACAGGCGTGAGCCACCGGCTCCAGGCTACCAGCTTCTTTCTTGTCTTTGAGGCAGTGTCTTTCTTTGAGCCCTGAACGGGAGCCTTCCTGCCTCAGCCTCCCTAGTGCTGGGATTACAGGCAGGTACAGCCATGCCAGGCCCCAGGGGACCCAGGACACTGTGAGGGAGGCACACAGTGGCCCTGGCTGTCTGTCCCCTCCCCTACACCCGCGCCTCACCGTGTACCAGGTTGATCTCGGAGCCCAGCAGTAGGATCTCATCGGCCAGGCGCTGGGCTGTGGGCAGCACCTCCGTGTGGTGGGCGCTGATGAGGTACTGCACGAACTTCTGCAGCTGGTCGCGGTTCATCTGGGACAGCGTCTCGGAGATGGGCAGGCGCAGCTCCACGCGCCGCGCGTGGCGGATGCGGTACAGCGACAGGGCCACCACGTGCGCACAGTAGAAGAGGCCCGGGTTGTCGCAGCCGCAGCTCACTGACGTGATCTTGCAGCGGTCGAAGCTGATGGAGACCTGGTACAGGCGCTCCGGCTCCCCGGGGCTCCCCTCTTCGCGGATGGTCCCGCTCAGGTGGAACCCTGAGAACAAAGGCAATGACACCCCAGAATCCCTTCAGTGGGGTGCAAGCAACGTCCAGGTACACAGCCAAGCTGAGAAACCTAGCGTTCCACACTTGCTCTGGCCGTGCCTCATTCCACCCCCCCCTCCCCCGTGGCTCACACCTGTAATCCTGGAGACAGAGGAGGCTGAGATCTGAGGATCAAAGTTCAAAACCAGTCTGGGCAGGAAAGTCCACGAGAATTTTTATCTTCCAGTTAACCACCCAAAAGCCAGAAGCGATGGCAAAAACAAACAAACGAACAAAACCCTCAGGCCCTGAGTTCAAGCCCCACTACCAGCACACATACCCAAAGAAAAGCAACCTAACACAAAAAGCCAACGTGGTTGTAATAAGTGAACGCGTGACAGGTGTTCAGAGCACTGCATGAAGTTTCAAGTCCTAGACATACTCTTATTCTTGTCCTGTTTACGTGTGCCTGCACTGGGACTTGAACTCAAGGCCTTGTATTCTCCATTCATAGCTGGTGCTCTAGCATGTAAGCCACGCCCCTTCCATCTTATTCTAATGAGGAGTGCTTCACGGAGCTGGCGCTAAAGCCCCCTCTGGTTACCATGGATACAGCTAGGGCTGGCTTTAGAAGCCTAGGACTTCCCAGGAAGATTCCCAGGGCTCCATCACTTGAGGGTGTGGGGTACTGGGGCAGGCCCGGGCCAGATCACCCCTCTCCCCCCTCCCTGGCTTCTGGGCAGCCTGGGCGTCACGTGGGGCTCATATAACAGGTTGGGCAGCCAGGGCACAACTTGTGTCATGCGGTGCCCGGGGCTTCCTCATAGCAGAGGTGGTCAGGGGCCTGCGCTGGCTGACAGGGCCGGCTGGCACGGAGGCTTGAACTCAGGGCCTGAGGACTGTCCCTGAACTTTTCCACTTCTGGCATTTGGTGGTTCATGGGGGATAAGTGTCTTAGATGTTCCTGCTCGAACTGGCTTTGAACCGTCATCCTCACATCCCAGCCTCCCGAGTAGCCGGTTCCAGTGTGTCACGTCTTCATTTTATGTTTCAATGGACATCCTCATTGTGCATATTTCTGGGCTCCAGTGGGGTTAATTCCACACCTGTCCACGTGTGTGGCTCCCAGATCCTGGTAATTGGCTTTTCCTGCTTTATAAATGTTTTATCATTTCTTCCTGTTTGAAGGCCTCCTGCTTCTGCCTTTTAGTTCTTTATAAAAATAACATAATAAATGTTTGGGAACAGCAGTCATCTCCTGCATGTGAGCCTTTGATCACCAGGGCCAGGAGACTCTCACCCCTGAGGGCCCGGCTTTCACACGAACCCCCCACATGAAGTCAGTTTCAATCCAGGGCCTTGAGCTTTGGGACAAAGGCTGATGCTCTACCCTGGAGCCATGTCCCCACCTCTTCTGAGTTTTACTTTCTTTTTTTGTTGTTGTTGGTGGTGGTGGTGGGGCTTGAACTCTGGGCCTGGGCGCTGTCCCTCAGCTCTTCAGCTCAAGGCGAGCGCTCTACCACTTGAGCCACAGCGCCACTTCTGGTTTTCTGGTGGTTTATTGGTGATAAGAGTCTCATGGACTTTCCTGCCGGGGCTGGTTTTGAACCACGATCCTCAGATCTCAGCCTCCTGAGAAGCTAGGATGACAGGTGTGAGCCACTGGTGCCCTGCTTACTTTATTTCTGAGACAAAGAGTCTTGAGAACGTTGCTCAGGGCCAGCACCCCTGCTCCCCAGCTTTCTGGTGGATCCTCTCCCCTTCCCACCTGTTTTCTCCATCTGGGCTCCCAGCTGGAGCGCAGGGCTGGCTTTGCTTTAGTGCCACTGTGGTACCTGGGCCTCGGCGCCAGGCCTGCCCCGCCCGCTCCGAAGCTCCTGGGCAGGGGCAGGCCAACACTCACCCACTTGCAGCACCCGGTCTACAGCCCCGCTCTGTAGCAGATGCAGCCCGCGTGTGAAGGGCACCCGGGCGTCCTGCTCGCCCTCCGGGGGCTGGTACCCCAGGGACGAGTACATACATATCTCCCGCTCACTTCGTGGAAAAGACCAGAACACGATGCGTTTCTGGACAGGCTCAGGTACCCGAGAGAAGCGCTCTTCCACCTGCAGGAGAGGCAGAGGGTTAGAAATCTGGACTAATATCCCTGGCGTTGGGATTTCCAAGCTGGGTGGCCTTGCACAAGTCACTTGACCTTTCTGAACCCTAGTTCAGGCACGCATGCATGCCATACTATGGCTTGAACTCAGGGCCCAGGTACTGTCCCTTAGCTTTTTTTCTTCAAAGCTGGTGCTCTACCACTCAAGCCACAGCTCTACTTCTGGCTTTTTGCTGGTTAAATGGAAATAAAAGTCTCAGGGACCTTCCTACTTTGGCTGGCTTTGATCCTTAGAGCTCAGCCTCCTGAGTTTTAGGGTTACAGGCTTGAGCCATGGCCTGGGCTGAGATCTTTATCTATGTGATTCCCCCTAATTCTCAACAGGAGCTTGGTTAAGAACAGCTGGGGTCTAAGGCTCAGAGGTGGGGTGAATTCATGTGTTCAGAATCCACGGCCTGGGTGGTGCCATTCCTCAGGCAGGGCCCCCAAAGGGAGGGGTGTCCTGGCCACCCCTGTGGGCTCCAGGCAATGAAACCAGCTGGTCGAGCCCCGGTTCCAATCCTGGTTTGCTATTCACTGGCTGGGTGGCCTTAGGCAAGTTTCTCAACCTCTCGGTGCCCCAGTTTCTCCCGAGTGAGGACAAGTCCCAAAGGGTTACAGAAGATTCCAGGGGCTTCTCTCGCAGCAGCCCGGGCCAGGCCTAAGAACTTCGAGGGTGGTTTTAGGAGATCTTCACTAGGTCTTGCACTCTAAGAAGGGGCAGGAGCCCTCCTCGGCCCCCCTCCCAGCCAGGCTCCGGGAAGCGGGAGCCGCGGGGCCGGGTGAGTGACAGTTGGCTGGTGACTAAGGAGGGATTTTTCCCGTCCATGAATCAGAACCAGCTCCATCGCAACTCGACCAAACCCGCCAGTCCTAAGTTGAGAAAGGCTGGCAACACACACCCGGAAAAGTCCAAGAGGACAGAGGGGGTGGGGGGCTGCCTAGCACCCTCAGACCTGGGGAGCCCCCGTGAGGCGGTGGGGGCGCCGTCCAGGCGCTCGGAGCTCCCCAAGCAATGGCGCCGCTTCCCGGTGCACCTGCCAGGTTCCCGCCTGCCTGGGGAGCCTGGGTGCGGGGCGGGGGGGGGCGCAGAATCTGAACCCCGGTAACCCCTATCTCTAACTAGGGGGGCTAGGGCTGGAGGTGCAGGGGCCCAGTGGACGGGGGGGGGGTCGGAAGAGGTGTCCTGAGCTGGGATGCGGCAGTGGGGGGGTATGGGAAGGGAGGGTGGGGGTCAGAGGCCCAGGGACATGGGGTGTCCTCCAGGAAAGCCTGGGGGAGATAGTGTCCCCAAGTAGGGGCGGCTTGTAGGGCTCAGAGGCCCCCTGTCGGTAGGAGAACCCCGGGGGTCGGGGGGAGAGGGGGCGGGAATGTCCCACGTGGGATCTGGGGTGCTGGGGCGGGGCGCGGTGGGTCATGGGGTTGAAGGGCGCCGGGAGGGGTGAGGGGGGTCTCGGGCCCGGGTCGCGCTCGGGGCTGGGGGCCGGGCCCCCCTGTCACCTGCTCGAAGGCCCAGCTCTCCGCCACTCGCTTGGCGCTGAGGTCCAGCAGCGCTTCGGGCC
>NW_012267400.1:854467-859373 GCF_000151885.1 Dipodomys ordii | reverse complement strand
GGGGCCGGGGCCGCGGCGGGGTCTGCTGAGGGGTCGGTCCGGGGTCGGCTCTGCTCTGCCGGCTCCGGTCCGCCTTGTTTGTCTTCGCGTCCTTTCTCCGCGCACCGCCGTCTCGGGGCCCCGGTCGCACCGCCCCCCCACCAACCCAGCCCCAAGCCGGGCCGGCCGGGTGACGCGGCCCCTTTAAGACGGTTCACAACAATAAAGCCGCCTCGGCCGCCGCTTTATCCTCCGCGGCCGTCCCGCCCCCTGCGCCTGTCCCCATTGGAACTCCCCTCGGCCTCCGCGGCTCTCTCTCCGCATTGGCTGCGCCTGCAGACCTGTCTACGGGCCGCCGTCGCCCATTGGATCGCTGAGATGTTAGTCCTTTCCGGCTCACCCAATCATAAGGTGCAGCGAGTGGGACTGTCAATCACAAGGCGTCAGGAGCCAATCGGAACGCGAGAACCCCAGCGGGGCGGACCTTATGCAGAGTTTCGGGGCGGGCCCTGCGTTCATTCACAACATTCTTCCCCCGCCCCCCTCCGGCTAGACGGCGAGCCCCGGGCAGCTGGGTCTGCGCCCACACACGGCTTTGTTTACCGAGGGTCGCTTCCGGGTGCCAGGCGGGGACGGTCATCAAGGCCCAGCCGCGGGGACACAGGACGGCGGGTCTCCCGCCCGCGGGGCGGTGTGGCCCCGAGAAACCCACTCAGCCTCTCGGGGTTCAGGGTCAAGGGCAGACCCTGGCAGAGGGGGCGGCGGCCCACCCTTCCTGCTGGAGCTAGGGGAGGGTGCAGAAACGGAGCTCGGTTTGGGGGTTCCATAAAGCACCCCTTGAGCCTCCATCCGGGACTTGCCCCCACATCCTGCCTAGGCGCCACATATTATTTTGAGCGATAGGGATTTTCCTATTTTCCCACTGTTTGAATGCGTGCGGCCCTCTGACCACCGTGGCTGCGAGCTGGCCTCCCTCCCCCACCCCCACTCACCTCCTCATTCGTGTGGTATCCACGTGGGACCGTGTCAGTTTTCCTCGGACTGCGAGCGCTCAGGGCCCGAGCTGGGCACAGAGTCCTTCAGGACCTGGAACAGCGCCTCGCATGCAGTAGGTGCTCAAGCCATGACCTCCGGAGGAAGGGGCCACTTCTGTGCTGGCCTTTTGTTTTCTTCAGATGCTCTGCAGAGGGGGAGGGGGAGGCATGCTGGACCCTAAGAAGCCAGATTGTCCCCCACCCCTCACCCCCAAATCCCAGTCCAGGCCGCCCCAGCCCTTCCTTCCCCACCTGCAAGTCCTGGATGTCACCAAGTGGCCTTCCAGGCTGGCACACCTGTGCTTTCCATAGCAAACACACACTGCATCCCCGAGATGTCCCAGGGAAAGCGATGGTGACATAGTTCCCTAAGGATTTGTAGAGATTGGAACAGCTCACAGGTAGGCTGCAGGCCCAGTTTACACCCAGGGCCCTGGGATCCATCCCCAACACCACACACACACACACACACACACACACACACACACACACACACATTTAACACTGATTATGTGCTGAAATGACATTTTAGAAAAGATGTAGCTTAAATAAAATGTGGCATTAAAACAGGTCCCAAGCTGGGTGGCTCACTCCTGTCATCCTAGCTACTCAGGAGGCTGAGATCTGAGGATCACGGTTCAAAGCCAGCCTGGGCAGGAAAGTCCCTGAGACTCTTATCTCCAAATAACCACCAGAAAACCGGAAGTGGCGCCGTGGCTCAAGTGGTAGAGCGCTCGCCTTGAGCTGAAGAGCTGAGGGACAGCGCCCAGGCCCAGAGTTCAAGACCCGGGACCGACAAGAAAAAAAAAAAAAGCCGAGTGCTCCACAGTGAGAACCACAGAAATAGCGATAATAATAATAATAATACTTATTAATAATGATGATGCATGTGTAGCAGGTAGGCCCTGCTCTGACACAAGAGCCAGTGTTAACCTCCCCATATTGCTGCAAATGAGAGAGGAAACTGAAGCTCGGAGAGGAAGCTGCTGGCCTTGAGGTCACCTGGCAGGAAGAGCCAGCCTGGCGGAAGTCACGGGAGGGTCGGAGGGAGGTTGATCCGGAGCCTGGGGTCATTGGAACCCTGGGCCTGGCACAGGCAGGACCTGTCCGCGGAGCCACGCCCCGCCGACAACTTTGAAGCCACGACGTAGCTAGTGCACCACAGAGCCACGCCCCCAAGCAACCGCACAAGTGCCTGCCAAGCCACGCCCACAAAGGGAAACACGCCCACCAAAACACCCTATCAGAGCTCCTCCCCTGCTCTGCCACGCCCCCAGCCCTGGCCTTCTCTTAGAGGTATTGGGGATGACTTGGACGAAATTATGGGGCAGGAGTCACTGGGGCGCAGGAGGGATTTAGGGCGCTTCAATACAAACAGGACCCCTGTCTTACCTCTGAGCTCCTGTCAAGTGGGATCCAGGCCTTAAGCTGGGTCCTGAACCAGTGCAGGGGGTGGGGACTGAGGGAACAGAAAATGGGGTCTCTCAGGACTGGACACATTCGTATGTGATGAGGTCTGAACATGGACAGCACCCCCTTTCGCAGCTGGGAAGGGCAACCTGGTGCTCCTAGCAGCACCTTACAAGTGAGGAGAGAGAGGTTCAGAAAGGGTGAGCAGGCTGCCCTAGGCCACACAGCCCTGGGATGGGGGGTACAGGCACTGCGGGTCAGAAGGGTCAGGGGGCCACCGGGAGGTGAAGTGGCCTGGTTCCTCTCAAGCCTGTCCCTTGCTAAAAATACTGGTAGGAGAGGGAGGCGGTGGCGTGGGCTCCAGCCAGGCAGCTCACCCCCTCTGGGGACGCCAGCGAGCCCTGGCTTGGGAAACGGCGACGGCCACATTTCTTCCTCCTGCTGGCAGGGGTAGGGGTGAGCTCACTGTCTGGGCATGCAAAACTCCTGACCCCAAACCCGTGTGTCCCAGCCATCCTCCCTGCCTTCTGGAAGAAATAGGGCTTCCCTGGAGGCTCAGGTAGGGAGAGGAACAGGCTTCATCTCCATGCAGTGCAGATGGGGGTGGGGGGCTGGGGGCGTCAGGGGTGCCTGGCACCCCGCGGGCTGGCCAGAAGCCAGCCTGGGCGGCGGCGTGGCTGGCTTCCAGTCCCTTGCTGGCCCAGCATCTTCCTTTTGGAAACTCCTATTCATAGCAATGTCACCCCCTGCCCTGCAGGCGGGGGAGAGGAGGGCAGCGAGGACAATGGAGTCTGGAAAGCCAACATGGGGTGGTGGAAAGGGGATGTCCAGACAGAAGCTGCCAAGGGAGCAGCACAAATGACCCCCCCGCAGCTCCCCACTCTGAGGGGTGGGAGGGAGGTTCTGGGGCTCAGAGATGGGAAGTGACTTCGGCACGAAGGTCATACCGCCAGGGGTGGGGTGGGGTTCCCCAGAAGCAGGGAGCCTAAGAAGAGCAGGTGGCTTGACATTCCACCATCAAAGGAGTTCCACTGGGGGGCTGGTGACTCATGCCTGTAATCCTAGATCCTCAAGAGATTGAGGTTCAAAACCAGCCAGGGCAGGAAAGTCTATGAGGCGCTGATCTCCAATGAACCACCAAAAAGCCTGAAATGGAGCTGTGGCTCAAGTGGTAGAGTGCTAGCCTTGAGTGTAAAAGCTCAAGCCTTGCATTCAAGTCCTGGGACACACACACACACACATCCTGGGACACACACACACAGCTGGAAATCACACTCACACTCACACACACACACACATCCTGGGACACACACACACACACAGCTGGAAATGTGGCTTAGTGGTAGAGTGTTTGCCTAGTTCCTGGTTTCGATCCCTCAGTACCACAAAAACAGAAAGAGCTGTAAGTGGTGCTGTGGCTCAGCTGGCAGAGTGCTAGCCTTGAGCAAAACAGAAGCTCAGGGACAGTGCCCAGGCCCTGAGTTCAAGCCCCAGGAATGGCAAAAATAAAGAAAAACAAAACGAAGTTCCTAGGCTAGCCTGGGTGCCGCGCTCCCGGCAGGGCGCCCCCGTGCGGCAGAGCCAGGTGACGGGCGCCAGCAGACGGGGCCTGCTCTAGGCCTTCCTCCTTCCAGACAGCATTATTCAAATGATTTTCAAGCCGGGTGAGTGCCAGTGGCTCATGCCAGCTATTTAGGAGGCTGCCAGCTCTGGCAGGAAAGTCTGAGATGGTAATCCTCAATGAACCACCAAATGGCCAGAAGTGGAGCTGTGGCTCAACAGGTAGAGCGCTAGCCTAGAATGGACAAAGGCCCTGGGGTGCACAAAACCGAGGCCTGGCCCTGGCAGAGCAGGACCCCAAGCTTCAGAGGGATGGCGGTGAGATGTTGGCTGGACTGGGGCAGCTCCGTGGGGAGCCTTTGCCTGGGCCCAGCTGGCGGGGAGGAGCGCAGAAGGCTGGGGGTAGAGGAGGGATGCAGACAGGCACTGCGTGGGACAAACTGCCACCAAGAGACACACCTGCAATCCCAGCTACTCGGGAGGCTGAGATCTGAGAATCCCGGCTCAAAGCCAAGCTGGGGCAGGCAAGTCCTTGAGAGTATTTTTTGGTTGTATCTCTCCAGGCCACTTTCACTTTTTGGTGGTTCACTGGAGAGAGTCTCATGAACGTTCCTGCCCAGGCTGGCTTTGAACCGCGATCCTCAGCTCTCAGCCTCCTGAGTAGCTGGGATGACAGGCGTGAGCCACCAGCACCTGCCTTCCTTGAGACTCATCTCCAATTAACTACCAGAAAACTGGTAGTTAGTGGCTGGGGCACCACTGCGACGAGTGAGGCAAAGTTCTGTGGAGCTGGTGAGTAAGAGGTTTCTGGCTCAGGACCCAGTAGCCCCCTTCCCGTGGGGCTGAGGTGTAGGCGTTAGATGAAGACTCTGCACACATCAGAACAGCTGTTTTTTTGTTTTTGTTGGTCCTGTGGGCCTGAA
>NW_012267400.1:851848-854137 GCF_000151885.1 Dipodomys ordii | reverse complement strand
AGCCTCCTGAGACTAGTGGCACAGGTCTATAATCCTAGCTCCTTGGGAGGCTGAGAAAAGGAGGATTGCAGTTTAATGCCCAGCCTGGTTAAAACTCCCCAAGACTCCATCTACACAATAACAAGTTGGGAGAAGTGGCATATTTTTGAAGGGGGGTGGGGGGGGGAACCTGCAGTTGGTGGCCCAGGGCAGGAAGGGCCCACTTATCCTAAAAATAAATAGAAGAGGGCTGGGAGGGTGGCTCAGCGGTAGAGCACTTGCCTTGCATGCATGAGGCCCTGGGCTCGATTCCTCAGCACCACATAAGCAAAAAGAAAAAAGCTGGAAGTGGAGCTGTGGCTCAAGTGGCAGAGCGCTAGCCTTGAGCTGAAGGACACACCCAGGCCCAGAGTTCAGGCCCCACAACCGGACCCCCCCCCAAAAAAAAGAACAAACAGGACTAGAGGCCTGGCTCTGTAATATCAGCAGCCCAAACCAAATCCTCCAGCACTACCAAAAATAAATGAATACATAGAACCTCTGGCATCCAAGAAAGAATATTTTCCCACTATTATTATTGCTCTCATTATTACCCTAGAAGACCAAGTCCACATGCTCGGGTGAAGTGTGGTGGTGCACACCTGTAATCCTAGCTGCTTGGGAGGCAGAGGCAGCAGGACTGAGTTTTTGGCCAAGTCAGGGATACCTTGTCCCAGAACACCGTGGCAGGCAGGCAGGCGCATGCCCGCAGGTGCCAGGGTCCATCCCAGCACCACAGAACCAGAACACAACAAAGCAAGCACTTGGGGTGGACATGGTTCAAGTGGTAAAAGTCGCCGCCCAAGGCCCCGAGTTCAAATCACAACCCAAGTACCACAAAACATCAAAACAAGGCTGTGTCAGTGTCACCTGCTCCGACGCGGGCTGAGGAAGACAAGTCACAGCACGGCAGCCCACGGCGCGGGGCGGCAGCAGCCATGCAGGGCCGGGCGAGGCCTGGCGCGTCCAGCACGGACGGGGGAGCCGCCGAGCATGGGAAACCACTCGGGCACAGGAAGCTGCCAGCTGGGCTTCCATGCTGGCTCTATGTCCCTGGGTGGGGGTGACGCGTGGAAGGTTCTAGGACGGTCTGGCTCACAGTAACCCTTATGGAAGCAGCACCAAGACCTTAGGAGAGGCAGGGAAGATGCGTAGCCACCGACCGTGGGGCGCGTGCAGGAGATGGAGGCGCTGTAGCCGCAGCCCTGGGCTGGCGGCGGCCCAGAGCGCGCACACCCAGGTCTGACAGGAAGGCAGAGAC
Source organism: Dipodomys ordii (assembly GCF_000151885.1). Taxonomy (NCBI): domain Eukaryota; kingdom Metazoa; phylum Chordata; class Mammalia; order Rodentia; family Heteromyidae; genus Dipodomys; species Dipodomys ordii. The sequence goes on along the minus strand of NW_012267400.1, from coordinate 852,858 downwards.
CACAGGAGGGACAGGAGGGACGGGTTTATTGCTGGGTTAAGATAGTGCAGACATGGGCTGGGAAGGTGGCTCAGTGGTAGAGTGCTTGCCTTGCAAGCCTGAGGCCCTGGGCTCGATTCCTCAGCACCACATAAGCAAAAAGAAAAAAGCCAGAAGTGGCGCTGTGGTTCAAGTGGTAGAGCGCTCGCCTTGAGCTGAAGAGCTGAGGGACAGCGCCCAGGCCCAGAGTTCAAGCCCCACGACCGGACCCCCCCCAAAAAAAAAGATAGTGCAGAGGGGACCCCAGTGGCATATAAGTCCTTGCTGCCAAGTTGTACACCTGGTGGTCAGCTCCCATGCAGGGTGGGGGGGGGCGGTCCCTGGAGGTGGCCCGACGGGGAGAAAGCGGCGCGGGGGGCCTTCAGGATGGTGCGGGGCTGGAGGTGGCCCCCTTTTTCTTGCCAGGCTCCCGCAGCAACGCCAGCTTCTTGGGCAGGCTGGAGCTGGCCTTCATCACCACGTCGTGCTCAATCTTCTTCCGGATCCCTACCTCCAGGTCCTGAGGGACAAGGGGGTTACACTGACGTGTGTGTGCGTGAGTGTGTGTGTGGGGGGTGTCCTGGGCCTCGAACTCAGGGCCTGAGCCCTATCCCTATGCTTGTTCACTCAAGGCTGCTGCGCTCCACCGCTTGAGCCACAGCTCCACCTGCGGCTTTCTGCTGATAAATGACAGACTCTGCGTCTCGCGGTCTTTCTTGCCCCCGGCTGGTTTCGAACCTGGAGCCTCTCAGATCTCCGCCTCCTGATTCGCCGGGTTCCGGGCGTGGGCACCGGCGCCCGGCTCCAGCTCAACACCCGCGGGCGCTGCCGACAGGCCGGGTGCACAGGGTGCTCGCGGCACGGGGGGAAACTGAGGCCCGGGCGCACCCCTCCCCCCTCTCACCTTCTTCAGCTTGCGCTGCTGCACGACACGCGCCTTCTTGGGGGCGATAACCCGAGCTGGGGAGAGACAAGCCCGCGTGAGGCTGGGG
>NW_012267400.1:830280-850659 GCF_000151885.1 Dipodomys ordii | reverse complement strand
GCGCCCGGCCGCCGCCGCCCCGGCCGCCGCCTTCCTGCTTTTCCCGGGCTTCGGCGCCTGGAACTTGCGCTGCCCCTGCGCCATGGCCGGGAACGCGCCGGAAGGGGAGGGCCTACGCGCTTCCGGAAGAGGCGGGGTAAAGAGCAGGCGGAAACCGCCGGGTACCGCGGGATACAGCGGGGCGGGCGCGAGGGCTCACGGGGAGCAGCGGGCGAGCCGAGCGCGAGGGCTCACGGGACGCAGTTAAAGGGACAGCGCTGGGCGCGCGGAGGAAAACGTGACAGTGAACAGGGAGTCGATGCTTCATAAAACTTCATGTTCCTAAATCGCACCGGCGGCTTCAGGCCGACGACGCTGAGGAGTTCACATCATTAGTAGAGACTTTAACGGGGCTATCAAAGCTTCAGTAATGGTGATTTGGTATTATTAGTATCATCCTTGTTTGGTGCTGCGTGGCGTGAACTCAGGGGCTAACCCATGGTAGGCTTGAAGCTACGTGTCCCTAGCCCTGTTTCTTTAAATAGTAAATTTAAAAGTCTACACTCTGTGTGTGTGCTCACCCTGGGGCTTGAACTCAGGGCTTGGGCGTTGTCCTTGAACCTGAGCTACAGCTCCACTGTGGGCTTTTTGGTGTTTAATCTGGAAGTAAGAGTCTCACGGAATTTTCTGCTCGGGCTGGCTTCGTACCACGATCGTCCATATCTCAGCCTCCTGAGTAGTGAGGATAACAGGCGTGAACTCTAGAAGGATTTGTGGGCAGGGAGGAAGATCGGCTTGGGATGAGTCTGTTCAAGACATTTATTATAAAACCTGAGGAATGGGGCAGGGCTGGGGGAGCTGGGTCACCTAGGGTCCTCCCCCTGAGGGGATGGTGGCACTGAGGGCCGCCCGGAGCTCCTCCGGGGTAAAGACTCCCCGTTCTGTGATGATCCCTCCAGTGATGAGCTCATGGGGTGTGACGTCAAAGGCCGGGTTCCAAACCCCAATTCCTGTGAGAGGAGATAAGGGGCTGAGAACCAAGTCTGAAAATTCCCAGCCTGGTCACTGGTCTCCACCACAAAAGTTCTTACAGCCTGGAGAACCCTTGAAGAATCCTGGGAGTCCTCATGCCCAAATTGCAAGGCATGTACAGTAAACCCAGAGATAAAAGTTAGACGCCTGCCAGTCCTGATCTCTTCAACATACCTAACTGTTGCCTAAAGATCTCTGCATTGACCTCTGGGTCTTTGCACGAGCTCAGAAAAAAAAAAAAAAAAAGTATGTAAAAGCAGGTGACGTGCTGTTCTAGCTCTAGCTTTTTTTTTTTTTTTACGTTTACAGTTTTAGTCCCTCGTTTTTATTTTATTTTTTTGTTGGTCGTGGCTTGAACTCTGGGCCTGGGCGCTGCCCCTCAGCTCTTCAGCTCCAGGCTAGCGCTCTACCACTCGAGCCACAGCACCACTTCTGGCTTTGTCTGCTTATGTGGTGCTGAGGAATCGAACCCCAGGCCTCATGCATGCAAGGCAAGCGTTGGTTTTAAGCTTGTCCGTGGGTCTGGCTAATGTTGCCAGGGCTGGCCTCTAAGGAGAGGGCTGATCCTCCTACTGCTGCCTCCCGAGAGTCGCTGGGATTATAGTGCTGCCCTCCCATGCCCGGCTATCCTTGCTCCTTGTGTAATTGGGTAGCTGTAAGTTCAGACCGTGACCGATCCTGGGCCATGGTTGTGGATGCCCCGTACCCCACTCCTGGCTCCTGTGACCCCTCTCGTGTCCAACAGCTTACCGGGAGCGGCTATCCTGACCCCATTGATCTCGGTCAACTCGTGGCCTGGGCGCTCCTCGATCACAATGTCCCTGCCAGTCTGCAGCCCGAGGTCGCACGAGGAGCTGGGGGCCGCCACGTAGAAGGGGACGCCATGGTGTTTGGCCACGATGGCCAGCTGGTAGGTGCCCACTTTATTGGCTGTGTCGCCATTGGCGACTACGCGGTCGGCGCCCACGATGACGGCTGTGCGTGGGGAGAAGTCGGGGTGTCACACACACGTCCCCGGGGGCCTGCAGCCCAGCCCGGGCCCGGCCTGCTCACCGGACACGCCCTTGCGGGCCATGGCGACCGCGGCCATGCTGTCGGCGATGAGAGTGGCGGGGATCTGCTCGAATACCAGCTCGAAGGCCGTCAGCCGGGCGCCCTGGTTGTAGGGCCGCGTCTCGGTGCAGAAGGCGTGCTCCAGGCGGTTCAGCTTGTGCAGGGAGCGAATCACGCCTGCCACGAGGAGCAGGGGGATGGGGGGCAGGGACAAGGTGGCACAAGGTGAGGGCTGCAGCTCCCAGGCTCCCCCCAGGCACAAGCCTGCCTCTGGTCCTCAGCTGTGGCTGTTCCCGGGGGGCTGAGGGTTCCCCACACCTGTCAATCCTCCGTGGGGCCACGCCCCTCTCCTGGCCTCTACCTGATTTGAGCTTGGCCACGCCCCCATCAGGGCCACGCCCCTCTCCTGGTCTCAACCTGATCTGAACTTAGTCAAGCCTGCCCCATCCTGGCCACACCCCCTCTCCTGGGCTCAGCTACTTTGGTGTTAATTTGGGGAAGTCACTCTCTTCCCAAGGAGTCCACCATCTGCCTACTCTTTAGGACTTTGGCTCAAGCCAGGCCCATAAAAATGATCGTGAGACATAGGCAAGGTGACTTCATCTGACTTCTGGGCACCCTCAGCTATTTTCCTTATCACCTGAACTCCAGGGGTCCCCCAACCTGTGAATGGAGGGCAGAACTGAAGGATGGGATAGAGGGGTTCTGATGCCCATTTACTGGACTCCTGGATACAGCCATACCTGAAGCCAACCCCCTTAGTTTCTGTAGAAAGATCTAGCTAGCTAGCTGTCTGTCTGTCTGTCTATCTACACAGTGTATGTTTGTGGTTATTTTTATGTGTTTCTTCTCAACACTCTCTCCCTCCCTCTTCATTCCTCCTCCTTTCTGAAACAGGGTCTCATGCTTTAGGCCAGGCTTTCCTCTGACTCCCAGCCTCCAGTACCAGGGATGACTCCGCGGTGGTGAAGGGCAGGGACTCACCCAGGGCTGTGCCGTAGCCAGCGGTGGCCAGGGCACCAGTGTTACAGTGTGTCAGCACCGTCACTTTGCCGCCCCCAGGGGCTGCCCGCTCCAGGAGGTGGTGGGCTCCGAGGTCCCCGATGCGCTGGTTGTCTCTAAGGTCTTGGTCCAGCATGTCCTCGGCGTGGCAGATCACTCTGTGGCAGACAAGGGGCCTTCAGTATCAGTCAGGGGTTTCAGAGTCCACCTTGGCTTTCCTCTCTGCCCAATTTGGTTCAGCCTGGGCCCAATACTACATTGCTGAAAGGTGTGCGGGCTGGTGGGCAGAGGAACAGATAATAAAAGGAAAAAAAAGTGGCAAAGTCAGACAGCAAAGAGCAGGAGACTTGGGTACTGCAACAGCACGTGCAAAGGCCCTGAGGCAGCTGAAGGCAGGTAACACGGAGGGGAATGGTGTGGCGCTGGAGTGAAAAGGAAGAAGACATGGAACAAGGAAGAACTCAGGAAAAGACACAAACATTCCTCAAGAGCACCCACGAAGGCCGGCCCGGTGGCTCCCGCCTGTCATTCCAGCTACTCAGGAGGCTGAGATCTGAGGATCGCAATCCAAAGCCAATCTAGGCAAGAAAGTCCAGGAGACTTATCTCCAATGAACCAGCAAAAAGCCAGAAGTGGCGCTGTGGCTCAAGTGGTAGAGCGCCAGCCTTGAGTAGGAAGAAAAAACTCAGGGACGGCGCCCAGTTCAAGCCCCAGGCCAAGAGAACACGGTGGAAAGGGGTCCCCACGGGCGGAGGAAGGCTGGGCGGCTCCCAGGGTGACCTCAGTGAAAGGGTTGTGCAAAGGGCTGCTGAATCGCGCCGTGCCTCAGTGTCCCCTCGGTGCAAGTCCTCCTGACCTTTCCCGGACCGCCGCTTCCGTGGCGCCCTCCTTCTCCGCCTCGCGGGCCGCGGCGTCGGCCAGGGAACGGGCGGCGCGGGCCATGTTGACGGCGGTGGGCCGCGCGGACACCAGCACGCTCAGCTTGTCCCGCACGAAGGCCACGAGGGCGGCCGGCCCCGGGCCCCCGGCGCCGGCCTGCAGCTCCACGGCGAGGCTCAGGCAGCCCACCAGGGCGATGGCCGGGGCGCCCCGCACCTGCACGGGGGTGGGGGGGGATCCGGGTGTCAGTGCAGCTCCGCCCGGCCCCGGCCCCGCCCGCGGCCCCCAGTCCCGGCCCCGGCCTCACCTTCATGGCGCGGATGGCCTCCCAGGCCTGCTGCACCGAGCCCACGGCCTCGTAGCGGCTCTGCTGGGGCAGCAGCAGCTGGTCGAGGATCTGCAGCGACCCCCGGGAGTACCGGATCGCCTCCAGCGCCATGGCGCGGCCGCCGCGTCGGCTCCCCGCAGCGCTGCAGGTCCAGCTCGCGTGGGCGGGGCTGGACGCGCGGAGGGGCGTGGCCGAGGCCGGAGGGAGGGGCCTCCCTAGGAAAGGGCGCACGCGCATGCGCACATACCCGCTCGCGCACCCAGGGGAGAATGGCTGCGCGAGGGGCGGGCCTGTACCTTGGATGGTGGCGCATGCGCAGCAGCCACTTCAGCGCGCCGGGATGAAATGGCCCCGCCCAGGGGTGGAGCCACGGATCAGGGGCGTGGTAGACGGCGCGGAGGGGCGGGGCCCGGAAGCTGGCGCAGCTTGAGGCACCTGCTCAAGCTAGGCCGGCAGATCCTCTGCACACCCCCGGACCAGGCCCGTCACGGGCGCTCTGGGAAGCACAAAGCGGCATCATTTATGGGATACCTGCTGGGTACTAGGTCGTGTGCCCTGCCCAAGCCTGGCTGGCCAAGAAGGCCGAGTGTTTGCTCGCAAGATCCCGGAAGGCAGGGAAAGGAGATCGTCCTTCCTCCATGCACTCCTGCCCGCCCCTTGCGCAGCCCAGTGCTCCCCTCGACTTCCTTCAGAAGCTGCGAAGGCTGCCCTCCGCCCCCACCTCCCCCTGGCCGCCCCTGCCTCGCCCCACCGCCTCCCCCGGAAGCCCGCCTGGACCCCCAGCCCCGCCCAGCCGCCATCTTCAGACCTGGGGCGGACGAACGCATCCTGCCACCCACCCGAGCACTAACCCGCGGCGGGTTACATCGAACAGGGCTTTAATGTGGGGTAGCCGGTCAACAAGACCAAATAAATAACTCCATCTTTGAGGAGGCGAGGTCTGGGGAGGGCTGCAGTCCGTGTCGGGGTCTCCGGGGTCCCGGCCGCCCTCACTCGCTCTCGGAGCCTGAGTAGTCGGCCACTAGCGAGGGGTTGGGGCCATCGGGGTGCGGCGCGTCTGGGGGGTCTCGAGGTCTGTGGGGTGCGGGGGCTGGGGCAGGCAGGGCTGTGTCCTGTGCATCCGTCTGCGGCCTGCTGGGGTTGGGGGTGTCCTGATGGCTGTCCTGGGGGGGTGCCGGAGGGTCCTGTGCGGCTCCCTGCGGCTCCCCGGCCGCGGGGCTCTCGGGGTGCGGCGGGGTCTCCAGGCCATCCCGGGAGGAGCGGCGCCGCACGATGCCCAGGTCCCCCACCGTGAAGGGCGAGCTGGCCGGTGCGGTGGCCCTGCGAGCTTGGGACAGCTTCTTCAGGACACCGCTGGCTTTGCTGCCGGTGGCCCCGGGTCCGGGGGCCGCAGGGAACCAGGAGCGGCTGATGACCTCTGACCGCTTCTGCTTCTGCTTGTCCTCATAGGCTGCAGGGGAGATTGGACAGGGCGCTGAAGGACCGCCCAGGGGCTGGGGGTTGTGTGACTGCGGGCGGAGCATGCGCAAAGCTCTGGCCCATCACCTGCACAGGGCTAGACCACCCGCCTTCGCAGCCCTCACTCACAGTCCAGGGTGTGGAACCTGAGCAGCGCCGCCAGCCTGCGGTCGTCCTCGGTCTCAGGCACTAGCGGGATGGCCAGGCTGGCTTTGGCCTGCAAGGCCTGGTCCCTCTCCTCCTCCTCTCGCATGGCTTTCTTCTTTTCCTGAGGGTCGGGGGACGCCGGGAAGGGGCAGCTGTCAGAGAAGGGGTCTCAGAGCATCCGCTTTGCCCCACTCTGTGTGTGTGTGTGTGTGTGTGGTGTTGGCACTGGGACTTGAACGCAGGGCTTTGTGTTTGCTAGGCAGGCGCTCTACCACTTGAGCCACATTCCCGGCCCACTGTGTTGAATCTGAATCCTCCAGGTAACCTCATAGGAAGTAAAAATGGAAGGGGGTGGTGGTCTGAATGCTTGTCGGGGCAGTAAGGGAGGTCTTATCTCCATCTCTGAAAAGGGGCTGGGGAGCGGGGTGCAGGTGGCTCACTCCTGTAATCCTAGCTCCTCAGGAGGATGAGATTTGAGGACTGACGTTTGATACCAGCCTGGGCAGACATATGCATGAGATTCTTAGCAAGAAGCTAGAAGTAGAGGTGTGGCTCAGTGGTACAGTGCCAGACTTGGGCAGAAAAAGCCAAGTGAGACTGCAAGGAAGTGACGTGAAGCCCTAATGTAACACACACACGCACGCACGCACACACACACACATACATGGCACGCACACACACATGCACGCGCGCGGGGCTGGGGGCGTGGTTCAGCCCCACGGGCAGGGGAAGGAGAGGGGAGGGGTGTCCTCATGAGTGACATTCTGCCCTATCCTGGAGGCTGGTGGGAACCTGTTTGTCCCTTCTACCGTGAAGAAACGGCTAGAAGGTACGAAGGAGAACGGGGACATGTTTGGACACTGAATCTGCTGAGGCCCCGCATCATGGTCGTCCTCTCTCCAGCCTGAGTGACTGACTTGTTACAGTAGCTGCACAGACACTGGGCAGGCGGGGTGCCACCCCTGCAAAAAGCTGCAGAGGAACTGGGCAAGCCAGGCTGCCTATCTTGGATTGGAGCCACGCCCCCAACCACACCCACACCAGGCTCCTCCTACCCCGTGTCCCCACCCCTCCCATTGGCCCCTCCTCTCCCAGCTCCTCCCACCCATGTCCCCGCCCCTCCCCAGACCCCTCCTCCCCCAGCTCCTCCCACCCATGTCCCTGCTCCTCCCCAGGCCCCTCCCCTCCCAGCTCCTCCCACCCATGTCCCCGCCCCTCCCCAGGCCCCTCCCCTCCCAGCTCCTCCCACCCGTGTCCCTGCTCCTCCCCAGGCCCCTCCCCTCCTAGCTCCTCCCACCGGTGTCCCCTCCCCTCCCCAGGCCCCTCCCCCAGCTCCTCCCACCCGTGTCCCCGTCCCTCCCCAGGCCCCTCCCCTCCTAGCTCCTCCCACCCATGTCCCTGCTCCTCCCCAGGCCCCTCCCCTCCCAGCTCCTCCCACCCATGTCCCTGCTCCTCCCCAGGCCCCTCCTCTCCAAGTCCCCGCCCTTCCCCAGGCCCCTCCCCTCCTAGCTCCTCCCACCCGTGTCCCCTCCCCTCCCCAGGCCCCTCCCCCAGCTCCTCCCACCCGTGTCCCTGTCCCTCCCCAGGCTCCTCCCACCCACGTCCCCGCCCTTCCCCAGGCCCCTCCCCTCCCAGCTCCTCCCACCCATGTCCCTGCTCCTCCCCAGGCCCCTCCTCTCCAAGCTCCTCCCACCCACGTCCCCGCCCTCCCCCAGGCCCCTCCCCTCCCAGCTCCTCCCACCCGCGTCCCTGCCCCTCCCCAAGCCCTATCCCCGGAACCCAGCTCACCCGGAACCTCCGGCGCAGCATGCTATTGAGGGCAAAGTCGTCCTTCCAGGCGCTCTGGGCCTCCTGGATGAGGCTGAGGCTGGGCAGGGCCTTCTTGAGCGTGCTGCGGTCCGCCTCGCCGTGCTCCAGGCGGAACATGGCATCCGTTTCCAGCTTCTCTTTCTTCTCGTGCTCTGTGAGGCCCAGAACAGCATGGCTGGGTGAGAAGGGGGTCCTGGCCTGGGGGCCCCCTCGGGGTGGCCGGGGCCGCAGCTCACCTGTGGTCAGCACCTGCGCATTGTCCTCCATGTCCCAGCGCTCCTCCTTGCGCTGGGCACCGCTCACGATCACATAGTCGCAGTTGGCGGGGTCCGTCTGCATCTCGATGTAATTGACACACAGGTGGCATTTCATCCGGAACCTGGGGGACAGTGCGCTCACACGACGCTTGGGGCCCAGGCCCAGCAAGCAGACAGACAGACAGACACACACACACCCTCCCCTCGAGAGTGACACTGGAGCCGCAAGCTGGTGGTACATGCCTGTAATCACAGCTACTCAAGAAGCTGAGAACTGAGGATCACAATTTGAAGCCAGCCAGGGCAGGAAAGTGTGAAAATCTGATCTCCAGTGAACTACCAAACAGCAAGAAGTGGCGCTGTGGCTCAAGTGGTAGAGCACTATCCTTGAGCAAAAGAGGTCAGGGACAGCGCTCAGGCCCTGAGTTCAAGCCCCAGGACTGTCTCATTGTCTCTCTCTCTGTCATCTCTCTCTCTCAGACACACACACACACACACACACAATTGGCTTCTTCATCCTTGTGTTTGTCCATCCATCCATTCGCTCCTCTATTCATTCAACAAACCTACCCAAGGCCCACTCTGCCAGGCTTGTGCCTGCTAGGGGCACTGTGGGCAGTAGGGGGAGCTGTCCAGCCCTGGAGAAGAGCACAACCACACGGTGTCTGGGGCCTCTGCTTTCAAAAAGTCCCCTTTGTAAGGGTTCACCTGTCACCCCAGCTTCTGAGGAGGCAGAAATTGGGAAGGTCTTGGTCCAGGCTGGCCCTGGACCCTATGTGAAAAACCACTGAAGCAAAAAGTACAGGAGGCGTGGCTCAAAGCAGTGAGCATCTCTAGTAAAATCCATCATGGGAAGGAAGCTGTATAGCAACTGGGGGGGGGGGAGTAAAGACACGGAGGGGCTGCCTGGGCTGGGCTGGAGCAGGTGCGAGCCACAGAGGGTCCCAATCAAAAGATGATGCCCAGATGAACACGGGATGTCTTTGTGGGCACCTTTATCTGCTGTCCCCGCACTGCCCCACCCCCAGATGCTGCCTGACACCCCTACCTGTAGATTGGGGTGGTGTAGTAATTTCCAACTTTCTTCTTCTCTGCATTATACCGAACGCCTGGAGGGGGCAGGGGGACAGGAAGAGGTTGGTGACACCAGTGCGCTGCAGGTGCTAAAGCCAAGGTGAGGGCTGGAGCCAGAGGGCCGGGTTCAACTCTTGCACCTCCTGCCAGCTGGTGCCCCTCACCCTGAGGATCTTGGTTTCCAGTCTATTCAACAGTAATGACCACATGGCCATCTCGGACCCTTGTCAAGCCTCCTGGACAAGGGATCCATTTGGAACAAGGCCAGGCTCTCATTAGTTCTTTCCAGAATGCTCACAGTTTTTCATCTTCCTTTCTTTTTTTCTTTTTGAGACAGAGCCCCTGCTCATTTTGATCTCATGATCCTTCTACCTTAGCCTCCCAAGTGCTGAGATTACAGGTGTGTACCACTACACCTGGCCTTTTCCTTTTTTTCTTCTTCTTTTTTGTCTGACACCCATTTTACAGACCGGCAAACTGACCCACAGCAGGACACCTGGCTGGGAGGTGGCAGCGATGGGGTCAGAACCACGGGGCCTAGTTTTCTCGTCTCTCTGCAGCCTGCATGCCAGATTCCCAATTCCTCACAGGGCCTGGCTCTTGTGGGGGTCCCCCTGTGCAGGACTGAGTTGGGGGGGCATGGAGGGGAAGGCTCACCCATGCCAATGTGATTTTTGCAGCCATCACACCAGATATTATACGGCATCTCGAATCTGCGGAAATACACAAGGCATCTTTATTGGCGCTCGTCTGGAGTCAGCGCCTCGCTATGCAGCCCACGCTGGCCTCCAGTTCCTGGGTGTCAGCCATCCTCCCACCTCAGCCTCCCCTGTGAAGCTGAGAGCGCAGGTCTGTGCCAGGGTGCCTGGTCCAGCCTGCGTGCTTTCCCCTCCTTCCTCTACCTCCTTTCCAGTATCGCTCTGCAGCTCTTTAGTCCAGGAGGAGCGTGGCCTGTGCCTCTGGACCATGACCATGTCCCAGGTCCTACTGGGACAGTGTACAGGTCCCGGCCTTGGCCTCAAGAGCTGTTTCTGTTCACTCTGATTTGAAACCCTGACCCAGGCTAGCTGGCTGCAAGATGAAAAGCACCACGGAACAGGGCCAAGGTCCTGCTGGACCAGCCAGTCCCTGGCTAGTCACCCCCAATGACATCGAGACAGCCAGGCCCAGCCCAGTAGAAGCTTCCAGACTTGTTAGTAATCACCAATGTTGTGGTTTTGTTATGTGGCTATAGCTGATTGATACAGCCAGTGTGAAAGTTTTCTGCTTTGGGGGTATGGCCCCGTAGTGCTTGCCAGGAAGGGGAACACATAAGTTGGGAGCCCTCAGGGAAGGCCAGAGTCTTACCGGATGATGAGGATTCCTTGTGACAGCTTCCGAGCACGCTCCCGAAGCGGGTGGCTATTGTGGTATCGGTTGAGAGAGCCATGCTGAGCAGAGGGAAGATAGTAGGTCAGCATTGCTGATTTCGGGGCATGAAGGTTTTCCCTAGCCTTCCAGCAATGCATCCAGCAGTGCAGGAGGCTCAGAGACCTTGCTGAAGCAGAGGACTGGCATCAGGAATTTGGCCCTCCCTTGGTAACTGTGGAGGATGGAATCCAGGATGCCTTGGGCACCAAAATTGTGGGACACTATGAGTCCACACAGAAAATCCCCACAGACTCTCTGTCTGCAGGTGACATGCTGTCAGAGCTATGTGCACTCACTAGCCGGGAGGACAAGAAGGTTGCTGTTTCTGAAGTTCTGCCTCATTTGAATTTGGGGCCTTTTACTTGGGAGGCAACTGTTCCACCACTTGAGCCACACTTCCTGGACCATATAAGCCACGCCCCCAATGCCTGAGCCAACCCCTCAGCCCCGTTATTTTTCATCTGTAGTTGGCCGCCTTCACCACGTGAGCCACGCCCCCAGCCCAGTTTTGTTCAGTGGTTGGTTGTATCCACCACGTGAGCCATGCCCCTTACACCGGAGCTGCGCCCCCAGCGGGGTTCTGACCATTTCTGATCTGTGGTTGGCTGCATCCATACATACAAAGAGCCGGTGAGATGTGTGTGTGTGTGTGTGTTTGTAGCTTCTCCACCCTGGCGATGAGCTTAAGGAAGGTGTGACCTTGCATGGGGGTGGGGGAGGGGAGAGGGGGTGTTGGTAACCCCAGTTTGTCTTCCTGAGCCTCAGCTTCCTGAGTTTATCTGAGGACTGGGGATAATGATTGGTTCCCCATGGTATAGTTAAGTGAGGACGCTATGATGCACTTCCTGAGCCTCCGCAGGCGCTTAATCCCCCAAAGGTCTGGTGAAGCCAGGGTGCTGGCTCCCCCACTGCTCTGATACACGGGGAAAGTTCTCCATAGAGAAAGCGCAGCCTGTGCTCAGGATAACGTGTCTGGGACACACAGCCCTGAGTGCTTGCGATGTGGGGTCCTGGTGCCTGGTTGGTGGAGTGGAGAGGACTGGGGGGGGGGAGGGGAGCCCTTACCTTCTCGGGGTTGAAGTCCGGAGGGTAGTACTTGTTCACGCCTTTCCTTTCACCCTGCAGAACAGCACAGAGGGGTGTCAGTGGAGTGTATACAGTCATGCCTGGGGGGAGCCCACAGGGAGATGGGGGGGGTACCCTCAATAATCCACTGCTTCATCAGCCAGTGGCCACCAGAGTTTGTAAAAATTACATAAGGTTCACACTTCCCTCCAGTAGTGTCTTTCAGGTTTTTCTTTGGGGGGGGCAGGAACTGTGATATAATGGACAATAAAAATACAGACAGACACATGAGTGTGGTGATGCATGCCTGTAATCCCAGCCCTCAGGGAGACAGAGGCAGGAAGATCGTGGGTTTGAGGCTAGCTTGGGCTACATAGTGAGAACGCATTCACCCCATCCATCTCAAATCCCCTCAAAATTCATTTTTTAAAAAAGAAGAGAACACATTCCCTGCGTGATTATGGTATCCAGCAAATTGAAATAAATATCTCAGAGCTCTGGGAGGGAGAGGAACTGGGGCTACTTCTGGAACCCCACAGACTTCAATCCTGGGGTGCAGGGCTAGCTACTCACCATCTTGGCAGCTGTCTGGAGCCCTAGCCTGCAGGGCGGTCAGCGTAAGGTGGACGCTGCTTGGGCCTGCCCGCCTGGCAAAGAGCTTGGCAAAGAGGCTTCCCTGCAAAGATGGGGGGGGGAGGGCAAGGGGTGGCGCTGGCACAGAGGAGGCTCCTGGCAGATGTAGGCGACACCCAAGAGCAGCGTCTGTTCCATGGGGGGGGGGGAAGGCAGTCAGTCGTGCCTGTCCCATGGCCAGTGCGATTTTACAATGGAGCCTCTCCCTCCATGACCCCAACTCCACCCAGCTTTAGCCATGTTCCACCTGGACGGCTGTAGCTTGATGTCCTGGCTTTGATTGCCTTCCCCACCCCCCAAAGCAGCCTGTGGGATCTCTTAAAATATTCCTGTCCCCCTACTTTCCTCTGGCAATCCCTCTCCTCTCCGACCTTCCTCCCTCTCAGCCCCCTATTACTCCTCTTCCCCTTTAATCTTGTTTGCCAGTCCTGGGGATTGAATTTAGGGCCTCCTGCTTGCGAAGGAGGCAGGAAGACCAAGTCTAAGGTTCGCCCCTGGGCTATCCAGGGAGACTCTGTCTCAAACAACAACAGCAACACCCCTAATTGACTACTTGGTGTTCTACCACCCTAAGCAGCCCGTGGCAAGCTGGCACGGGGAGGGGAGCTCTGAGCGCCCCCCCGAAACTGATGGGGTGCAAAGCTCCTCCCCCCACCAGTTTTCCTCTCCCATCTCCATGGGGGGGGGAGGCCCTCGGATGAACGGAGGGGTCGGGGCCTGCGTGTTCCCCGGGTGGGGGCCGGGCTGTGATGGACACAGGGAAAAGAGATCGCCATCATGCTGATCCCTAGCCACGCGGGCTGTCCCGGTGCCTCAGTTTCCCCATCTCTAAAATGGGATTTTGATCAAAGTATCCACCCGCTCCGCTTGCTGTCAGGACTGGGGGGTGCGGGTGAGGGTGGGGGGACGGAAGGTCCTCGATCAGTTGGGTGTTGGCGGTTCTGTCTCACGCATCAAATGACAAAAATCCAACCACGACTCTGTTTTGTCCCACGGATGAAGCGATGACGGGGGCCGGGGGGTCGCGCCCCGGGGACTCGGGCCACGGCCCACCCGCCGGGCGCAGGGTGGGCTCCAGGCACTGGGCTCCCGTCCGCAGGGCCCCGAGACCCCGTGCACGGCCGGTCGCGGCGCCGCGCACCGCCCGCACTCACCGGACCCCTTCCAGCTCCAGCGCCGCGACCGTCCCGGAAGTGCGCCCCGGCCTGCAGGACGGCGTCGCGTCCTCCCTGCCGGCGCGGGGGCGGGGCTAGGCAATACAGCTGCGCTGATTGGCTGGGTGTCCCAAGACGCCGCGGGCCCTCTACCGCGCGAGTGGACTCATCCGGGATCGCCCCGCCCCAACCGTGCGTAAGTCACCTAGCCACGCCCACACCGTCATTCCCGGAGGACCAATCCGAGACCCGCTTCCTGACACGGCCCACGAGCTGCTCAAACCCTGGGATTAGTTGAGCAGGTGATGATCGTCCAAGTAACAGTTCTTATATTATTTAAGTGTTTGGGAGCAGGAAAGAATATATCATTTGTAAAAGTGACAAGTGAGATTTCAGTGTCCATAAATAAAATAGTGTGTGTGTGTGTGTGTGTGTTTGAACTCAAGGCCTGTCTACCATTTTGAGCCACAGCTCCACTTCCAGATTGTTGCTTGTTAATTGGAGATAAGAGGCTGCCTAGGCTGGCTTCGAACGGCGATCCTCAGATCCTAGCCACCTGAGTAGCTAGGATTTCAGGCGTGACCCACCGGTGTCCAGCCAGAATCTGATTCATTCAATGGCTCTTAGCCGCCTTAGTGAGTACTATGCCCCTGGGATTGAGATCAAAGAGGACCACTAGTGCCAAACGGCGATTTGTCATAGGCACTGTGAAAAGCGGGGAAAAGTGTCCATACTGCTAAATTGTTTGGAGCTGGCGCTGTGTGGCTCACACCTGTAATCCTAGCTACTCAGGAGACTGAGATCTGAGGATCGTGGTTCTAAGCCAGCCTGGGTAACAAAGTCGGTGAGACTCTTATCTCCAATTAACCACCAGAAAACTAGGAATGAGGCTGGAGATCCAAGTAGAATACTAGCCTTGAGCAAAAAAGCCCAAGGACAGCCCAGGCCCTGAGTTCAAGTTCGTGGATGACAAACAATTTTTAAAAATTAGAGGGCTGGGAAGGTGGCTCAGTGGTAGAGTGCTTGCCTCTCATGCATGAGGCCCTGGGTTCGATTCCTCAGCACCACATAAACAGAAAAGGCCGGAACTGGTGCTGTGGCTCAAGTGGTAGAGTGCTTGCCTTGAGCTGAAGAGCTGAGGGACAGCACCCAGGCCCAGAGTTCAGGTCCCACGACTGACCCAAAACAAACAAATAAACAAATAAATAGATTGAGCTGGGTGCTGGTGGCTCACACCTGACATCCTAGCTACTAAGGAGGCTTAGATCTGAGAATTGCTCTTCAAAGCCAGCCCCAATAGGAAAGGCCAGGAGATTTAACTCCAATAAATCACCTGAAAACCAGAAGTGGTACTGTGGTTCAAGTGGTAGAGTGCTCGCCTTGAGCTGAAGAGCTGAGGGAGAGTACCCAGGCCCAGAGTTCAAGCCCCACGACTGACCTCTCCCCCCACCAAAAAAATATTTGGAGCCCAGATTTTTTTTTTTTGCCAGTCCTGGGATCTGAACTCAGGGACTGGGCACTGTCCCTGAACTTCTTTTGCTCAAGGCTAGTACTCTACCACTTCAGCACAGAGCTACTTCTGGCTTTTTCTGTTTCTATGGTAGTGAGGAATCAAACCCAGGGCTTCATGTATGCTAGGCAAGCACTCTACCCCAAAGCCACATTTCCAGCCACTGGAGCCCAGATTGTTATCCCTGGGCTCAGAAGTCCTCAGAAGCAAGTTCTCAGGTGCTCTTGTCATTAGAGTAGCACAAACATGTAGTCCACACAGCTAGAGGTGGGACTTAGCTCTTTCTGCTCATGCCAGACCTTGTGTTCACAGCATCTGAACTTTACTGTTGCCTTGCATGTGTTCAACATGGGAATGCAGAGAAAAAATTTTAATGAGGTTTTCTTAATTAGGCTAAATTGGTTGTACCAAGGATGTTTCATTGTGACATTTCCATACATGTGCACAATGTATTGGGCAAACTCACCCCCTCTAGAACGCTCCCTTATGCTCCACTTCACCCTTATTAAAACAATTTCCATGGGCCCAGTAGGGCAGCTCAAGCCTGTAATCCCAGCTATAGGAGAGGGGGAGATATTGGGACTACAGAGATAGTTGCAGGCCAGCTCAGGCATAGAAGTTTGAGAGACACCATCTCACTCAATGGTTGGGTGCAATGGTGCCTCCTGGCCATCATGAATGACACAGAGAAGGACAAATAGGCAGACAGTGAGACGCCAATTTGAAAATAACAAATGCAAAAACTAAAATAGGACTGGAGAATGTGGAGGGCCTGACTAGTCAAATTGTATTATACATCTACATAATTTGGTGCACCCCTTTTGGACAACTATTTGAAGAAAACAATAAAAATAAATAATTAGGGAGGGCTGGAGGCATGGGCTTGGGGTCAAGTGGTAGCAAGCTTGAGGCCCTGAGTTCAAATTCCAGTACTGGCAGGAGAAAAAAAAAACAACCCTAACCAACACCAATTTCAATAAGATCATTATTACGAGTTATTGTTTGGTATGAACTCCTGGGCTACAAGTGGAGAAACTGATGGAGACTGTCCAGAAATACGTGTGTGTGTGTGTGTCTTGCTCACCCCCAAGTGGAAGCCCAGACGAACTTCCCATCCCTCGAGGCTTCTTTCGAACCCTAATTCTTTGGGACAGGGAATCCTGGTCCTGTGCCAGGGTTACTGATTCCGCGTCTGCTTGGGGCGCATGCGCGCGCTGGGGGCGGGGCTCCTGCGGGCTGCACACAGGGGGCCGCCCAGACGCCAGCTCAGTTGTCATGACAACCAGGGCGGAGCCTTCCCAACCCCCCTCCCCCCCACTCCCTTTTAATCCTGAACAGAGGTTTTTGCTTTAACTAGGTCAAGTTCGGGCGAGATGTTTTTCGTTATCCAATCGGACAAACACTGACTTATTCTACAGATCTCTCTGTCTCTGTCTCTTAATTTGTGGTGGTTCTGGGGTTTGAACTCAGGGCCTGGGTGCTGTCCCTGAGCTTTTTCATTCAAGGCTGGAGCTCTACCACTTGAGCCGCAGCGCCACTTCCGTTCGTTTTTGCTGGTTCATTGGCGATGAGCGTCTCATGGACTTTTCTGCCTGGGCTGGCTTCCAGCTGCAATGCTCATATCATCTCAGCCTCCAGAGTAGCAGAGATGACAGGTGTGAGCTACTGGTGACTGGCTCTTTAAGAGCATTTTCAATCAAATGGCAGCCGCTGGGGAGGAGAGGGCTGGGGTGAGGCTTAGCAACGCGCGCCAGTTCCACTCCCCTTTTCCTCTTTTTCCTTTGAGCGCTCTATAATTTATTCACCGCATCTATTTATAATTTACCTGACTTCGCCAAGCCAACGTCTTTTTGATGCAATGAAGCAACGCTCAGTTTGGAAGAAATGACTCAGTGGTGACTAATTATTCTTTACCGAAGGGGTCACAGCAGGATTTCTTTAAATAGAACATTTTTTCTCAGTGAGCCAAGAATGATTTATGTGCAATGCATTTAGATTCCCAGATCCCCTCTCCTCCCTTCCCTCCACCCCCCCCCAAAAAAAATCAAGGCCACATTGTGCAGCTGAGCTGTTGCGAGTCATGTCCTGGAGCATCGCCTGCCTGGCTGAAAACATCCAAGGGGTTCAAATCCGTAGGCTGTGTTTTCCAAGTAAAGTAGACTTCTCTGTGCTCGATTCCTGTCTTTCGGTTCTTTTGTTTGATTGGTTGATACGGGTGCTACGGATGGAAGCCAGGGCTGCCCTCCTTCCCTCCCCTTCCCCCTTCCCTCCCTCTCCCCCCTTTAGCTATTAACTGAGAGCAGGTGGATCATGAACAGGGTTGGTTCGCTCCAGTTGGCCAGACGACCCTTCTGCCGATTTTCCAGCCCTTCGCTGGGTCTGTTCTCCACACTGCCGCCAGAGGGAGCCTTTGGTTTGCGTTTGAGCTATAACACTGTTCCATCTTCATCAAACTTGAAGTGCCGGCCTAGTGCGGTGGCTCAAGTCTGTAATCCTAACCAGGAGGTGGCGATCTGGAGGATTTCACAGTTCATCTCAACAGCGGCCGACAGCTGTGTACCGTGGCGTATACCTGTCCTCCAGCTCGGGTAGGAGGCTGGAAGGCCAGGCTGGCCTGGGTATGAAGTGAGATGCTCCGTGGCTCAGCGGCAGTGGGCGTGGCTCCAGTATAGGGGCGTGGCCCTTATCAGAGGCGTGGTTCCACGGCAGGGGGCGGGCCTCGGCGGCGGGGGCGTGGCTCCAGGAGAGGGGGCGTGGCTTGAGTTCCATCCCAGCACTGCACTTTTTTTCCCCCCTTTTGAAAATAAAACTGAAATTCTTGGAAAAATAAGCCCACTGGGAAGGAAGCATGCACGGCCTTGTCGATCCTCACTTCTATCAAGTTCTGGAATCTTTTCATCCTGGAAGGGAAGTGGGGTGGGGGCCAGTCAAACCTGGAATGCGGGGGTCCCTGCCTCTCCCTTTCCCTCACCTCTCTTTGTGTGAGCTGGGTACACAGTGAGTTAGAAGCAGGGGAGACTAGGGGAAAATGAGGCCTGGTGAGCTTCCAGCAAGTGCAGGGCATGTTCATCTTAAGACCAAGGGACCAAAGCCATTTGGGGGAAAATGAGGCAGAAAAACGAGAGAAATGAGGACTGGTGAAGGCCACTCACAGACATGGTATTTGGAGACAGAGAAGGGCCATCTTTGCTTCAAAGAGAGACAACAGGATGCATTCCTTTCTAAGGGATATATTCCTCACCCCAAGAATGAACACTTGTTGGACAGGATGTACGCCTTCCTGAGAAAAATGCTTCCCCAAACTCTTTTTTGTTGTTGTTGGTGGTGGTCGTGGGACTTGAACTCTGGGCCTGGGCGCTGTCCCTCAGCTCTTCAGCTCAAGGCTAGCGCTCTACCACTTGAGCCACAGTGCCACTTCCGGTTTTCTGGTGGTTCATTGGAAATCAGAGTCTCACGGGTTTTCCTGCCAGAGCTGGCTTTGAACCGCGATCTTCAGATCTCAGCCTCCTCAGTAGGTAGGGTGGCAGGCGTGAGCCACCGGCAACCCCCAAATTTAAGCCACCTCCTGCCCCCAAATGCAGATAGCCAGGCGCCTTCCTTATCTCAAGGATAAGGATCTGTTTTATGGTAGGATGGATTCTCACCTGGAAATAGTGTCCAAAATATCCAGAAACTCAGAAAATAGCACCAAGCACCAGGAGTGATTATAGCAAAGATAATACACTTAGCTTAGCATAACTTTGAAGCCAGACCCCCTGCCTTTACCTATAAATCCCCTCATCAGCCAAGGAGCTCTCTGCGTCTCTCTTTCTCTCCTCTCTCTAGAGCACCCACCCTTTATTAGAGTGTGCCCCTGCTCTTCTGTTTGTCTGTCTGTCTGTCTGCTTGTCTGCATGCTTACTTAATAAAATTCTGCCAAGTTTTCTTACCAACGTGACTTGTCCAGAAATTCTTATTCTGTGATCAAAAGTCAAGGCCCCTAAGTGAACCCCTAAGGGCCCTACTTTTAAAGGAAAACTCCACTCACCCTCGCCTGCATCTGCTCACCCATTGATTTGTTCCTGGACTGCCCTTCTGTCGGGCTTTGGAGCAGATGGCCTGCTGCACCTTGTGTCAAGGTCGTTGACATCCAGCCGAGTGCGGTGGCTCAGGTCTGAAATCCCAGAACGACCCAGGAAGTGGAGATCAGAAAATCACAGGTGGAGGTCATCGTGGTTAAGGAAGTTCACAAGACCCCATCTCAATATGTAATCAGGGCTTGGAAGTATCTTCTGTGAACCTAGCCTTGAGCGATGTATGAGGTGGAAGACTCAGGCTCCTGAGCAAAAATGTGAGACTCTACCTGAAAAATGATACATAAAGGGCCCAGTGGTGTGTGTGTGTGTGTGTGTGTGTGTGTAAGGGCTTGCTACCTTTCAGGGTGCTGTGAACCTTCAGATAGGGGGGATCCTTATGTGTCTTTGAAAGAAATTGCCTCTCTTCTCCCTTGGTCTTCTCTTTCTTGGCTCTGACCTGCCATTCGCTCCCAGCCCCAGTGGGTGTGGCTTTCGCATCCTCTGCCTGTCCCATGGGCGTGGCTCTCTCATCTCCCCGCCCTCGTGGGCGTGGCTCTCTCATCTCCCCGCCCTCGTGGGCGTGGCTTTCTCCATCATCTCCCTGCCCTGGTGGGCGTGGCTTTCTCCATCATCTCCCTGCCCTCCTGGGCGTGGCTTTCTCCATCTTCTCCCTGCCCTGGTGGGCTTGGCTTTCTCCATCTTCTCCCTGCCTAGATGCTTTACCTTTCTCATGCCCAAAGGTACAGCAGATTCTCGGCCCTGGACTGAGAGCCTGAGTTGAATCCCAAATAACAAAACCAAAAACCAAAACAAAACAAAAAAAACCTTAAGAAACGAAGTCATATTTGCATATAACCTACAAACATCTTGGAGTTCAAATCGCCTCTAAATTATTTATAATACCAAATACAATGTAAATGATATGTAAATCGTTATTCTGTATTGGTTAGGGAATAAGGACAAGACAAGAAAAATGTCTGTTACAGATGCATTTTGCTTTTGCTAGTCCTGGGTAGCACTCTTCCGATTCAACCACAGCTCCAGTTCCAGCTTTATGGTAGTAAGTTGGAGATAAAAGTCTCATAGGGCTGAGTGCTGGTGGCTCACGCTTGTCATCCTAGCTACTCAGGAGGCTGAGATTTGAGGATCAAGGTTCAAAGCTAGCCTGGGCAGGAAAGTCTGTGAGACTCTTATCTCCAATGAACCACCAGAAAACTGGAAGAGGCGCTGTGGCTCAAAGTGGTAGAGTGCTCACCTTGAGCAAAACGAGCTCAGGGACAGCGCGGAGGTCAAGTTCAAACCCCATAACTGACAATTTCCTGCCTGGGATGGCTTTGAACCCAAATCCTCAGATCTCAGCCGCCTGAGTAGCTAGGATTACAGGCTTTTCTTATCTTTTTCTTTTTAGTGTGTGATTTTGGTCATGTGTCTTTTTTTTTTTTTTTTTTGGGTCCGGTTGTGGGGCCTGAACTCTGGGCCTGGGCGCTGTCCCTCAGCTCTTCAGCTCAAGGCTAGCACTCTACCACTTGAGCCA
>NW_012267400.1:813685-828695 GCF_000151885.1 Dipodomys ordii | reverse complement strand
CTGTGGCTCAAGTGGTAGAGCACTAGCCTTGAGCTGAAGAGCTGAGGGACAGTGCTCAAGCCCAGAGTTCAGGCCCCATGACCGGACCCAAAAGCAAAACAAAACAAAGAGTCTCACAGAGCTGGGCGCCCGTGGCTCACACCTGTCATCCTAGCTACTCAGGAGGCTGAGGTCTGAGGATCAAGGTTCAAAGCCAGCCCAGGCAGGAAAGTCCGTGAGACTTTCATCTCCAATTAAACACCAAAAATACCAAAGTGGCACTCAAAGTGTGACTCAAAGCAGTAGAATGCTAGTCTTGAGCAAAAGAGCTCGGGGACAGGGCCCAGGCCCTGAGTGCAAGCTCCAGGACCAATAAAATATCCCACAGACTTTCCTGCCTGCCTGGCTTTGAACCTTAATCTTGAGAGTAATTAATTACTCTGGATTAATTTCGGCCTCCTGAGTGGCTAGGATTACAGGCCTGAGCCATGGGCATGGCAGCTAAGCCTTTCCTTCTTTTTACATAGATCCATCTCAGGCCATTTTATCACAGTAATGGTGAGTATCACACTGGCATTTTCTGTTCCATTTTTTTCAGATCTTGGTAGATGGGAGATAAAAAACAACAGAAGGTGAATTCTGGCATAAGGACTCACCATGTACTATTGTTATTATTATTATTTATCATTATTATTTTGGCAAGTCCTGGGTCTTGAATTCAGGATCTGGGCACTCTCCCTGAGCATTTTTTTTTCTCAAGGCTAGCACTCTACCACTTGAGCCACAGTGCTGCTTCTGGCATTTTCTGTGTCATGCATGCTAGGCAAGCACTCTACCACTGAGCCACCTTCCCAGCCTGGGCCTTTTTTTTTTTTCAATGTCTTCACAGCCATATCTGTAACCTCCTCTCAACCATCAAGTCTTAAACTTATGTTTTTATCCCCAATTAGGAGATGATCGTGCACCACCCACACCTGTTCTGCCTTGCCAAGAGCAAAACAATTTGATGAGGGAAAAAAAAAAAAAGGAATTTCATCTGAAAACTTGGGAGCTGGTGAGTCTGTCGGCTGGGCTGTGGCTTTTCTCTCTCGATGCATACATGACTTTAATGTCTGTTCATTGAACAATTACAGGCCGAAAATGTGGGTGATGAAAATGAATGTTATTATCCAGGTTGGGGTTTGCCAAACAGCTCACAATAAATGAAATTGCTAATAACCAGTTCACCCCACACTAACTGATCATCAGCTACGCAGAACACAGCCACAGGGAAGGAAGGCGGAAATTTCCTATGGGAAATGTGTGTCCCCTGTCACCTGCTCAGCTTGTCAGCCACGACACCTCTGTGTTCCCTGTTTGTGGCTCAGACGTCTGGAGTTTGGACATGTCTGAGGACTTGTCCTCTTGTCACCTCTCCCAAGGGACACTCATGGTTTCCTACCATGAGCCATCAATCCTCCTGCTTCCATTTTCAAGTAGTTGGGATTACAGGAGTGAGCTGGTGGGCCTGCCCTCATGCCTGTCTTCTTGATGAACCCATGCCTGTCTTTGGGCACGCTATGCCTGTTTGGGAAGGGTAGATTTGCCATTTGGAAAGCTGCCCAAGACCTAGAGAGATGAGAATTCACAGCTCTGGTTGATTGGCTTTTTCAATGGAGAGCAGATGTTGGCTTTGGGGTTTTTAAGAGGAGCCATATGTCCCTGTGCTGATGGGTGGTGTTTCAGGAGGGTGTTTCTGCTTCTCTCGCTTACAATGTGTGTGATTCTGAAATCCCATGGTCCTTTGCTGCTGGAAAGATTCACGCTGTGATTCTGCTGAGCTGCCACCACTTGGGGACAACCAGACCTGGTTAGTGACACGATGTCCTGCTTGTCTTGATCCAATTGGGAGGCCGCTAGGAGTTCTTGAAGGAATGTAACATTCAGGCTTGAACTCAGGGTCTGACAGCTGTCCCTGAGCTTTGTCGCTTAAGGCTGGCACTCTACCACCTGAGCCACAGTTCCACTTTGAGTTTTTTTTTCGTGGTTCAGTGGATATCAGAGTCTCACAGGCTTTCCTGCCGGAGTTGGTTTCCAATCTCAATTCTCTGATCTCAGCCTCCTGGGGAGCTGGAATTACAGGCATAAGCCATCATGCCCAACTAAAAAAGTTCTTTCAGTAGGTTTGGGGCCCGTATTCAGGAGCAGCCCTTGCCTAGCATGGGAGAAGGCCTGGGCTCAATTTCCAGCACCAGGATAAAAAAAAAAAATCCAAGGCCTCAGAGTTGTCTGATTCCTGGTGGATGTCTAAGTCTTCCAAAATTCAGATCTTCTCTTGAAAGCTCAAATTTAATCATTGTCCATAAATACTGCCGGTTGTTTTCTTTCCCTAGCAGCAGATTCCCTTCATTTCTGAGAAGATTTCTGCCAAACACTCAACTCTAAATCATCATAATTAGCCTGTCAGTTCTTTCAAATAAACTTGGTGTTGCCGGAAAAGCAACAGTGACTTCAACTGTCAACTCCAGATCTCCACCCATGTCCTACATAACACATGCAGTTAAAAAAAAAAAAAAGCCTGGGCTACAGGGTCGTTTTATGAAGATTTTTTTTTTTACTGCTGAGTTGAGGGCATTATTACTTGTCTTTTTCTTCTTTTTTTGTATTTTTTTTCTTTTTCTTATTTTTGAATTAGTATACACCAATAATACAAGGGGAGCTGGATACCAGTGGCTCACGCCTGTCATCCTAGCTTCTTAGAAGGCTGAGATCTGGAGGATCACAGTCCAAAGCTAGACCAGGCAGGAAAGCCAGCCAGCAAAAAAGCCAGGCTGGAGGCATGGCTCAAGTGGCAGAGTGCCACCACCACCACCAAAAGTAAAAAAGAGGTCTTATTGGATAATGGTATAGATGTGCAGTGTGCTTTATGTCCTTTGTTATAGTCCCATAGCTCCTCTCCCTTCCTACACTCTTCTTCAAACTTTGGTGGGTTTCATGATGGTGTCTTCACATCTATATGTAAATATGCACACACATATATGTGGCGTACTTGTCTTCTTCACCTTCACATCCTTTCCCTCTCCCTCCTCTCAATGGCTTCCCTAGGACATTCTCCTTCCGTTCCAGGCTGACCTAGAACTTGTGATCCTCCTGCCTCAGCCTCCTGAATGCTGAGATTACAAGCGGACACCTCTATACCCGGCAGTGCCTGAAAATCTTTTTTTTTTTTTGGTCCAGTCGTAGGGCCTGAACTCTGGGCCTGGGCGCTGTCCCTCAGCTCTTCAGCTCAAGGCTAGTGCTCAACCACGTGAGCCACAGTGCCACTTCCGGCTTTTTTCTTTTTGCTTATGTGGTGCTGAGGAATCGAACCCAGGGCTCAGGCATGCAAGGCAAGCTATCTACCACTGAGCCACCTTCCCAGCCCCAATGCCTGAAAATCTTAACAACTGGCCTCCTCCAGATAATAGAATTCCCGAGTGCTGGATCAGCATGTTGGGGATGGGGGGCACCCCATGGGGCTGGTGAGAACTCTAATGAGCACGGGTTGGAGCAGGTGTGTGACAAGATTCTGGAGTGAGATCTGAGGGACCCCCATCTGCCTTCATCAGGAACCAAGCCAGGGGAGTCACCCAAACTTGGGCCGGACCCTCCAAATTGTCAACGACACCACCTTTGTTTCTTTGGAAACGATTGCTCCGGGCATTTGGAGAAGTTTTCAGGCAAAGCTGAGAGATGCGGGCATGGCTCCCAGCTGGGACTCAGGGCTATGGATGAGGTCAACTACCCCAACCCTAACCCTAACCCCTCACCTCTCCATGTCTCCAAAATATTTTCTTGTGTAGTTCTGGGCTAGAGGTGGCTACAAGAACAATCGGTGTCCAGACTGTGGAAATTGTCTGTCTTTCTCCTCCCCTCCCCGCTTTTTTGCAGTGCAGGGGCTTCATATATTAGGTAGAGAAGAGCTAGCTGTATGTGGAGCCACGCCCAATCACGTAGCCCCGCCCCTCCGTGGAGCCACGCCCTCCCCAGTGCCACGCCCCAACCAATTTGTCAGGTCCCAAGTGTAAGACACACTCCCATTGGAGAGCCAGGCGTGATTGCGGAGCCACGCCCCCTCAGCGGAGCCACACCCACAGGAGCCAACTCCCAACTGTAAGCCTTACCTCAGGAAAGCTGAGCCCAGGCTTTACGGTGGAGCCACGCCCCCTCGCTGGAGCCACGCCCCCGAATCCGAGCCACGCCCCCTCAGTGGAGCCATGTCCCCACCATAGGCTTTGCCCTTTATAAGCCAGAATGCCAGGGCCAGACATGGGGCGCGGGCCAGGGGAGACAGATAAGCGACAGCATGCCAGCACCCTTGAAGTGTTCAACGCTTGATGAACACATCCGAGAATAAACCTGAAGACTGTGCAGACTATAAATAATTGGAGCAGTGAGTGACAGCCCATTGGAGGACATGGAGATGATTAGCAAGGTCTCGAGAGGCTTCAGGAAGAGCTATAAAAATCTGTAGTGTTTACAGCTCCGTGGAGAGATGCAAATGAAGGGAGGAAGCTGGTGGTCGATGGTGTCTCGACCTGCGCTCAGGGCGCTGCCCTGCCCCCTGCCTGGGTCAGCTTTCTGTGACTGTGACGAAATGCCTGACAGTCGACTTAAAGGCAGAAAGGTTGTGGGTGGAGTTTTCAGAGGTTCGGGTCCATGGATGCCCCTCAAGGACTCCCGCCCCTCCGCTAGGCCTGCTTCTTACCCTCCCCGGCCCATCAAGTGCAGTCTATGAATGGACAGATCCACTGCTGACGTCAGAGGCCTCCTGGTCCAATCAGAACCTATGAGTGGATGGACCCACTGCTGACGTCAGAAGTGTTCTGGTCCAATCACTTCTCCCCTCTGGATGCTGCAGCAGCTGCTGCTCATCTGGTGAGCCTCTGATTGCTTCCCAGATTCAGATAATCGCGGTGGGGGTGATCGTGGGTGATATTGGAGGCAGCAGACAGGACACGCGTGCTGTGTCCGCCTCTCAGGTTGGACATGGCCCTCGAATCTTCTCTGGCTAAATAAGGCTCGCAAATGTGCAGGATGTGGGGCTCCTCATCACACCATTACATGATCCAAGCAGGGACTGGAGTGTAACATCCCACAAGAGACATGGATCTCTTTTGCTCTCCCCATTGTGAATGCCTCCAGCTATCTGGGCTTCTTCTAGCTCAGTCAAGTTGGCCCTTGAAAGGAACCTCGGCGGGTTCGTTCTCAGCTGGAACTGTCTGGAACACAGAGGCAGTTAGTCTGTGTCTCCCCCATCGGCCAGGGTCATGTCGCTTGGCTGATCTGTGTGGGGCTCCTCCTCTGGGACAGCTGTGAGAGCAGACGTGGGAGAGGGCCCGTGTATGGGAATCCACGTGACTTCTGGAGCCCCAAGCCTGGGATGTGGAGTCACGTGGTCACATCCAAAGCCCGGGGGTGGGGGGGGGAGGACCCAGACCAGCCAGCACCTTAGGGCGGTGGACACCAATGGTTCCAGCCTAGCCTGACACCTTCCCGTTCTTGGGCGAAGAGGGTTGACTTATGATGGACTTATTTACATAAAGGAAAAAGCAGGACATTTGATTTTTTTTTGTTTTTGTTTTTGCAGGTCCTAGGGCTGGACCTCTGAGCCTGGGCACTGTCCCTCAGCTCCTTTTTGCTCAAGACTAGCACTCAACTACTTAGCCACAGCACCACTGCTGGCTTTTTCTGTGGTTAACTGGAGATAAGAGTCTCATGGACTTTCTTGTCCAGGCTGGCTTCGAACTATGATCTTTAAATCTCAGCCCCCTGAGTAGCTAGGATGACAGGCATGAGCCACTGGTGCCCAGCATTCTACGTTATTTTTATTTATTTATTTTTTTGCCAGTCCTGGGTCTGGAACTCAGGACGTGGGCGCTCTACCACTTGAGCCACAGCGCCCCTTCCGGCTTTTTCTGTGTATGTGGTACTGAGGAATTGAACCCAGGGCTTCATGCATGCTAGGCAAGCACTCTACCACTAAACCACATTTTCAGCTTACATGTGTGTGTATATTAATAACATCTTATATTACAGAACGTTTTACAGCTCACCATACTTTCTTATGACCATGTCTTATTTTATAGTTAGTATAGTCTTTTTGTGTGTCTGTATGTATGTGAGCCAGTCCTGGGACTTGAACTCAAGGCCTGGGAGCTGTCCCTGAGCTTTTTCACTCAAGGCCAGAGCTTTACCACTTGAGCCACAGCTCCACTTCCACATTTTCTGGTGGCTCATTGGAGATAAGAGTGTCATGGCTGGGTGCTGGTGGCTCACGCCTGTCCTTCTAGCTACTCAGGAGGCTGAGATCTGAGGATCCCAGTTCAAAGCCAGCCTGGGCAGGAAAGTACAAGGAGTCTCTTGTCTCCAATGAACCACCAGAAAACTGGAAATGGTGCTGTGGCTCAAATGGTAGAGTGCTGCCTTGAGCTGAAGAGCTGAGGGACAGCGCCCAGGCTCAGAGTTCAAGCCCCATGACTGACAAAAAAAGAGTCTCATGGACTTTCCTGCTGGTGCTGACTTTGAGTGGTGACACTCAGATCTCAGCTCCGTGTGAGTAGGCTGGGGTTACAGGTGTGAGCCACTGGTGCTTGGCTTGTTATTTTTTCTTTCTTTCTTTCCTTCCTTCCTTCTTTCCTTCCTTCCTTCCTACCTTCTTTCTTGATGCGATTAGGGCTGGGGCTGGAGCTCATTGGAGAAGACTTGCCTAGTATCAGACAGAGACACAGAGACAGACAGACAGGCAGACAGAGGCGAGGCATTTGGAGGACATACCAAATGACAAGCAAACCCACCATCTCCCGGTCCACGGTTTTTGTGTGTCAGGGTGACGCAGCCCTGCCTCTCTGTCCTTTCTCCATCTAATAGCACCCCCACCCCTCACCCCTACTCCGATGAGCGAAGTTGGGGGTGGGGGTGGGGAGAAGCTTTTTCTAGATTGAAAGGAGCCTGGATTCGCAGCTGCCCCTAATTTGCCAAAAGCCCGAATTCTTTCTCTGGCACAAGAAGCGGGGACGGTCAGCCAGGACCCCCCCACGGCCGCCCCTCCCCACGCTCCTCTCCTCAGCCCCCCTGCTCCTTCGCCAAGCCAGTCTCCGTAAAGGAGATCTCTCTTCTGAGCTGTGAGTCACCCCAAGATTTGGGAAGGGGGAGAAATCCCTCCCGGCCCCGCGCCGCCCCCCCCCCAGCCCCCAGGAGTTGGTGGGAGCTGACTCTGGGCTCCTGACTGGGTCAGGGTGAACAAACATTGGGCTGTAAATGCTGGGGTGTCCCCCCTCCTCCCCCTCCTCCCTCTTCCCTCCCGCTTCTCCCTTCTCCTCCCCTCCTGCCTTCCGCTGGCTCTTCTCCCTCTCCTCCCCCCTGTCCCCTCAGCCCTCCTCCTCCTCCCTCCTCCCTCGCCCTCCTCCCTCGCCCTCCTCCCCCTCTGCTTTTCTTCCCGCTGCCCCGGCCCCGCGCCTGCTCTGTGGGGCGCTCTGCTCCTGGCAAACGCAGCTCCTGCGCACCCCCTCTTCCCTGTCCCCTCTCCCGGACCCCTTCTCCTTCCCGACTGCGGGGTGTGTGTGTGTGGGGATGGACCCGGGCACTTGATGGACCCCCGGGGGTCGCCCAGGCCGGGGGCGCGCTGGTAGCCGTGCGGGTCGGCCGACGCAGGTGAGAAGTGGGGTGCGGGGTCCGCCTGGAGTCGGGGGGCCGTCGGAGCGCATCTCCGGAGGGTGGGGTGCTTCCCGGGCTTGGTGCTGCAGTGTTCACATGTCTTTCCCCAGGAGTTTTTTGGGAGAAGGGGAGAGAGGAAGATGCCTAGTATTTGTTGCTTTTTAAATTGTCTGTCTGTCTGTCTGTCTGTCTTTTTTGGTTCCAGTCTTGGGGTTTGAACTCAGGGCCTGAGCGCTGTCCCTGAGCTTTTTACACTCAAGGCTGGCGCTTTCCCACTTGAGCCACAGCTCCATTTCCGGCCTTTTGCTGGTTTATTGGACATAAAGAGTCTCACGGACTTTCTTGCCCCCCCGGCCTTGAACCTTGATCCTCAGCTCTCAGCCTCCTCAGTGGCTGGATGACAGGCCTGAGCTCCCGTGCCCGGCTTTATTTCTTCCAAATCAAATTCTCTGGCCCCCACTCACCCACACCTCGCCCCTGACTCGCTAGGCGCAACTTCCTTCTTGCTATGACAGAGGCCTACCCACCTGACTCCCTCTCCTTTTTGAAACTTCCCCTCAAGGGCAAGCCCACATTTGAAGAAGCAACTTTGTTCCGGGAGGGGGAGGGGGAGAGACTCCTGCTGGCGTCTCACACCCTGCCCCTCCCCCACCCCTTACCCGCGCGCACTCCTAGGCTACCTGCAGCGGCCTCAGACAGAAAGTTCCCTGGAGCCCATCTGGCAGCCAGCCAGCGGGCTTCGACCTCCTTTTCTGTGCTCAGCGCAGTGTGGACGTGTCAGGAAGAGGTGACAGATGGGCTGGGAAGAATGATTTTGTCCGAGGAAGCTAATTGCACTCGTTTAATATTTAATAGCCTCCCCCCCCCATGAAAAGCAGATCGGAGAGGAGCTACCCCACCCGTATTTGTTTGATTTTCGCTCAGAGCTCTTCATCCTGGAGAGTGGAGAAGGGCTGGCAGGGTCTCTGTCTGTCTCTGACTCTGTCTCTCTGTCTCTGGAGGCTGACAGCTTCCTGACCCACAGAAGGGAGTGGGGGAGGGCTGGGATCTTCCCCACGGGGGCCCCAGCTCCCCACATTTACACCCTGACATTGAACGCTGTGTGTGCCAACGACCGAAGCTCATACCATCCACCGCCACCCCCCATGGACCTGTGCTTCTTCTCTGTGTAGAAATATATTTACTATCCACACACACTGCCTTGAGACACTCCGGATCGGTGAGTGTATGGCGAGGCAGTGTGTTGCTTCGTGGCCCAGGCTGGCCTGCTTTCGACTCCTGAGTGCTGGGATTACAAGCAGGCGCTACCATGCCCGGCTTATTTTTATTATTGTAATTGTTTTTATTTTTAAATTAAATATTAGCCTGAAGGACTAATAGGAAGAGGAAGTTCTATTCCAGGATCTTTCAAGCGGGGCTGTCCTGACACAGATGGACAGAGGGAAGCTGGGGGAGGGGCCTCTGTGCCCTCGGGCAAGGCCAGTGGAAGGAGGAGCCCGAGCCGGTGGGGGGAGCTCCGCGCTGCCCTGAAATTTCAGACCTTGGACAGCACCGCGCTGGCGCAGACGCGGCTGGGAGGCGGGGGGGGGGGGGGGGTTGTGTGGAGGGGGAGAGGTGAATCTCAGGTCTCAGACATCCCTGGGAAGTGTGCGGTGCCCTCCCTCTCCCCTGGCCCTCTCCCCTCCCTCCCTTTCTTCTCCCTGTTTCTTTTGGTGGTCCTGCGGTTTGAACCCAGGACCTCACACTTGCCTTGCAGTTGCTCCACCGCCTGAGTCACGCCCCCCATCCCAGCCCGTTTTCCTTTTAGTTATTTTTCAGCTCTGGTCGCACATATTTTATTCTCTTCCCCCGCCCCCCACTGCCTGGCCTCAAACCTTGAACCTCCGACCTATGCCTCCCAAGTGGCTGGAATCAGAGGTGATTTCCTTCTTTTTCTTCCTGTGTGTGTGTGTGTGGCAGTCCTGGGGCTTGAACTCGCGGCCTGGGCACTCTCCCTGAACCATTTTTCACTCAAGGTTGGTGTTCTGCCACTTGAGCCACAGCGCTACTGCCAGCTTTTTGGTGGCCAATTGGAGATCAGAGTCTCCAGGACTTGGCTGCCCCAGCGTGGCTTCGAATAACAATCCTCGACCCATCTCAGCAGGGGCGTGGCTCACCGTGGGGGCGTGGCTCCAACGGGAGGCGGGGCTCTGTGATGGGGCGTGGCTCCAACGGGAGGCGGGGCTCTGTGATGGGGCGTGGCTTAAACGGGAGGCGGGGCTCCGTTGCAGGGGCTTAGCCGGGGAGCAGGAATGGCCAGACTACAGGGGCGTGGCTTAAAGTGGGCGGTGCGCCAGTGTTGGGCGTGGCTCCACCATGAGGGCGTGGCCTTCAGGTAGAGCATTTGCCTAGCTTGATGCTACCCCTTTTTTCCAGGGCGATCCCAACTTGGTCTCCAGTTAACTTTTCCTGCAGCAGCCACCTGGCTGCATTTATTCCACCCTAAGGGGAGGAAGTTTCTAGACTGCCACCCTGGAAGTTGGTCGCAGTGCCCTCTGAGATATTTTGTGACAAATAAGAGGTTGTTATGCATTACTGTGTAGGGCCCAAGGGGCCAGACAAAAAAGCGCGTCTATGTTCAGTCCAAGGTGCAATGGCTTGTCGGCGATATTGGGATTTGAACTCGGGTACTGGGCAGGTGCTCTCCCACTTGAGCCATGGCCCCAGCCTGTTTTGCTTTTATTATCCTCCAGGCCAAGTCTCCTGCTTTCATTTCATAGTTTCTTGGTCCAGACCTAGCTTCGGACTGGGATCCTGCTGAATGTGCTTCCCAGCTTCTGTGTCTGAGCGGGGACTACAGGTGCTTGCCACCATGCTCGGCTTGGAGCATGAGTTCCTAGGTTCAAGTCCCAGTGTAGGCGCGTGGTGTGCGCGTGCAGGCGCGACACATATACACACACACATCAGCGTGAAGCTCTGTCTGTGCATGTGTGCGGCAATTCTTTCTGGAGTTTTGCCCCAAGCCATGAAGCTTTTACCTGCCCTGGCTTAGTTTGATTTTTTAAAAAATTGTTGTTTCTTCCCGGGTGCTGGTGGCTCACGCCTGTAATCCTAGCTACTCAGGAGGCTGAGATCTGAGGATCGCGGTTCAAAGCCAGCCCGGGCAGGAGAGACCGTGAGACTCCTATCTCCAAAAAACCACCAAGAAACCGGAAGTGGTGCTGTGGCTCAGGTGGTAGAGCTCTAGCCTTGAGCTGAAGAGCTGAGGAACAACGCCCAGGCCCAGAGTTCAAGCCAAGCCCCACAACCGACAAAAAAAAAAAAAATTGTTGTTTCTTTTGCCTTGCTTTCCTCCTTCTCCTCCTCCTCCTCCCCCCTGGGGGTTGGGCGCCTGTGGCTCACACCTGTGATCCTAGCTACTTAGGAGGCTGAGATCTGATGATCACAGTCCGAAGTTGAAGCTTGGGCAGGAAAGTTTGTGAGCCTCTTCTCTCCAATGTACCAGCAAAAAAGCCAAAAGTGGAGGAGCTGTGGCTCAAGTGGTGGTGCATCAGCCTTGGGGTGATCTAAGCAAGAGTATAATCATACACACAGCTTCGACTGATTTGTCTCGTTTGTTTTACTTAGAATGTTCTCGAAGACTTTCCATGTTATAGCATGAATTTCCTTCCTTTTCCTCCCCTTGAGTCAGGGACTTTCTATGTAGCCATTGCTGCCTCAGCCTCCTGAGTGCTGGGACTAAAGAGGGTCACTACATGTCTTGTTCGATTTCCTTCTTTTTGAAGGCTGAGTAATGTTGTTGTTGGTTGAACACAACGTATTTTGCGTCTTGAACCGTCCTTCAAAGAACATCTGGCATGTTTCCTGGATCTGAGTGTTTAATTCTAGGTAGATCCTTACCTTTTGCCCCATTGTTGGCTACATGTTTGTTCAGCGTTCGGAAATGGTTTTTATTACCAGTCAAGTGATACATTACCTGGCAGATGAGAAGTGCATTTGACAGTTCATTGAAAAAGACCTTTGTGGGCAGAGGGGCGAGGCTCCAGTAGCTGGGGGCGTGGCCAAGATGCAGCGACTAGGCTCTGCAGTGAGGGCGTGGCTTAACCGAGGGGGCGTGGCTCGATGGGGGCGTGGCTTAACAGAAGGCATAGTGGCTCTTGTGGGAGAGTGTTTGCCTAGCAAATACAAGGCCCAGAGTTCAAGACCCAGGACTTAAAAAAGAAAAGGGAAGAAGGGAATAGAAAGCAAAAGAAGAAATGCTTCAGAGATCCTGACGAATTTTGTAGAGCCCATGACAACAAACACCTGGGATTTATGAGGCTCTAGGCCCCAGCCCTGCCTTTTTTTTTTTGTCGATCTTGGTCTTGAACTCCGGGTCTGGGCGCTGTCCCTCAGCTCTTCAGCTCAAGGTGAGCATGCTACCACTTGAGCCACAGCACCACTTCCGGCTTTTTGGTGGTTCATTGGACAGACTTTCCAGCCTGGCCTGGCTTTGAACTGTGATCCTCAGATCTCAGCCTCCTGAGTAGCTCGGATGACAGGCGTGAGCCGCGGGGGGCCCGCTGAGTCTGAGTAATTTTCCACACCCTTTCCCCCTCTGCTTTTTATGTTTAAAGGCTAGATTTTCTGCTCATTTTAAACTCTTACTTCACTCCTGGGCGGTGAAGCCTGGGACTAAGGTTGGAGGAAAGGAGGAGGGCACAGGAGGGCCCCCCAGATTTTCCTGCAGCCTTCCCCTTCCAGCCGCCCACAGGGCTCCTGGCTACACTGCCATTCTCCACCCCCCCCCCCCACCGTGTCCAGGCATCATCTGGTTGTCATGGCAACACAGGTTGGTCCAGGCTCTCCTGCGAGCTAGTTGGGCCTGATTTCAGGAGTACCTGGTGTAGTGGGTGGGTGTGTTGTATTACTGACATTTGATCAACACACACACACACACACACACACACACACACGCCGTGGGCTCTGGCTCTCATGCCATGTTTATTATTACTGTTTATTTGCTCTCTCCTTTGTGCTCTCCCAGCTGCTCCAAGGCGAGGCTCACGCTATGTGCTTTGCTTTCTCTCTGTGTGCTGTGGTTGGGTAAATACACAGACCGGGCACCTGGTGCCTCGCAGGTGGCCGAACAAATGCCCAGCTGGGGCTGCGGGAGGCTCCTCAGTGACATTGCTGGAGCAAGCTGCCCCCTAAAACCCTTTCCGCCAAGCCTGGTGCCAGTGGCTCACGCCTATAATCCCAGCTACTCAGGAAGCCTGAGATCTGAGGATCATGCTTTGAAGCTAGCTCAGGGAAGGAAAGTCTGTGAGACTCTTAGCAAAAAGCCAGAATTGGAGCTGTGATTCAAGTGATAGAGTACCAGCTTTGAATGAAAAAGCTCAGGGACAGCACCCAGGCCATGAGTTCAAGCCCCAGGACCAGCACGCGTGCGCACATGTGCACACACACACACACACACACACACACACACCTGGACATGAGAGCTATGTCACAAGGTTCCGTTTTTCTTGTCATTAGTCCCTCAGCAGTGCAGGTGACAATGTTCACTGAGAGTGACATTATGGTCCCCCATCATCTGTGCACAGTGGGGCTCCAGCGAAGGGTGGGGGATGCTCTGGGTCCAAAAACATGGTGCCATTTTATACAAGGGACGTGAGCACCCCAGGTTTTAGAGCCTGTATGGGGTATCTGAACTGGTCTCTCCCATGATAATGGGGGACATGTGCACTGTCAGCCCGGGCTCGGGTGCCGCGGGCCTTTCCTCACTGCCTTGTTGTTGTCTGAACTCAGGGCCTCCCGCCTGCCAGGCAGATGCTCCCCCCTAGTCACGCCCCCCGGAAGACCCTTCCCCACTTACAAAAGGGCTGCATCCCGGGACTGCTCTGCAAGATTCCAATGATTGTGATTAGTCCCATTCCTGAGGATACCTACCAATCCACTATCCATCTATCTGTCCCTCCCTCCCTCCCTCCCTCCATCCACCCATCCATCCATCCATCCTTCCACCCATCCATCCACCCATCCCTCTCTCCCTCCATCCATCCATCCATCTACCCACCCATCCCTCCCTCCCTCCATCCATCCATTGGTCCATCCATCCACCCATCCATCATTCACCCACCCATCCATCCATCCATCTATCCATCCATCCACCTGTCCATCATCCATCCACTTGTCCATCATTCATCCACATACCCATCCAGCCATCATCCATCTATCCATCAATCCACCCATCATCCACCACCTACCCATCATCCATCCATCCATCCACCCATCATCCACCACCTACCCATCATCCATCCATCCATCCACCCATCATCCACCACCTACCCATCATCCATCCATCCATCCACCCATCATCCACCACCTACCCATCATCCATCCATCCATCCACCCATCATCCACCACCTACCCATCATCCATCCATCCATCCACCCATCATCCACCACCTACCCATCATCCATCCATCCATCCACCCATCATCCACCACCTACCCATCATCCATCCATCCATCCACCCATCATCCACCACCTACCCATCATCCATCCATCCATCCACCCATCATCCACCACCTACCCATCATCCATCCATCCATCCACCCATCATCCACCACCTACCCATCATCCATCCATCCATCCACCCATCATCCACCACCTACCCATCATCCATCCATCCATCCACCCATCATCCACCACCTACCCATCATCCATCCATCCATCCACCCATCATCCACCACCTACCCATCATCCATCCATCCATCCACCCACCTATCCATTCATTCACCTACCACTCATCCATCTATCCATCCACCTATCCATTTATCTGTCTACCTGTCCATCCACTCATCCATCCACCCATCCACCCATTTATCCACCCATCCACTCATCCATCCACCCATCCACCCATCCACCCATCTACCATCCATCCACCCATCCACCCATTTGTCCACTCATCCACCCATCCATGAAAGAAAGGTTCTGGAAGAGAAGGTCTTGAATGTTTCCCCAAAAGAAACAGGCAGTGTAGAAGGTGCACGTGCTGCTAACTCTGACTTGGTCAGGAGCCCCGTGCTCGCGCATCTACAAAGCTCGCGTGGTGCCCGAGGCGCGTGCGCAATCAACCCAAATGGAAGTAAACTGCCCAGCAGGCCAGACGAAGGGGGCGCCCCTCCCCCAGCCCCTCCCCCGACCCTTCCCCACCCCCAGGCCCGTGCATTTCTCCGCTGCCCTGTCAGCCCTGAGCTGAGGGACCGTTTTGGGAGCCTCAGGAAGAAGAGCTGGGAGGCCTGTTTCGCAGAAGGCCCATGTGGAAGGCCATTCTGAGAAAACCGAGGGTGGCCAGTGAGGGGGGGAGGGGGGAGGGGAGGGAGGAAGAGGAG
>NW_012267400.1:795217-812950 GCF_000151885.1 Dipodomys ordii | reverse complement strand
CACCGCGACGCGGTCCTGGCGCACGAGGCGCACAAGGTGCGCAGCACCCCGCAGGCGCGCCGGCGGCGATGGGAGTGAGTACCCTGCGCCCGGGACGGGGAGGGGCCCGAGCCTGGGGACACAGCCCCCGCGAGCCCCGCTCCTTCCTTGCTACGTGTGCGGTGTAGGAACCACAGTCTCCGGCCGTGGAGGCCCGGGATGGAGGCCCGAGGATGGAGGCCCGGGGATGGAGGCCCAGGGTGGTGGTGGCGGTGGGGACCTTTCCTCTGTCACGATGTGAGTCCCGTGGGAGGGGGTGGGGGAGGCATTGGCCTGGGGTCCTTGGGGGTCGAGGGGAGAGACGTGACTCTCCTGGCTTTGCCTGTGGGTCAGGTAGTGTGAGAATGGATGGTGGGTTTGTGTGAAGGCCCCACCCGCTACTTGGTGACTCTTTTTGTTGATTTTGTTCTGTAAAGGCTCAGAGGTGGGCACCCCATTCCTGAGCAGATACCTGGGGTGTGGCCTGAAAATCGGGCAGGAGCCACCAATCTGTCCATAACTCACCTCCACAGCTACCCGCCGATAATATATCAATCCGTCATCCGTCCACCATCACCCATCCACCCAATCATCCACCCACCCATCCATCCATCCATTATCTATCCACCCAATAATATAGCCATCTATCCAGCTGTCTGTTCATTGATCCATTTTTTATCCATTCATCCATCATCCACCCACTCACCCATCCACCCACCCACCCACCATCCATCCACACATCCATCCACCCATCCATCCACCTATCCATCCATCTATCCATCCATCCATCATCCATTCACCCTATCCACCATCCACCCACCCATCCACCCACCCACCCACCATCCATCCACACATCCATCCACCCATCCATCCACCTATCCATCCATCTATCCATCCATCCATCCACCATCCATCCATCATCCATCCACCCATCCATCCACCCACCATCCATCCACCCATCTACCATCCATCCATCCATCCACCACGCATCCACTCTCTGCCTCTCTGTCCATCCACCTGTTCATCTGTCTGCGCATCCACCCATCCGTCATTCATCCATTCACCTGTCTGTTCATTTGTCCATATCCATCCACCATCCATACACTCATCTGACCACCAGCTATCCATTTGTTGGTCTGTCCACCCCTCAGTAACCCGGATGTGTCAATGCAGCGTCAGGGTTCAGTGGCCAGAACTGGCCTTTGTGAATCACCTCCCAACCCCCCACCCAAGGACCTGAAGATCCACTTTCTGACCTCTCCACCACCCAGCCTAGACTAGGTGGGAGCAAGCATAGATTTTAGGAGGATTCTCGATGACTCCTGTTGGCTGGAAGGGCTGGAAGATACAAGCGCTAGCCAGGGCTGGGGACGCTGGTGAGGGGTGGAGGGGAAACTTGTCATCAATTGGCGCTGGGGGAGCGAGAACCGGTCTGGCAAGTGGTTTCCTGGGGTTAGCCTGACACCTGGTGGTGAGTTTGAGCATTACCCAGAGAGGCAATAGGAGGACTTGAGTGTTTTTCCAGTGTTCCGCGGACCGTTTTCTGTCCTTTTCATCCATCCCTCCATCCATCTACCCATCATCCACCTATCCATTATCTGCCCACCCATGCATTCACCTAGCCACACGTCCATCCATCCACCATCTATCTACCCATCCGCTTGTCCATCCCCATCTACCCACCATCATCTGTTTGTCACAAGTAACCAGGATGCATGTTGGAGCAGCTTCAATATGGAACCCTACTTCAAGAATGGCCGTCACTCTCCTCCATCCCCCCCCTCCCTCCCTCCCTCCCTCCCACCCTCTCTGTCTCTCTCTCTTTCTCTCTCTCTCATTCTGCCTCTCTTTCCTCTCCATTCACTCCTCACTCCCATCTCCTTGAGTGTCCCCAGAAAAGTGATCAGTTCTGTCAAAAACAATGCCAGGGTTACTACGAGTCATTAGCACAAAATGGCTGAAAAGCGATTTTGTTTTTTAGGGAAGAGAAAAGTGAATTAAGGAATCACAAAGCTCGGCTGCCTGGGAGCTCACGGCTGTAATTTACATTGCTAGTGACAGCACGTGTCTGGGGGGTGGTCACCTTGCCAGGCACGGGGTGGGGCGGTGCACGACCTCGCCAGATCGGCATGGCAAGTTCCATCACTCCATTCCCTCTATGGTGGGCGGCCCAGCATCTTAGAGAGGCCAAGTAACTCACCCCGGACCTCCCAGCTCCAAAGCAGCAGGACTGGGATTCAAGCCTCAACTTTCAGACACTCAAATCTATGCTTTTCATCAGGCATTGGGTTGAAGAGTTTCTGAGCAGCAGTTATCTTCTAAATAACACACATCATAAGAAAATAAATCAAGGGCTGGGATGTAGCTCAGTGGTAAAGCGCTTGCCTAGCAAGTGCAACGTCCTGGGTTCGATCCCCAGTACCAAAAAAGAAAAAGACAAAAAAAAAAAGAAAATAAATCAAAGTATAGACAAGAAGAGAAACACCGTAGGCTTTCAGAATCAGGATGCTTTAAAGTGTCTCTCCCCTCCCCGCTCCACTGGAACCCAGGGCCTTTGCACATGCAATCCAACCACTGAGCCACAACTCCAGCCTAAGGTCTCATTCCCACCACAAACTCCTGAATAGCCAACCTCTACCTCAGTTTCTCTCCCTTTCTAGGACACATGCAAAGAGTTACAGACCACAGCTGTGGTCTCCAAACTTGTAACATCTACCAGAAAAATAGGCATCACATTGGCTCTTGTGTTGATATTTACAGGCTGCTAAGTTTCTCATATGTCTGAGAAAATATACATTAAAATAAACATGTCAGCTGGCAGCTCAGGGCTCACATCTGCCCTCCTAGCTACTCAGGAGGCTGAGAACTGAGGGTCAAGATTCAAAACTAACCTGAGGAGGAAAGTGCCAATGAACCAGTGAAAAGCCAGAAGTAGAGCTGTGGCTCAAGTGGTGGAGGGCCTGCCTTGAGCAGGAAAAGCTCAGTGAGAGGGTCAAGTCCTGAGTTCAAGTCCTCGCATCAGCAAACAAATAAAACTATATCAGCGAGCTAGCTAATAGTCTGAGATGGCTTTAATTTTGCATATCTTTTCTTTTTTTCCCATTTTTTTGTGGGTCCTGGGGCTTGAACTCTGTGCTCAAGGCAAGCGCTCTACCACTTGAGTCACAGCTCCACTTCTGGTTTTCTGGTGATTCATTGGAGATCAGAGTCTCACGGACTTTCCTGCATGGGCTGGCTTTGAACCTCGATCCTCAGATCTCAGCCTCCTGAATAGTGAGGGTTATAGGTGTGAGCCACTGGTACCCTGCTTACAGCCTTTTCTTTTTATTGGTACAAAGCATTTTGCCCTCCTGTTTCGGGAGTTTGCCTCAACTGTTTGAACATGGGGAATCTTCGACAGAGCCTTTTATTCTGGAAATGTTCAAATCCACGACAAGCAGAGAGAAGAGCAAACTACATACCCACCCATCCCCCAAATTTAATAGTGGTCAGGATTTTCTCAGCTTTGTATCATAAACCCATTTCTTCTGTCTTATTCTCTAAGATAGTTTAAGGCAAATCCTCATAATTCATGTCATTTGACAAACTTCAGCCCATGTCGCTAGAGCACACAGACATCTTCTTCCCAATAGCACACTGACGATGTTCATAAGGATCTTTGGGTCTTTTGTGTTTTGAGGCTCTGCCTTCCTATGTAATCTACTCACAGTCTTCCAGTCTCCACCTTCTCAGGCCTGGGATTATAGGCATGTACTACCATACCCAGTTCCTCTCTCTCTCTTCAAAGCCTACTGGACTGCTTGAGGGACACACTGGAGCCTGTCACAAATGGATACATTGGGCTCACCTCTGGTCTTCACCCTCTTCTTTCTGCTCCTTCTCCCTCACCCCTCCCTTTTATTTTCTTTCATTTCTTCTGGCCGCATTGGAGATCTGGCCAGCCTTGAATTGTTGATCCTCCTGCCTAGCCCCCCCCCCCCCGCCCCAACTCTGGGTGTGAGCACTGTCCCTGAGCTTTTTTACACTCGAGGCTGGTGCTCAACTACTCGAGCCACAGATCCACTTCTGGCATTTTGCTGGCTCATTGGAGATAAGGGTCTCATAGATTTTCCTGCCTGGGGTGGCTTCGAAACAATATCTTCAGATCTCAGCCTCCTGAATAACTGGGCTTACAAGCTTGGGCCACCGGTGCTTGGTTTCGTTCTGGAAAGTCCTCTGAGGCCGCTTCAGCCTGGGCCTGGCTCTGGGCTGCAGTGCCGGGACGGGACAGCAGGTGGCACGGTGGTCCAGGCCTGCTGGAGCGCACAAACCCGCACTCGACCTGGTGTGTGTGTGTGGGGGGGGCAGCTGTGCAAATTGGAACGGTCATTGTGGAAACAGAAGGAGGCCCCCACATCCAGAACCCAATTCTCATCCCGCAGTTTCCGATCGCTACACGTGTGGTCATCCCGTTCTGAATTTTATTCTTCTTTTCTTTTTGTTTATTTTTAGTGCACTGAGGGCTAGGAAGGAACCAGCTGGGAGGGGCTGGGGTGGTGCTCTGTCGCCAACTTCCGCCCAGGCCCTGGGTTCGAGCCCCAGCACGGAGGCCGGACCCAGGAGAGCGTGACAAAGTCTGGGGGTTGGGGTACAGCTTAGCGGTAGAAGGCATTGTGGGCGTGGCTCGGCGGCAGGGGCGTGGCTTAGCAGTGGGGTCTGGCCCACCACTAGGGCGTGGCCAAGCGAGAGGGGCGTGGCTTGGTAGTGGGCATGGCTCTACTACAGGGCGTGGCCAGGCAGTGGGCACGGCTTGGTTGAGGCGTGGCTCAGTGCTAGGCATTGCTTAGCAGTGGGGGTGTGGCTCTGCAGTAGGGCGTGGCTAAGCGATAGGAGAGTGGCTTAACAGTGGGCTGGGCTCTGTGGTAGGGCGTGGCTAAGATGCAGGGGCGTGGTTTGTCACTAAGCGAGGCGCCGCAGCAGGGCGTGGCTTGCTGTAGAGGCGTGGCTCAGTGGCAGCGCCTGCCTGGCCAGTGCGAGGCCGGGTTCGAATCCTAGAGCTGTTGAAAGGAAAAGGAAATCACTGTTCAGAGATGAGTTAAAAAAATGAAATCCACCCCAAACCAAAGCCACACCATAGTGTGGAATCCATTCTTGGGCCAGCACGGAATCACGCTGGCGTGATTCACGATTTGGATTCTTTTTCATTTGGCTTCGCCGACGTCCTGTCTGGATTCAGAGCAGACACTGAGCAGGCACACGTTGGTGCAGTGGGTTGTTCAAATATTAGAATATTTTCCACACCAGTTAGTAAATGACTGTTTCCAGGAGACCCTTCCTGGGTCATGCTGCAGGTCCTGACCATGCAAATCCAGGGGTCCTGCCTCTTCTTGTGCCCATCATAGACCAAGACCCCTGTCCCCCCTTCCCCCCAGTGACTACCCTGATCCAGAAATGGGAAAGTAGTTCTATAGAATCTCCCAGATGCTTTAACCTAGTACAATGTAATTTCCACGTCCATGAGGAGTCAAAGTCTGGTTAGGAGTTAGTGATTCCTGTGTGTAATCCCAGCCACTTGGGAGACTGAGATCATGAGGATTGAAGTTCAAGGCCAGCAGGAACAAATTCCTGGGAACCCATTTCAGCAGAAACACATGTGTGTGGTGATGCATTTCTCTCTTTCCAGCTATGGCCAAGAAACATCAATAGGAGAATCACAATCCAAGCTGGCTTGGACAAAAAGTGAGATCCTATCTCAGAAAGAACCAGTGCTCCCCAAAGGACTGGAGGTGTGGCTCACATGGTAGAGCAGTTGCCTAACAACCATGAGGTCCCGAGTTCAAATCCCCATGCCATGAAAAAGACAAAACCTTGACATGTTCAGCCCAGAGGCAAGTCTTTCCTCCAGTCATCCCCAGATACAGAAGCCTATGTTTCCCTTAACTCTGAAGTTTCCCACTGCTCAGAAGGGGGTCCTCAAGTTAGAGAGATCGCACAAGGTCATGGTGGTGGAGACTAGGGCAGCTACAAGCTGATATTTTCCTCAGTGTCCCCCCTGTAGGAGTCAAGCTTGGTCAGGAAAATCCAAGACACCCCAGAAATCTCTCAAGCCACCGTGAGCCCCCCCCCTCTGCCCATCTTTTGCAAGTTTGAAGTATCTGGGCTGACTCTGCAGATCAAACATCTTGGGGGTGTTTTAGAACCTCTCCCCTCTCCATCTTGAGGGTCTTCTGACCTCTAAACCCTCCCTCCATCCTTCCACTCCTGGGGATCACCAAGGTAGTTGAGCCCAAGCGTCTATGGGGAACAGGGGTGGGCTGTGTGTGTTGGGGTGGGGGGAGGAACAAGAAGCCAGGTGCAGAGGATGGAGGCTGCTTACAGGCTGCCATGGTTACATTTGAATGACAACCCTAGGGCGGGTCAA
Organism: Dipodomys ordii; assembly: GCF_000151885.1. Lineage (NCBI taxonomy): Eukaryota > Metazoa > Chordata > Mammalia > Rodentia > Heteromyidae > Dipodomys > Dipodomys ordii. The sequence continues at coordinate 806,532 of NW_012267400.1, read as the reverse complement.
GCGATGATTGGCAGATGAGTCAGCCAATCGAGTGGGGGGTGAAAATCCCCAGCCTTGATTGTGGGCCGTCTGATCCCAGAGGCTGGGGACCAGAAGGAGGCGGTGCAGAAGTTGTGTCTTCTCTGAGCAATATGGCCATTACTTCCCAGGGAGCTGGTGGCTGGCCATTGGAGACGTGGACGCTGTTTGACTAAATCTTTTGATATTTGGAGAAAAGGCAAGAAATTCATCCCTTTGTGTATCATCTCCTGACTCAGACTTAATATATTTATATCCTAATATGTAAATGGATCAAAAAAAGCAATTGGAAACATCTGCTCTCAACCTCTAGTAGTAAATATAAATAGTAGTTATTGATTTGACTGTGCATTTGTCAGTGGGTGTGTTTGTGCCAGTGATGGGACTTGAACTCAGAGCCTGAGCACTATTCCTGAGTTGTTTTTTTTTTGCTTAAGACTGCGGGGTGCTTTACCACTTGAGTCACAGCTCCACATCTGGCTTTGGAGAAAAGAACCTCACGATTTTCTTTTCCGTCCAGGCTGGTTTCGAACTTTGGTCCTCCGGTTTCAGCCTCCAGAACAGCCAGGATTACAGGTGTGAGCCACCAGTGTGGCTTATTAATTTATGCTTCATTTTCATGTTCTGGGATATGGTCTGGCTGTGCCGCCTATGCCGGTTTAGAACTCTCGATCCTTCTACCTTGGTCTTTCCAGTGCTGGGATTAGAGGTATGTACTACTATGCTCGGCTAAATGTGCTTCTTTAACTACACACACACACACACACACACACATCCTGACGCCGGAACTAACAATTCAAGGCATTAATGAGGGTAGATAGAATTTCACGGCATCTGTAATAATCGTACTGTGACATATAAATGCGGCGTGTGTTGGTGCTAAAATCACAGGTAGCGTGAACACTGCAAACACCACTGTGGGTTGTTAACCTGCCCGTGTTGCTACAGCTACAGGGAGAGAAAAATGAAGATATGACTTTTTAATTTTTTCCTTTTTTCCAAATTCACATTTGCAAATTTTCTTTTTTTCTTTTTTTTTGTAGGTCATGGGGCCTGAACTCTGGGCCTGGGTGCTGTCCCTCAGCTCTTCAGCTCAAGGCTAGCGCTCTACCACTTGAGCCACAGCGCCACTTCCGGCTTTTTCTGCTTATGTGGTGCTGAGGAATTGAACCCAGGGCCTCATGCATACAAGGCAAGCGCTCTACCACTGAGCCATCTTCCCAGACCCATTTGCAAATTTTCTGAATCAGAAAGAAAGTGCTCGCTGGCTCATGCCTGTCATCCTAGCTACTCAGGAGGCTGAAATAGGATCGTGGTTCAAAGCCAGCCCAGGCAGGAAAGTCCCCAAGAGACTCTTATCTCCAATTAACCATTAAAAAACCCGGAAGTGGCGGCGCTGTGGCTCAAGTGGTAGGGCGCCAGCCTTGAGCAAAAAGGAGCTCAGGGACAACGCCCAGGCCCCAAGTTCAAGCCCAGAACAGCACGAAATTAATAAGTTCCATGTTCACGGGGAGGGGCGGGGGGGGGCGGGGAGCACAGATCAGGTTGCCGCTTGTATTGGTTCTCTGCCACCTTTCCTCCTGGGAGCCACTGGCCAATCAGAAGAGACTCTGAGGCCCGGTTGGAGGTGCTATTGTTTTATTGACCGAGTATTGGTGACAGATCATGGAAATGTAGCTTTTATCTTCTTGGGGGGAGGGGAGAAACAGATGATAATTAAGTCCAAGTGTGGACAAGTGCCCTCAGATCAGGGCTACACAGAGTGACGTTTGTAGCAGTGATCATGGAAGGGACTAGAAGGAGAGGGACAGGGAGGGTCTCTGGGACACGTCAGGGAATCGGGGTGATGGGCTGGCAGCTGGGGTGTTTGCCTGCATGTGGCAATCGTTCTAAGGGACCGCAAGTGCAAAGGTCCTGGGGGCTGCAGGATGACCGTGGCTTGCATTAGGGGAGGAAGGAGACTGCCACGGGTAATGTGAGGTGACTTGAGGGTGAGCACTTCCGGTGGCCACACCACCCTGCAGTGTGTTAACTCGCCACCTGTAAGCCAGGTGTGGTGGCGCATGTCCGTAATCCTGGCATTCAGGAGGTGGAGGCTTAAAGGACGTGAGTTCAAGGTCAGCCTGAGCTACATATTGATACCGTCTCCAGAAAAACAAAAAAACAAAACACCCCAAAATAAAACATCCTTCCAAGTGCTCAGGGACAGCTTGCTGGCAGATCATTCGCCTTTCTGTGCTCAATCGCCTGTCTTGAAAAAAGTTCATTTTTTGTGTGCGCATGCTTGAAGTATTTCTCAACCATCTGTTGTCTGTGCACGGGAGACAAGAGAAGCCCCAACTCGAATTTGAAAAACCTGAGAACCAGAGACCACAGTTGAGGATTTGTCCCATCCCCCCCCCCCCAGCAGGATACGAACCCAGATCCAAACCCTTCCCCACTACCTCCAACTCAGGACGGAGTGGTATTAATTTATGCATGGAAGCCCCGCCCATGCCCTAAGTACCTCCCACAAAGCCCCGCCTCTTAAAGGCATCATCAATCTGAGACTCAAGCACAAGGAATTTTGTATTTCTATGTGTGTGTGTGTGTGTGAGAGAGAGAGAGAGAGAGAGAGCGACACATTGAAACCATATCCAAACCCTCCAATCTTCTTGTGGAAACGATCGTTCATTAGTTTGCTAAGGATTACAGCCAAGTCTAAAGAAAGCCCAAATTGCTCAAGTCCCTTGACCACAGCGCGTTGCAAAGACTCCTGGGAAATGTAGTCCATCCCCGTGCCCAGGATGTGGGCGGACAGGCGCGGCCTCTTCCCTGCAGGGTGAGCGAAGGTGACTGATCCAGGACAAGCCCTTGACAACTTTGATTTGTCAGCCGCTAGAATTCACTGGCGAGAGAACCATGTTCCCAATCACGTCCGTCTTTTCCCCTGTGTGACCCCAAAAAGCTCCCTTCTGCCTTATTCCCAGGAGCCAAGCTGTCTCCAGTCATGAACTCTTGCTGTTGTTGAATTCTAAGGTGCAGAGAAAAGCAACACACACACACACACACACACACTACCTCGTTTTGGTTTTCATTTGGATGACACGCATTTCATATGTGTCCATCCAGGGATTCGCTAGGCAGCCCAGACTGGCCTGGAACACACGGCCTCTTACCTCCACGAGCGCTGGGATTACAGGCATGCTCTACCATGCCCAGCCTGGAATATGCTTTAGAGGGTTATTATTATTATTTTTAAAGTGAGCTTTATTTTCGTTTGGGGTGTGTGTGGGTTGCTTGTGAAGCTTAAGCTTCATGTTTTGGGGGTTGCGTGCCTTTTCTCTGGAGGAGGCGAATAGGAATCTCTGTAGCTGCCCAGGCGGTGACTCCACAACCATAAAAACTGCTTCATCTTACTTTCTGCCTGGGAAGCAGGTTTTCCTGCCCCCCCCTCCACCCCAGCATCTTTCTCGCCAGTTCTGAGCGCTCCTTTTCCTCCCCCTACTGGAAGGCTTTTCCAAAGCTTTCAGATTTAAAAAAAAAAAGAGCTGAGGCCGGTGTCTCTTAAGTATGCTGCAGGCTAGCAGTCATGGCTGAGTTGCTGGAAGAGGAGTTGCAGATGTCCTCTGCAGATGACAGCAATCTGCGTGTTGAGACACACACACACACACACACACACAGAGCATCAACTCCTTTTGTGTGTGGTGCTGGGGATAGAACCCAGAGTCTGGCACGTGGTTGGCAGGCGCTAACCCCGGAGCCACATCCCCATTACCGAGCCACACCCACCAAGGATCCAAGGCCCCAGCAACATAGCCAGGGAGGAACCACACCCTACCACGCCCCGTGCGTGACCACGCCCACAGGCAGCCACGCCCAGCACTCGCTATGCCTGAACACAAGCCACGCCCCCACCACTAAAGCCCTCCCCCACAACAGAGCCGAGCCCCAGCGCAGGCCACGCCCCAGCGCAGGCCACGCCCACACCGGTGGGCTTCTCAATGACCAGTTTTTTTTCGGGGTCTGTTCGTGGGGCCTGAACTCTGGGCCTGGGCGCTGTCCTTCAGCTCTTCAGCTCAAGGCGAGCGCTCTACCACTTGAGCCACAGCACCACTTCCGGTTTTCTGGTGGTTTATTGGAGATAAGGGTCTCACAGACTTTCCTGCCTGGGCTGGCTTTGAACTGAGATCCTCAGATCTCAGCCTCCTGGGTAGCTAGGATGACAGGCATGAGACACAATGTCCAGCATGTGATTTTAATTACATGATTTGCCCCGGGGACTGCACAAAGCCTGCCCCAGCAGCCTGGTTAGTGAGGCTTGTAACTGAACCTCTAGGTTTTTCTCATATGATTGGGGCAGGGGGTTGTCATCTTAGTGTGGCTTTTAATTGCTTTCCTTTTCTGGTGAATGGAACCAGGTCCCTTATCCCAGCGAGGACCATTTGTATTTGCTGTGGCATTTGGGGATGCATTTAGTGAAGCGGGGAGACAGGACACTTGCAATCGGCTGTTGGGCTATTTTTACACCCGGCCCTATCTGCCAATCTACACATTCTCATGATGGCTGGGCTTGGTTTTTGGCATAGAAGCTGCACTGTCACCTGCCCGGCATGTCACCCCATCAAGATCGCCCTGGGGTTGTGGTTTGTGTTGGGTTGTTCTGTTTTTCTTGCTTCCCCCCTGCCACCATCTGCTCACCCCTAGGGGAACTAAGAGATCATAACACAAAGAGGAAGGACATGGCATCTCTGAAAACCAGCCGCGTTAAGACTGCCAAAGCCATAGCTGTCCCTGAGTTCCTCCCCACTCACAGATTCACAATGCGACACTGGAGGGAGAAATTCATCCACCCACCCAGGCATCCGTGCATCCATCTCCCATCCACCCATCCATCCACCAGTCTACCCATCTACCCATCCATCTACCCATCTATTAATCCATCATCCATCCATCCACCCACCATCCATCCATCCATCCACCCACCATCCATCTATCCATCCACCATCCATCCATCCATCCATCCACTCATCCCATCCATCCATCCATCCATCCATCTGTGCACCCATCCATCCATTCACCCACACATCCAAGCATCCATCCACCCATCTATTAACCCATCATTCATCCATCCATCCACCCATCCATCCACCAATCTACCCATCCATTCATGCATCTCCCCATCCATCCACCCACCCATCCATCCATCCATCCACCCATCCGTTCATCATCTATCCATCTATCCATCCATCTCTCCACCCATCCATCATCCATCTGTCCATCCATTATCCATCCATCATCCATCGATCCATCCTCCCTTATGATGGATTCCTCATCACTTCCAAATGCTATTAACACATAATTTTAGGTGTGTAATTTCCATCATATAAACATTTGGGAGACACATTCAAACCATTACCCAAAGATGGGAAGTTTAGACTCTGATGAGGAGACAAACTCTTTAAAACTCGTCAGCAGCTTGCAATGATACTACAAGAGGACCTTGGCTGAGATGATAATGTCTTGGCTGCTGTAACAACTAAGCCTAGGCTGCTGTGAGAATAAGCCCGATGTTCAGGAATGAAACACAGAGAAGCCCTCTTGCTCTCCCAAGAGGTCCCTTCACCTCTTTCCTCTCTCCCTTCCTCCTTCTCTTTCTTTCTCTCTCCTTTCCTCCTTCCCTTTCCACAAAGACTGGAGACTGTTTCATCTTCTGTACCACCGTGGGTGTTGTTGCTCCTGTCCCTCCTGGCTTCACCCCCCCTCCACCCCCCCCTAGGCTGGGATGACAGGGGCCCACCACCACACTCACGTTGGTTGGTTTGTTTTCTCCTGTTAAGATAGGGTTCTGTAGAGTTTTGGGCTCAGACTGGCCTTGAACTTCGACCCTTGTAATCGTCACTTCCTTAGTGGCCATGTGAGCCACGACCATATTTGCCAAGGTCCTGGGAAGCTGACTGACACCCCCACCTTCGCTACCTCCGGCCTCCTCGACCTCAGGAGCAAGCTGGATGTGAGGTGTGGTTGGTGCTCTTGACCCACCGGATCCTCCAACCGAGCAGGGAGGTGGCTTGGGCAGCCACGGAGCCACGCCCACTCCTGAACCACACCCACCAGAGCCCCGCCTATCACTGAGCCCCCCTTCCCGGCCACGCCCCACCTCTGAGCCAGTCCCAGACACAGGGCCACATCTACCTCAGAACCACACCCACATCTGGGTCCTGCCCACCTGGAGGCCCGCCCCAGCTTGAAACCACGCCCCTCCTCAGAACCACGCCCACCTTAGCCCCCCCCATCTCAGAAACCACGTCCCTAGGATGTGAGCCCAGCCTTACTGCTGGGCCACGCCTCATTGCTTGAGCCAGGACCCTCTCCATTTGGAACCGTGCCCACATCCGGGTCAAGTCCATCCCATAGCCCGCCCACCCAGAGTCACATACTCCCTGCGCATAACCACGCCCTTTACGCAACCGCACCCAATCCACAAAGGCCACGCCCCCACGTACGAGCCACACCCACCGGTGGAGCCACGCCCCCAGGCGTAGCCCAGCCTGGTGTTTTCGCATACAGCCTAACCTCCTTCGGGTCTCTGCACTCAGGTGCTCACCATCTTCCAGGAGGGCGGCTGGGCTGAGTGCTGGATTAAGTCGATGTCCCACCAGGCGGTGACTGACTCTGGTTCCTGGTGGCGTATTTTGGCGGTGGGAGCCATAGAAAGTTCATTGGGGATTTTTTTTGTTTTTTGTTTTTTTTGGCTTGGCAAAATTCCCAGAGAGCAGGGTTTTATCTAAACGCGCTAATATGCACCATTTGCAAATAATTATTAATAGATGTTTGTATTTTCATTCTTTATGAATACTGCTGTGGGGTGACTGCGTAATTCAAGAGGGACGTGGGGGAGGGAACTGTCCCTCACCCCCGCTGCCCTGCCGCCCTGCCCGTCTTCCTTCCAGCGGATGGTGGCTCTGTCTGTAGCTGCGCATCAAAACCTCAGAGCTGCCTCAGTCTCCCTCCTTCCCTCGCCCTCCATGGCTGTCTGCTCTGCCTTAGCAAGACTTCCAGAAACATCTCGCCTGGGACCCACCCCTACTCCTGGCCTCCCCTGTGTGAGTGGATGCCAGGAACTCCTGAGCCAGGTAGCACGACCCCTCCCCTCGCTCCCCTCAGGAGCCCTCCTGGCCCTCTCTCACTGCTCATCCATATTGAAGTCTTCGCTATGGTCTGCACTGACCCCTCACTTCCATCCATAGGGACAGACGAGGCACATTTCTGCCCCAGGGCCTTTGCACACACAATTCCTTCAGCCTAGCACACGCTCCGCATAGGTTTTTTTGTTTTGATGGCTCCCTCCCCTATTTTCTTCAAGTTTCCACTTGAATGTGACCCTTCACCTGTAGCTTCCACTCAGCAACACCTCTAGACCTCACCCATCCCTTCCCCGATGGTCAATCACATTCAGCATTCATTGCTCATTTTTATCATTTTAGCCCGCTAAAGTCGCCTCATCCCAGGCTATATCCCAGCTCCCAGAATACAATTTCCAGCCTGTAGTAGGTGCTCAGGTGCACGGCTGTAATCCCAACACGTGGAATCTGACGGCAATCAGAGGCCATTTTAGGTTACAGATCACTGTTGTCTCAAAAGACCCCAAAGGGCACTAGGGGCGTGGCTTATGGGCATGGGGCGTGGCCTAGCTGTGGGGGCGTGGCTCGGTGGCTCAGCACTGGGGCAAGGAAGCCGTGGTGTGACTCGGTGGGTGGACGCAGGGCTCAAGGGTGGGGGTGTGGCTCACTGCAGGGGCGGGGCTTGTGGGTGGGGGTGTGGCTCACTGCAGGGGCGGGGCTTGTGGGTGGGTGTGGCTCACTGCAGGGGCGGGGCTTGTGGGTGGGGTGTGGCTCACTGCAGGGCGTGGCTTGTGGGTGGGGGTGTGGCTCAGTGCAGGGGCGTGGCTTGTGGGTGGGGGTGTGGCTAAGGATGGGGACTGGGTTCAGAGCTGTGTGTGGCTCATCTGGCTCAGCAAGCTCAAGGTTCTGAGTTTACACCCTAGAAACATCTCCCCCTCACCCCCCCAAAAAAAAGTAGAGTTATCAAGGTGGAGTTATCAAGGCTGGGGAACTAAGGTCCCAAGACCTAAAGGTCGTCAAGGGAGGCTGGGCGTCCTCCGTGTCGCTCGGTTCCTGGCTTGGTGGGAGGAGAGCCGGGGCTTCCCTGGTGAAAGTAAACTCGCAGTTGTTTTAAGAGGCATCCTGTGTTCGTTTCCCTCGAACCAAATCCCCAGGCGGGGTGTGTGTTAGCTCCCATTACTAACCTTGAGAAGTCAACTTATGAAAGAGACTGAAAGGCTTTTGTGATTTTGGGGGGTTCCATTCCATGGTCACGTGACCCCCACGTCTTAGGGCGTCCCTGTTGAGTCACCTCGGCCATGGCTAGAGTCAGTGGTAGAGCCAGCCACTGACCTCATGACCCAGGAAGTGGATGGAGAAGAGGAAGAGACTAAGGGTCCTGCCACCCCCTTCAAAGCACACCCCCAACAGCCTTGCCGCCTCTCCCTAGGCCCCACCTCTTAAAGGTGCAGCCACCACCATTACCACTCACAAGTGCCCCGCTTCCAGCTCCTGAACTTAAAAGTAGATCCACACCACAGCAATTGCCAACCGGAAATTGTGCAAACTGTGAATCATATGTGGTGGATGATGTTGCGGTAACAACCTCGAGATCTCCGTGGGCTTAAAGCCACCCAGGCTCTTTTCGCACTTCTCCAACATGTCCCCACACATCAAGTGGGACCTCTGCCCTGCGGCATTTCCCCTCCGGAATCCAGTCTTCAGAAACCTTCACCGTCTGCAGCTTAGCTGTGCAAAAGGAAAGCATGCTCTAAGAAGAGCATTTGCTGCCTGATAGAACTTTCCAGAAATGTCCTTCAGCTGGGATGTTCCATGAAACAGCCACCAGACATGTGTGACTTTTGAGGGTCAGAGACTACAGGACAGGATTAGAGACAGGTGGGATTAGAGATTTGCACTAGCAATTTAATGACATTGCACTTCCACTGAAACCTCATTGGCCAGAGCTAGTCACATGGCCCAAGCCAAAGGAGCTCATTGGATACAACTAATCACAGGAGCCCAGCCAACACAAGAGCGCCAGGAACCTTCATTTTGCCATGTTTCTGCACAGGAAGAGTTAGAACTATTAAGTGAAGCGCTGTAACAGCCTCTCTCCGAGAGTAGGTTTTTGTAAATCAGCTTATTATTTTTTCCTTTTAGGAAGTGCTATATGGCTTGGATCTTGACTGTCCCTGAAAAGACTATAGATTGAAAGGTGGGTTGGTCGAATTTAAGAGGCGGAGACTTACGGGAGGAAGTTAGGTTATTGTGGGCATGGTCTTGAGAAGATATTGGGACCCTGGCTTCCTTCCCCCCTCATCCCCCCCCTCTCTTTTGTTGGCTGTAGGGCTTGAACTCTGGGCCTGGGTGCTGTCCCTCAGCTCTTCAGCTCAAGGCGAGCGCTCTACTGGTTGAGCCACAGCGCCACTTCCGGTTTTCTGGTGGTTCATTGGAGAGAAGAGTCTTATGGACTTTGCTGCCCGGGCTGGCTTTGAACCGCGATCCTCAGATCTCAGCCTCCTGAGTAGCTGGGATGACAGGCGGGAGCCACCAGCGCCCGGCCCTATCTCTCCCCCCACAACTGTGTCATGGATGAATAGGATTCTTCAGCCCTGACCTCCGCCCTCAGGCTACGGGGGTGCCACAGCAGCACCCAGAGACCTGCACTAAAACCTCTGAAATCATGAGCTAAGATAAAAACGCGTTAAAAACAAAACACAACAAACAGTTATTGAGTAGCAGCACAAAGAGCTCACAATTCCGTAAGCCAGGTCCCTCCATGCCGCTCCTTCCTCTGTCTCTCCCATTTCCCCTCCCCTGCCCTTCTGATCCTCAGATGACTTTGTATAAGTTGATTATCTCAGGCAATTTTGTCTAATGATGTTAAAGCTAACACAGGAAGAGAAGGTTAAAAAGTTGGATCCTAGCCTGGGCCCTGTGGCTCGGGCCTGTTGTCATCCTAGCTACTTAGGAGGCTGAGACCTGAGGATCACTATTTGAAGCCAGCCCAGACAGTAAAGTCTTTGAGACTTATCTCCAATAAAGTACAAAAAGTCAAGTGGTAGAGCACTAGCTTGAGCACAAAAGCTCAGGGACAGTGCCTAGAACCCACAGTTCAAGCCTCAGGATGGGAAACAAAGAGGAAAAAGAAGTTGGATTCTTAATGCATTCATTACTTATTAGTTATCTACTATTTCCTAACAAATCACCAGAAAAGCAAAGCTTAAGCAATTTTGAGGACCAACTATCTATCTGTCTGTCTGTCTGTCTGTCTATTTGGCAATACTGGGGTTTGAACTTCAGCCCTTATACTTGCTAGACAGGTGCTCTTCTACTTGAGCCATTCCACCAGCCCTCTTTTGTCTGGGTTATTTGTGAGATCATGTCACAGTTTATGCCCTGAGCTGGCTTGGACCTGGCTCTCAGGCAGCTTTCTTATGTCTCTGAGGTGATAGAGGGGCACCTTGTGCCCAGCCACTGTGCGGGCACCGCAGGCTTGCACCACCATACCGGACATTGGTTGAGATGGAATCTCTTGAACTTAGTTTTGCCCAGGCTGCCCTGGAACCATGATTCCCTCATCTTCGCTCCCAAGTAACTGGAAGTACAGGCTTGAGGTAGCAAGCAAAGGCTAGCTCCCAGTTCCTGTACATCAAGGGGCTGCTAGATGAGTTCAAGTGCACGTGGGCTGCAGGCTGCCCTAGCTCCTGCTCACCTGGGAAGTCTGTGCCGAGCCCACAGCTGGGCAGCCAGCTTCTTCAGGGAGGGAGGGAGGGAGGGAAGAGAAAAGGAGAAAAGAAAATAAAGAGTAAAGAGCCTCAGGCTATGCGACAATATTAGAGGATGATATGAAAAGTGTGAGACTCCTGTTCGTCTTTCAAGGCTCTGTAAAGCTAACATTGCTCCCAAATGAAAAAGCTTATTTAAAAAAAAACTTTAGCCGGGCGCGGCTGGCTCCCGCCTGTCATCCTAGCTGCTCAGGAGGCTGAGACCTGAGGATCGCGGTTCAAAGGGAGGCTGGGGAAGGAAACATCCGCAAGACTCTCCTCTCCAGTAAACTACTCAGAAAAAGCCAGAAGTGGCGCTGTGGCTCAAGAGGTAGAGCTCTAGTCTTTTTTTTTCTTTTTGTCAGTCGTGGGGCCTGAACTCTGGGCCTGGGCGCTGTCCCTCAGCTCTTCAGCTCAAGGCGAGCGCTCTACCACTTGAGCCACA
>NW_012267400.1:790933-793457 GCF_000151885.1 Dipodomys ordii | reverse complement strand
GCGCTCTACCACCTGAGCCACAGTGCCACTTCTGGCTTTTTTCTGCTTATGGGGTGCTGAGGAATTGAACCCAGGGCCTCATGCATGGGAGACAAGCACTCTACCACTGAGCCACCTTCCCAGCCCTAAACTCGAAAATCTTAATATCAAGATTTTCTTAAATTTCATTTGAAAAAAAAAACTTCAAAAAAACAACAACCAGAAAACAAAACTTAAAGCTAAGCCAGGTGCTGATAGCTCATACCTGTCATCCTAGCTACTCAGGAGGCTGAGATCTGAGGATCACGGTTCAAAGCCAGCCTGGGGAGGAAAGTCCATGAGACTCTGATCTCTAATAAGCCACCAGAAAACTAGAAGTGGCGCTGTAGCTCAAGTGGTAGAGTGCTTGCCTGAGCTGAAGAGCTGGGAGACAGTACCCAGGCCCCGAGTTCAAGCCCCACAACCGACAAAACAAAACAAAAAACAACAACTTAAAGCTAAGTTAATGTACATTGCTGGCTAAGGCCCAGGCCTAGGGTGGGTGAATTTATACAGGGGGATGGGGGGGGGGAGAGGGAGGATAACTAGGCTTCAATTAGACAACACTGAAGGAAACTGTATTTGCCTATCTTCTTCTTTCTTACTTAGAGGCTGTAATTCATGTTTTGTGAAGCTTCATTTTTTTTTTTCTTGGTGAGGCCATTTTAGGAGGTAGAGTGATAACTTATAAACCAGGAGATAGGAATTCTCTGTAGACACCAAGATTCCCGCCCAGGGCAACTGCTACACACGCTTATGTGATGTTTGAAGCAATCCAGATGTTAACTCACTGGCTAGTGGATAAACAAATGGTATTTTTCTTTCAAGTGAATACTATATAGCCCAGAACGTGAAGGAACCCCAGGTGTCACAGTTACAAATGGATCTGACAGACACAATCATTGCTACAGAATATGCGCTCCCTGTCTATAACAGTAAAAAAGAAGCCAGGCCAAAGTGGTACTGTTTATAAACATGTAACAAAGTAATAAAAGTATAAAGGAGTTGACACCCTAGAGCTAGGCTGAGGCTACTGCCGGCGGGCGGAAGGAGCAGGAATGTGTGTGGAAATGTGTGAGCTCTGGAGAGTCCAGTGTGATGGTTTCCTGTGTGTTCATTTGATAGCAATTTCTTAACCTGGTCATTTATTTTATTTTACTGTTTGTTGGTCATGGGTTTTGAACTCTGGGCCTGGGTGCTGTCCCTCAGCTCTTCAGCTCAAGGTGAGCAAGCTACCACTTGAGCCATAGTGCAACTTCCGGTTTTCTGAGTAGTTTATTGGAGTCTCACGGACTTTCCTGCCTGGGCTGGCTTTGAACTGTGATCCTCCGATCTCAGCCTCCTGAGTAGCTAGGATGACAGGCATGAGCCACTGGTGCCTGGCTTGGTTATTTATCTTTTATGCATTTTTTTTGTGTTTATGGAATTTCCCAATAGGGAAAAAATGGGACAAAATCAAAGTGGTTCTGGAAATAACGCAACAGCATCCAAAATCTAAAACCCTAACCAGGTGCTGCTGACTCACACCTGTAATCTCAGATACTCAGGAGGCTGAGATCTGAGGATCACAGGGTTCAGAGCCTGGGCAGGAAAGTCCCTGAGACTCTTATCTCCAAGGAACCTCCCGGAAGCTGAAAGTGGAGCTGTGGCAAGCAAGACAGTGTCCAGTAAGAAAGAAAACTTTCTTTTCAAGCCCCAGTGCTGGTGTGTGTGTGTGTGTGTGTGTGTGTGTGTGTACATGCACATGTGCACACACATACACACACATCTACTGCCCAGCTCTATTTAGTGACTAGGAGGTCTGGGTAGTCATTTGTTCCTGTAATTTTCACAAAAGTAACTGCAACCTCTCTCTCTCCTTTTCCTTTTTCTCAAGGCTGGTGCTCTACCACTTGAGCCACAGCTCCACTTCCAGCTTTTGGGTGGTTCATTGGAGATAAGGGTCTCCCAGGCTTTCCTGCCCTCAAGCTGGCTTCGAACCTAGATCCTTAGCTTCGAGTTCGCGTTAGGGTGACAGGCTCGGAGACCCACTAGGCTTCTGCTGGATTTTTCTAGCTTTCAAGCATTGTCCTTTGGCGAACCCACATTCCTTTGCGGATCTGCGGGTTTGCACCTAGCTAGATGCGAACCCCCACTTCTAATTTTAGCTCTCTGCATCTTCCCCCCTCTTCTCCCAAGATGCCAGGAGCATCTGGTGGGGTGTGGGAGAGTGTGTATGGGGGGTGGGGGGGAACAGGGCGGCTTTTCAGGCTGGAAGGGGACCCCCTTCCCTCTCCCCCTCCAAACCCCCCCTCTCCCGCACCCTCATGGGTGGGTCCCGTCCTCTGCTGGGTTGGTTTTCAAGGCAGCGCTGGATGGTTTTTAGGGATTTCTGATGGCCAGGGGGGGCTGGAGACCTTTGCACCCATATTTACCCCCCCCCACACACACTTTGCTAGCACCCCTCCACGCCAGTCTTATTTCAGCCAGTCACGGAGGAGGAGGAGGAGGAGGAGGAGGAGGAGGA
>NW_012267400.1:789858-790368 GCF_000151885.1 Dipodomys ordii | reverse complement strand
GCGGCTCGTTGCTACTATTGTGGTTCTTACGGTGCTGCCGGTGATCCGGGCTGTTAAACGCTGTGGGGAGGGGGCTGTCCATCTGTCCGGCCTCTGATCTGATTGTTTTTTTTCTTCCTTTTCCTTCATTTTCCGGTCTCTTCCCGCTGTCTTTCTCCAGATCTGGGAAAGTCGAGCAACACGGGCGCGAGGGACGGGCTCTGGTGTGCCCCCCTTTTCCTTTTCCAGTACAAACCCAGAATTCCATTTTTTAAAAAAATCTTGAATGCTTTTATTTTTTTAATGTAAATGAAATGATTATTAATTTATTATTATGATTCCTGTTGTTGTTGTTTTACACGCCGGCCTGGCGCGGCGGCGCGCGCAGCTGACGGCTGCAACCTTGTGGGGTGTTGGGGGGGAGGGGGGCCGGCGTCCTCCCACCGCACCCGAGGTGCGGGTGCCTTGGGGCGCGCTCTCGCTCTCTCTTTATTTATTTATTTATTTAAACAGATCCCCCTCTCCCCCCCC
>NW_012267400.1:733683-789288 GCF_000151885.1 Dipodomys ordii | reverse complement strand
CCGCCGGGGGCAGCCGGCAGGGCGGCCAGCCCGGGGCGCAGAGGATGTACAAGCAATCCATGGCGCAGCGGGCCCGGACCATGGCCTTGTACAACCCCATCCCCGTGCGCCAGAACTGCCTCACCGTCAACCGCTCCCTCTTCCTGTTCAGCGAGGACAACGTGGTGAGGAAATACGCGAAAAAGATCACCGAATGGCCATATCCTTTGCCCCGGCCGGGCGCCCGCGCCGCTGACCTGCCCCGTGCCCCCTTCCCCCTCCCCTGCCGCCCCTCCATCCACCCACCCACCTCTCCATCCACCCCTCCATCCATCTCTCCATCCACCCCTCCACCCATCCCTCCACCCCTCCACCCATCCATCCACCCATCCCTCCATCCCTCCCTCCCTCCATCCTTCCATCCTTCCGTCCACCCTCCCATCCATCCATCCATCTCTCCATCCACCCCTCCACCCATCCCTCCGACCCTCCTTTCCCTCTTCCTTCCCTCTTCCAGCCCTGGAGAGAGACCCTGGGATTGATGAGAGTTGTGTGTGTGTGTGTGGGGGGGTCTTCTGGGGTTAAGCAAGAACCCCCCCACCTGGGAGTAGAGCAAAGTAGGGCTCCATCCTGGCAGTGCTGAGCCCTGGGGTACACTCGGCGGTGAGCTGGGGGCTTGGAGAAGGTGAGCAGTGCTGATGACACCCCAAGTGTGGTCAGGGTGGGTTCCGGAAGGGGATCGAGGCCTGAGGGTCGCGCAGGATCCTTGTGGGGGCTTCTGGAGTTTGGATCTTTGCGCCCCTGCTCCCCCAGCCTCCCACCCAGGCAGATCCCCCCTCCAGGAAAGCTTGGGGGCTCCCAGGGCCACTGTGATCCTTCTGGGGTGACATCCTGGAGGGGAGCCCCTGCCTGAGTTGGGGACCGCTGGAGTCCCGCTTGCAGGGTGCTCAGGGCCCTCTGCCGAGGGTTGGAGGTCCACTGATCAGACAGCTGGCCAGCTTTTGGGGGTGCCAGGACCCACGGGCCCAACCTGCCTTCCTGGGGCTCCTGGCCGTGGCAGTCCTATGTGGGTTATTGTCACAGAAAACCAGGGTGAAGCAGCCAGGCCTTGGGCCTGGCTTGTGTTTCAGGGGGGCCCAGTGGCGCCTAGAGAACCAATCTTGAGCAGATAAATGCTTTTTTTTTCTTTAATGAAAAACATGGAGGAAAATGGGTTAAAAAGCTAAACCCCAACATATGTTCCTCGGTGGCAATATTACCAGAATACACCCCCCCCTTTTCAGGCTTCTAGGTACCCACAGAGTAGAGAGCCCGGCTACTGGCACGAAGCGGGCTGGTGAGCGGCGCTTTCTTGTCATTATCTAAGCGTGACCCAGATTCCAAGTAGGGGGGCCACACCCTGCTCCCCAGGCCTCCTGTCCACCCTTCAGGGGGTCCCCATCTGGTGCTTCTCACCTGCACCCCAATGCCGCCCTCAGTATGGCAAAGATTGGGGTGGCATGCCCCCTCACCCCAAGGTATAGCCATGGACCCCCTGACCCTGGTGTGTGTGTGTGTGTGTGTGTGTGTGTGTTTGACTGGTGTGTACTCATTCACCAGGTCTGGGCCCTTTAAGATTTGGGGGTTGCTATTTAAAGATGCAGGTTGATTTATTTCTGGGGTGGCGGTGGTGGCTTGGGGCCGGCGTCTTCTTGGGAGGGGGATGAAGTTTTTGGACTGTGCACGATCTGTTTGAGCTGGAGGGGAATGAAGATATGGCCGGCCGAAGTGCTATTTTGGGGTGGCGTCCCTCTTCCTGCCCATGCTGGGTCCCTGGTTGCTCCTGGGGCGGGAGCTGAGTTTGTGCCGTTCAATGTTCCATCTTTTTGGCCAAGGTTGCTTGAAAACTGAAATCTCCATTCCCCCCCCCCCAAAAAAAGCTGGTAAAATGGAGTTCTGATCACTCTGCACATTTTTTGGGGGGGTTGAACAATTTCTGTTGGAGTTGGGGCTTTCTTGCCCGCGCCCCCCCCCCAGCCTGGCTTTGGGGCCTTTTAAGAGGAAGAGAAGGAGGTAGAGCCGTTCATGTCCTTACCTTACCCTGAGCAGGCTTGGTGCCTGCACAGCTGATTGCTGTTGGTGTGGGAAGGGGGTGACGGGGCCCCCACTCCCCGCTGTGGTGGGGAGGAAGGGGGGAGGAGAGGTTTGGGTACAGGAGCTTTTGTGTGACCAACTTGCCTAAGGAGAACATCCTTGTTCTGGGCAGACTTGGGCGATGAGTTTGTGCTTTTGTATTCCCCCACTCTCTCTCTCTCTCTCTGCAGAGTTTTATTCCTCTCCCCCCCCTCTCTCTCTCGCACCTCACCCCATCACCAATCTGTCAAAAAAACTCACCCAGCACAGAGATTTGATTTTTTTTCCTTCTGTTTTTGGGTCCAGGAGGCAGAGGCTCTGGTGAGGCTGGGTGAGTGGAGGCCAGTGCAGGGCCAAATGCCAGGGAGCCAGAATGCTGGTGTGTGTGTGTGTGTGTGTGTGTGTGTGTGTGTGTGTGTGTGTGTGTCCTGGGGTTTGAACTCAAGGCCTGGGTGCTGCCTGAGTTTTTTTCCCCTCAAGACTGGTGCTCTACCATTTGAGCCACAGCTCCATTTCTAACTTTTTTGTTGGGAGAGGTGGTTCATTTGAATTGAAAGTCTCACAGACCTTCCTGCCTGGAATGGCTTTGAACCATGATCCACACCCCCAAGATCTCAGCCACCTGAGCTACAGACATGAGCTACCAGTACTTAGCGTGTGCTCAGCTCTGTCTGGACCTGTAGCTAGGCTAAGAGATCAGTCATAAGCAGGTATTCCAGAAATTTTCTCTGCACATCTCTCCCCCGCCCAGTAGTCCAATCCCAGACAAAAGTGATGATTGTTCTGCTTCCTGCCCCCCTTCCCCCACCACCCCAGGCCACTGAACCCTTTGGAAAAAGTACACAGCCGGCCTGGCGCTGGACCTTTGTAAGTGACCAAAGGTGATGCCTTTGCGTCGGTTTGTAATACTGGATCACGCGACCCCCCGCAATTGATGGACTGATGCCCGTGGTGTGTATTTTCCTGTCTGGTTTTCCCATCTTTTTCATGGCTGCATAGTAGATCTTTTGGGAAAGAAAGGGTGCTGGCGAAAGGCTGCAGGTGGCGCGGACTGCAGCGGCCGCTTGCTGTGTGTGGCGCTGTGAACTTGGCCGTGATGGCGGAACTTCAGTCCAAATACAGACTCAGAGATGGTCTTGCCTGTGGCAGACGGGGCCTGGCTTTCTTTCTCAGCAGGGAGGAACATCTTATTCCTGAGCCCCTCAGGCTGAACCCCCCCATGAGAATTAATTTGTGTGTGTGTGTGTGTGTGCTGGCCTTGGGGCTTGAACTCAGGGCCTGGGCACTGAGTTTTCTATGCTCAAGTCGGGAGCTCACCTCGTTTGAGCCACAGCTCCTCTTCCAGCTTGTTTGATGGTTCATCGGAGATAAGAGTCTCATGGACTTAACTGCCCAGCCTGGCTTCCAACTGCGATCCTCCCCTCTCAGCCTCCTGAGTGGCTGGGATGACAGGCGTGAGCCGTGGTGTCTAGCTTTAGGGATCATCTTAAAGAAGAAAACCCAAATGGAAGCATGTGTTCACCTTTTTTGAGGCAATAGGAGTGTGCATGATCAATCCCAGCCTGTCCTGAACTATGGAATGTTCTAGAAGGTTCTAGAATAAGCGGGCAGAAGGACAACATGAGCTGTAGGATCTTTCTACGACATAAGCTTGGCTGGTATTTTCTAAAAGAACAACATTCGGAGAAATAAGAATCAGCCTGGCTTTTCCACTGGGATTTTTTTTTTTTTTTTTGGTCTCAAGTGGAGAACAATCTGTTACCCAGAATTTTGAAGTAAAAAAAAAAAAAGATGGGGGGGGAGGGGAGAAAAAGAAAAACCTATCAGAAAGCAAATTTACACAATTTTGTTTTGTGTTTGTGCCCGTGGGGGATAAGTCCCAGGGCCTCAGGCATGCTGCAGTGGGTGCTCTACCGCTGAGCTCTTGAGTAGCTGGGACTACAGGCGTGAGCTACGCCGCCCGTGGGACAGTTGGAAGTTCAGGTGATTCCGAGCCGTTTCTGTTTCCGATGTGTTACACTTCTGGAGGGCATCATAAGTCCAGGAGAATCTGTTCAGTGGCTGGTGGCCCATGGAGGAGGTGGTGATCGCGGGTAGCCTTGTCAAAATGGGCCCAGCAGACTTGAGATGAGAGCCATTGGTGCTTTTGCTTTTCTGATGAGGTGTTGCTTTTTACCCTTACTTTCTCCCTCCCTCCCTCCTTCCTTCCTTCCTTCCTTTCTTCCTTCCTTCCTTCCTCTCTCTCCCTCCCTCTCCTCTCTCTCTCTCTCTCTCTCTGAGATAGTGTCTTGTGATGTCACCCAAGGCTGGCCCCCGATTTGGGATCCTTCTACATCAGCCACCCATGCACTGGGATTATAAGTAGGCACCACCATGCCTGGCTATACTTTTGAGTTTTGAGGTTTGTTTGTTTGTTTATATGCAGGTGTAGCCACCCTCCAGATGGAAATATGGAACAACTCCCTCAACCCCAAAATATTTCCTGGCTTCCCATTGAGTCAGAACCCAGCCCCTTGTAACCCATGACCTGATTTCCCCCTATGTTCTGCCTTTTCCCAGGTGATATATGATCTATCTATCTATCAATCATATATATATATATATATACACACACATATACATATATATGTGTGTGTGTATAGAATCTTGCAATGTGAAGTTTGTGTCTTTCTGGTGGTGCATGGAGATAATGGTTTATCCTTTTTGATGGCTGTGTAGTATTTCACAGTACCAACGGACTCCTGTTTGTTTCCTTGGAGGCATTAGGGGCGTGTCCAGGGTGGATGATCATGATTGGAGCTGCCACAGCCCGATGCTGACGTTTGGGCACTGAGGAATCTCATTTCGTTTCTCTGTCTGAGTTAGGTTGTTGGTTGAGTGCAGGAAGAATGTCTACCTTTGTGTTCAGCATGGATCCACCCACAGCCTGTGTTTTGGGGGGTTTGGGTGCAGGAGGTGTGGATGTGGGTGGAGGACTTGGAGGAACAAAGATCTCTAGGATGGCTGGACTTTTTTTCTTTCTGAGAAAATCCTTTTCTTTTGGGGGCTCCTCCCAGAAGCGAGCGCATGGGCATGTTTTTCCCTGGCCCAAGGTGGTAGGGTGGACTTGAACCAGCAGTGCTTACAATCGTCCATGTGGTTCTTTGGGTGGGGGTAGAAGTGTGACTAGGAATGGGGGTCTTGGGGTAGGAGTTGGGGCACTGTAGCTACCCCCACTCCTGAATCTGAACGTGGAGTTTCTTTAGCCTCTGGGCAGTTTGTGTTCTCAGATCTTTCTGGAAGCATTCAGGGGAAAGAGACATATCCATGCACTTGGCCCACTTTTTTTTTTTCCAGTCCCTTCGGTGGAAGATAAAATTAATTCTCTTCCTCCCCCTGGGCCCCTCCCGCTGCAGAGCCGGGGAGAGGAGGTTTAAAGGGTGTAATTAACTCCCCTGCCTCCCCTCCTGTGCCCTCCTCTGTGTCCTTTGGCGCTGGTCAGGAGTCCAGCTCAGAACGAGTCTGTGTTCAGGGGTTCGCTGTCTCCCCTTTCCCCCTGGCACCCACTGCAAATTCCATAGGAGAAAGTTGCAAAGATATTATTTTAGATTTTCGCTATTCACTCAGCATAGTGGTACATGCCTGTAATCCCAGCCTTTGGGAAGCAGAGGGAGGAAGATGATGAATCCCAGGCCAGCCCAGGGCTCCATCATGGGACCCTGTTTCAAAAACACAATAAATCCACCCCCAGACCACACATGAGCAGAAAGCACTTGGGGGTGCTTGGCTCCACCTTAATCCCCTGGGCACCTCTCCTGCCTTCCTTCTCCTTGATTCTCTGAGAGTTCAAGAAATGTTCCAGGGAGTTTGATTTCAAAAACCACAGAGCAAGGCCAGCACCCATGGCTCATGCCTGTAATCCCAGCTACTCAGGAGGCTGAGATTGGAGCATCTCAGTTCAAACCCAGCCTGGGCAGGAAAGTCTTATCTCCAATGAATAAGCAAAAAACCATAGTGGAGCTGTGGATCAGTTTTGAGCTAAAAAGTCACATAAGAGTATGAGGCCCTGAGTTCAAGTCTTAGTGTCGGCACACACAGAGAAGCAACTCTAAGCCATTACTTATTTCCTCCCTTCCCTCCCTCCCTCCCTCCCTCCCTCCCTTCTTTCTTTCTTTCTTTCTTTCTTTCTTTCTTTCTTTCTTTCTTTCTTTCTTTCTTTCTTTCTTTCTCTTTTTCCCTCTTTCCCTCTCTCTCTCCTTCTCTCTCTCTCTCTCTCCTTCCCTCCCTCCCTCCCTCCCTCCCTCCCTCCCTCTCTCTCTCCGTCATGGGGATTGAACTGTGGGCCTGGGCGCTGTCCCTCAGCTCTTCAGCTCAAGGCTAGTGCTCTACCACTTGAGCCACAGCATCACTTCCAGTTTTCTGGTGATTTATTGGAGAAAAGTATCTCACCACGTCTGGGAAGGTGGCTCAGTGATAGAGCGCTTGCCTCACATGCATAAGGCCCTGGGTTCGA
Source organism: Dipodomys ordii (assembly GCF_000151885.1). Taxonomy (NCBI): domain Eukaryota; kingdom Metazoa; phylum Chordata; class Mammalia; order Rodentia; family Heteromyidae; genus Dipodomys; species Dipodomys ordii. The sequence continues at coordinate 782,705 of NW_012267400.1, read as the reverse complement.
TTCCTTAGCACCACAAGCAGAAAAAGCCAGAAGTGGTGCTGTGGCTCAAGTGGTAGAGCGCTCGCCTTGAGCTGAAGAGCTGAGGGACAGCGCCCAGGCCCAGAGTCCAAGCCCCATGACTGACCAAAAAAAAAAAAAAAAAGAGTTTCATGGGCTTTCAGATCTCAGGCTCCTGAGTAGCTAGGATGACAGGCGTGAGCCTCTGGTCCCTGGTTTAAGCCATTAGTTTCTAATCCCTGAGAGAGGACAGGGGTTCAGTCCACTGCCTGGCCAGCATCAGGGGACCCTGTCCAGGAAAAGGCAGAACTAGTTGGCTTTCCCACCTTCTCCCCCTTTAAAAAAGAAATCTGAGCAAATTCTAACCCAATGTTTTAGTGAACTATTTTTATTAAGTTTGCAGCAAACCCACGAGGAAGGCCACAGTTCTTGCCCTGACCTTTCACTGGGGGAAAAATTTCCTGCTCTTTTAAAGCTTCCTAAAAGCAGCTGACAAGAGCGAAAGTGATCCTAGCACTATGAAGTAAAATGTGTGATTGCATGCAGATCGAGTTCTGATGTCAGGGGCTAGGTGCATTAGTGTATGCCTGAAATCCCAGCTCCTTGGGAGATGGGAGGCAGGAGGATGCGGATTCCCTGACGGTATGTGCAGAAAATGGTTGAGGACCCATCCTAATTCATAAACCAAGCACAGTGGTGCACTCCTGCCACCCCTGGTCTGAAGGAACTAGAGATGGATTGTAGTGAATGCATAGCCAGCCTAGCTTGCTTAAAAAGTTACTAAAGTGGGCTGGGAAGGTGGCTCAGGGGTAGAGAACTTGCCTTGCATGCATGAGGCTCTGGGTTCGATTCTTCAGCACCACATAAACAAAAAGAAAAAAGCTGGAAGTGGTGCTGTGGCTAAAGTGGTAGAGCGCTAGCCTTGAGCTGAAGAGCTGAGGGACAGCGCCCAGGGCCAGAGTTCAGGCCCCATGACCGGACCTCCCCCAAAAAGTAACTAAAGCAACACTAGTTGGAGTTGTGGCTCAGTTGGAGAGCACCCACCTGCCTAGCAAGTGTGAGGCCCCAAGTTCACTTCCCAGCATGTGGCTTTGTCTTCTGCTCAGCCTGGGAGACTCCTGGTTCTTTCTTATAGGTGCGTGGTGGTTACACCTGGTGTTAATTAGTGACCCCATCTCTAATCCCCAAATGCCTGACTTCTCTAAGAAGCTGCCTGTCTCTGCCTAGACCCACAAATGACATGTAACTCAAGGCCTGGGCCACTGTCCCTGAGCCTTGTCACTCAAGGCTGGTGCTCTACCACTTGAGTCACAGCTCCACTTCTGGCTTTTTGCTAAGTAAGTGGCCATAAGAGTCTCATGGACTTTCCTACCAGAGCTGGCTCAGCCTCCAGAGTAGCTAGGATTACAGGTGTGAACCACCAGTGCTCGGCTTTACGTTTCTATTTGATGAGAGAATGATTAGGTAGTTCTTCAATATCCTTTAATAATATGCATCTGATTTTTTCTTCTTCTCTGTACTTTTTTGTTGTACTCCATTTTATGCTTCTGAGAGTTTGGGTTTTTTTTTTTAAGTGTAGCTGCCGGTCATTTCTATTTTTCAGTGCTGTATAATATTCTGGGATGACTCAAACATTTATGTGTCAGCTTTCCCGAATGATGTGCATTTGGGATGTTTCTTGGTTGTTGTTGTTGTTGTTTAGCTACTGTGAAGAGTGAGAGTGTGTGAGTCAATAATTTGTGAATGAATTAGTGAAGTCAGGGTATTCACTTGAATGAAGCTGAGTCAGTAGACTTGTTAGCACTTCAGAGACACCAGCTACATGCTGTATGAACATACACCTCTTGTATTGGCTTGCATTAAGCTCACCATTAATGGGCATGGCTCAGTGTTAGGGGGCATGGCTCAGCAGCAGGGCCCTGGCTCCATGATAAAGAGCTTGCCTAGCCATCCCTTCCCTCTTCCATTTTTAGCATATCAAAACAAAAGAAGTGACTAGGTCTCATGGTAGGCTTTTGAAGTGTGTGGCCCTGCCCCTTCCTATGCTTTTTCTCCTTCTCTCTCTCTCTTGAGAGAGCGGGTAGGTGGATGGATGAAGACTGGGTAGATGAGTGCAAGTAGATGGATGTATGGATGGACAGATGATTAAGTGGATGGATGATTGCATGCAGGGATAGATGGATGTATGGATGGACAGATGATTAGGTGGATGGATGATTGAATGCAGGGATGGATGGATGTATGGATGGACAGATGATTAGGTGAATGGATGATTGAATGGATGGATGGACAGATGATTAGATGGATGGGTGATTGGATAGATAGTGGGTGGATGGATGGATGGATGAATAGATGATTAGATGGGTGAATGATTGCATGCAGGGATGGATGGACAGATGGATTCATGGACAGATGGACTGGTGGACTGAAGGATGGGTGGGATGAAGGAAGATGGATGAGAGGGGGATAGGATAGATGAATATTTGGTGGCTGGGAGATTGGGTGAGGATAGGTAGATGACTAAATGAACTGGCTGCTGGCTGGAGAGGTGTGTGGACCAATGGGTAGATGGATGGTGAGTGTTTGGATGGGCTGGTGTACGGGTGGATATGTGGGCATAGATAAGTAGACAGGCTGACCCTGGTTAGATTGGAAAGCAGACAGGTGGGAAGAAGGGAGTTGGGTACCCTGGGTGGAGGTGAGTGCTTGGCTTTTCCCTTGGACTTCTGGGGTTCTTATTGACTTGGGGATGATCAAGTGTCTCTGCTTCCGGCCCTGTGGTGCCTTTCCCAGTGACTATTAAATGCCACCTGCTTTTATGGACGCCAGCAGGATTGCATGTTTTGCCAAACACCTCTAGTTAGCATTTCCTGGAGGTAGAAGACAGGGATTTCTGCTTCTATCCCTCAGCTCTCCCTAAGCTGTGTCTTGCTTGAATATTTAATTGGATAATGGTGAAGAAAACAGCGTTTTTGACAACTCCTATTACAATTTTGGAGACACCTTGTTTTTGGTTTGTTTCAGCACTGGGACTGGAAGTGGGATTTCTTTGAGTTTCCTCTGTGTGGGTGAGTCAAATAGTAAGCAAATCATGGTGGATAGCTGTCTGCCAGGCACACTGGGCACACACTTGGGATGTTTATACACCAGCCAGAGGTTAGATGATTCCCATGCACCCACACCCCTGCATTTGGTTGGTTGCCATCACTTCTATTCTCTCTCCCTGGCATTCTGGGAGAAAGGATGGATGTCTGGACACATGGATGAACAGATGGATGGACGGGTGGATGAATGATGGATGATGGATAGGTGGGTGGATGGGTAGATGGACAGGTGGGTTGATGAATGGTGATGAACGGATGATGGATGGGTGGGTGGATGGATGGATGATGAATGGTTGGATGGGTAGATGGATGGATAGATGGTCAGTGGATGGATGGATAGGTGGATAGATGGATGATGGGTGGTTGGATGTGTAGAGGGATGGGTGGATGATGGATAATGGATAGGTGGGTGGATGGGCAGCTAGATGGATGGATGATGGGCAGATGGGTGGATCTGGTCCCTGTTTGGTGTTCAACCCCTCCCATTCTCTGCTCTTTGCGCTAAGACAGCTCATTTGCTTCTCAAGGTGTTGGCCTTAGCTCTTCTCATGCCTGAAGCACTGTTGTTCAAAGCTGGCCCTGTAAGGAGCCTCTCTTCCTTTTTATTTTTTGTGTGTGTCATGGGGCTTGAACTCTGGGCCTGGGCGCTGTCCCTCAGCTCTTTAGCTCAAGGTGAGCGTTCTACCACTTGAGCCACAGCGCCACTTCTGGCTTTTTCTGCTTATGTGGTGCTGAGGAATCGAACCCAGGACCTCATGCATGCGAGGCAAGCGCTCTACCACTGAGCCACCTTCCCAGCCCCTGAAAACATTTTCATGTGTTTCATCTCGTTCCTTTCTGCCACTCACGCCTCTGGGAACATACCAGTGCTGCCCTGTGCAGTTGCTCAGGCTGTACACTGCCCCAAAGCACCCCATTAACACCTCATGGGCATCAGAGAGCTGTGTGTTTATTATCGCAGTACGGGAACGGAGGGCAGCTCAGGGGTCTTTATTGTGACCCTTTGTGGCAGATGACCCTGACATCCTGACAAAGGATGCCTTGTTGAAATTCACACGCCGGTGCTGTATGGATTGGTGGTAACAACCCAGAACCCAGATACCATTCGTACCTGATGGTATTGTACCCCCTGTGGCTGCCATAGCGGACGAGGCGCTGTCCTAGGTCCTGATTTTGCTTTTCAGGACAGAAACCTGGTCTCTGTACAGCTACAAACTGTTCTTAGTGCTTTCGGAGTCTAGGAAGGGATTTTCTTTCCCCCAGAAGCCAGGTAGATTGTGAGAATTGCTGACAATGGCCAAAGATCATCAATTCGCAACATTCCTGGGTTCCCTGCTGCACAGTTACATTTGAAAACTGGAGGTGGTGGTGGTGATTTTTTTTTTCTTTTTTTTTTTTTTTTCTGTTCCTGAGGGAAACTTTTGGCAAAAGTTTGAAGCCATTTTTGGTAGTCACGAATGCCGGATTGGGGGGAGGGTAAGGAGATACTGACACCTAGTGGGGTAGGAAGCAGGGGGTATTTAAAGCATCTGCCAAGGCCCGGGGGCAGCCCGCAGACGAAGGAGTTATTCAGCCCCGTGTGGTGAAATCCCTGATGTCAGCATGGCCTGGAATTTCTTTGAGGGGAGTGGGTGGATGTAGGGTTTTGGGGGTGACTTAAATTTAATTTACAGTTTGTCTTCCTAGCTGGGTGTCGAAGTCAGTTTTCTGTGAACTTTAGATCCTACACGCTCAACAACAAGCCTGCTACAGACAGATTCGTTGATATAAATATAGATGAGTGTATGGAAGGCAATCTCAGCTGGAGTTGGAAGTGTTGTCATAAAAGCTGCCACTGCTCCCGTTCCCTTCCTCCTCTTCCTCCTCCTCCTCCCCTCCACCTCCTCCTCCTCCTCCTCCTCCCCCTCTTCCCCCCTCCCCCTCCTCCTCGTCCTCGTCCTCCTCCTCCTCCTCCTCGTCCTCGTCCTCCTCCTCCTCTTCCTCCTCCTCCTGTCACCTGGTTCTGAAGGCATGCCTCACTTTCTCTAGGCTCTTGGCATGATGAATGCTGCCCTCCATCCCCATACTCAGGGCTTAACACCCATCACCATCTACCTTTCCATCCACCCACCCACCCACCCATCCATCCATCCATCCATCCACTCACTCATCTGTTCATCCACATGCCCATCCATCCATCTACCTACACATCCATCCATTCATCCAACTATCCATCTCCCCATTCACCTATCTATCCAAATATCCATCCACCCACCAACCCACCCATCCCTCCCTCCATCTATCATCTATCCATCAGTTTCTATTAATCCATCTACCTACTCCATCTATCCATCATCCTACTCTATCCATCCATCCATCTACTCACTCATCTGTACATCCTCATGCCCATCCATCCACCTACCTACACACCTGTCCATCCATCCATTCATCTACCTATCTATTGATTCATCTATCTATCCATATACCCATCCATTCACCCATCTATTCTCTATCTATCTATCCATTCTCCATCCATCTAACATCCATCCACCCATTCATCCATCTACCTAGTTCATCCATCCATCCATCCACTCACTTATCTGTTTATCCATAGGTCCATCCATCCATCTACCATAGGCTCCTAAGTGCTGGGGTTATAGGTGTGTACCACGCTGCCTGACCTTTATAGCATCAATTCCTCTGGGCTCTCTAATGTTTAGCTCAGGTTGGAGAGATCATTGGGTAGTGAGTAGGTGGTTTATCATAGGAGCTGTGTGACCTCTGGGTGAGCCACTTGCCCTCTGTGGGCTGCAGGCTCCTCCTCTATGTGTCTCAGGGCCTGCCGGCACCTCCCTGCTGTCTGTGATGAATCAGTGGTTTGACAATCCGGAGTGCTGAGCCCAGTGCCTGGCCGGGGCAGTCAGCGCTCCCTTTGTGAATGAGTGCTCGTTTTCAGAGTAGAGGTCAATGGTCTGGCGGCTAATAGCTGGAGCTCAGCTCCTGTTTAAAGCGAGTTTTGATGTGAGCTTTTTATTTTCCTCATTTTTTTTTTAAAAAAGGAAGGCTGGAGGTAGAACTCGGGGGTAGCGGGCTTGCCTAGCATGCCCGAGGCCCTGGGGTCCCTCCCAGCCGCACCCATCAAAACAAGGCGGAAGAAAAGAAAGCCGAGGCGGCATGCGCGTGGCGGCGCAAGGCTCCATTTTTCCTGGTGTGTGTGTGGTGCTGAGGATGGAACCCAGGCAAATGCTCTTCCACCAGCCACGCCCCCACGACAGCCACGCCCCCGTGCTAGCCACGCCTCCAGACAGCCACGCCCCCACCAAGGAACCCCTGGCCCCATCGCTGAGCCACACCCACCACAAACCACGCCTCCCGCCAGATCCACAACCTCTCAAAAACAGCCATGCCCACCCCACAAGCCACGCCCACCGCCTCCTAGCCACGCCCCCACCTACTTTCTTCTGCTTCCCATATTCCGTTTGGCGGTGTTTGGCGCGTTCGGGGCGCAGCCATTGAATCCCAGCGTGTTTCCTCCACCCCGAGGGACCCCAGGCTCACCAGCCCTTGTGACCCATTTCTCCCGAGTGCGTTTATCTACCCGCGTGGCTTGGAAGCGCCTGGCGCCCGCGGGGCCCCGCGGATCCTCGCTGATCCGAGCAGCGGGCGCCGTGTTCCGCGCGCGGCGCTGCCACCGACCAGAGGCTCAGCCCAGCTGGGTGTCTCCCCGGTAAATGTTTAATAAATGAGGCCTACAAGTCGCGGCGCTGGGACTCTTTGATAGTGGAGCTAATGAGGGGCGAGAGCCGCAGGCGGCCGAGGCCCCGCGAGGCCCCGCGGCTTCCTGGGCACAGGAGCTGGGCAGGAGGCCCGGCGTGGAGGCCGTGCGCCGCCGGGGGCGGCCCGCTCCCGGCCCTCCTGCTTCAGACGTTGTTTTGATCACTTGATAAAAATGTATTAGGGTGGGGGGGAGAGAGAGGGAGGGAGGGGAGGGGGGGAGGGAGAGAGGGAGGTAAGGAGGGGGAGAGAAGGGGGGAAGGAGGGCGAGGGAGGCACGGTAGAGGACCGGCATGGTAGTGCATGCCTGTAATCCCAGCAGTGGGGTGAGAAAGGCAGAAAGCTGTGAGTTCAAGGACAGCCTGAGATACACTGCATGATCCTATCCGACAAAAAATTGTTGATGTGTGTGTGTGTGTGTGTGTGTGTGTGCGTGCACCATAGAGAAATAGAGTCAGACAGACACTGAGACACAGCGTAGACAGGCCGACAGAAAGGAAGACAGAGGGAGGAAGAATAAACAGCAGCTACCCAGTTGCCTGGGGATGGAATTCCGCCGTGGGGTTGTTTTGTGTCTGACTCAGTGGTTCTCATTGACTGCAGGGCCTTGGAGCCTGTTCATGGTCAAGTTCTTGTTCGTGGAGGCTGAACGAATGGGTTCCTTAAGTCTGGGGAGACCCTCATTGCTGGTGTCAATGGAGGTTTGCCTCCTCTGTGTGAGATTGCTGACCATGACGTTTTGTGCATGTTCAACTTGACTAAATACTTCCCTGATCCAAGCACGGAGGGGGCGAGGAGGGGGGGCTTGCTAAGCCTGTCATCCTAGCTACTCAAGAGGCTGAGATCTGAGGATCGTGGCTCAAAGCCAGCCCAGGCAGGAAAGTCTGTGAGACTCCTATCTCCAGTAAACCACCAGAAAACCGGAAGTGGCGCTGTGGCCCAAGTGGTGGAGCGCTCGCCTTGAGCTGAAGAGCTGAGGGACAGCACCCAGGCCCAGAGTTCAAGCCCTAAGACTGACCAAAAACGAAAGACACAGTCCTGAGCACTGGCACGACCCCACGTTCCTGCTCAGCTGCCCGCGGCATTCTGGTGGCTCCACAACCCTGTCAGCAAATTTGACGTGGCCACCTTTGTTTTCATCCTGGCTTTTCTCACTTGTGTTGCTGGGTTTGCATTGGGACCTTATAGTTTGCAATCCCCGCTTAGAAGCAGGGAAATACGTATGTATGTGTAGCTATGTATCTGTACATCATTTCATTCAGTGCTGCTGCTCCAGCTTCAAGAATTCCGAGTGGATTGCTAGCTAGGCTTTCATTTTTTCGCGTATTGATTTGTAGGTGATCTTTACATATGGTGGTAATGAGCCCTTTGTCACTCATTTCAGGCTGTGTAACATCTCCTCTGGGCTGAGTTTTCTTTCTTTCTAAGAATGCACTTGATCAACAGCACTTTTTTTGTTTACTGTGCTGAATTTAGACAACTTTTCCTTTGTGGCTTGTTTTCTTTGGTATCGTAAAACCAGTTCTGCAGATGGGCGCTGGTGGCTCACGCCTGTCATCCTAGCTACTCAGGAGGCTGAGATCTGAGGATCATATTTCAAAGCCTGCCCGGGCAGGAAAGTCCATGAGACTCTGATCTCCAATAAACTACTCAGAAAAAGCCAGAAATGGTGCAGCGGCTCAAGTGGTAGAGCCTTTTTTTCTAAAAGGGAAGGTTTTTTTTCCCCAGTACTATTGTGTGAACTCAGACTCTCAAAGTTTCTCGAGGTTGGAGCTCTACCACTTGAGCCAGGCCTCCAGCCTGGGTTTTGCGGGTTCATTTGATATAAGAGAATCTCATGGTCTTTTCTGCCCCAGGCTGGCTTTGAACCACGATCCTCATATCTCAGCCTCCTGCATAGGTAGGATTACAGGCGTGAGCTGCTGGTGTTGGACTTGAGCCATGTATTTTAAATGAGCAGGGACTGCATTGTAGCCATAAACATGACCCATGGGATCACTGCCTTCATCACTGCCAGATAGACAACGAGTGGGACTGGATGGATAGTTAGAAAGGCCACAAGTCCTGTAAGGAGGGACAGGTCCAGATCACTCTCTGAGGAGTGAATCAGAGAACTTCTGTAGATATTAGATGATCAATTATTGGTAGCTAAGTAGATAGATGATGGATGGATGGAGACATAGGCACGTAGATGGGAGGGATGGATGGACAGGTAGTTTGATAGATAGGTATTTTCCCCTAGGGAATGGTGATTCACTCACCCCTTTGTGGGATTCAGTTCTGGTGAGGGCTGAGGGGGGTGTGGGAACAGTGGGAACTGTCTGTGCAAAGGCCCTGTGGCAGATAGGCGTTTCATGCTCGTCTCAAAGGTGATAAAGCCATAACCACCCAACAGCCCTAGCTTGGTGGACAGCTCACTGCCCGCGCTGGGGAGGAAGCAGAGAAGCAGGAAATGAATGGTGGCAGTTCAGGGAAGAGGCTCGTGCTCTCTGGAGATGCCTGCGCGGCCTGGAAGCCACCGGAGGCATGCTCCCTGCCCTCCCCCTCGTGTCTGTTCCTTTCCAGGCTCGCATCGTTGGGTGAGAAAAGCCAGGTTGTGATCTTGCCAAAGCAGCTCACCGGGGTAGACATATTGTCACAGATGGTCGCTGGCCGGCCTCGCCCCCGGGGTTCTGGAGTGGGTTCAGTGTGACCATTAGGGGGTTTCAGTAGCAGCGTGAGCCAGTCCTGCTCCTTGCAAGCACCCGATTCTCACACCAATGGTGCTGGTATATGGGGGAATTTATTCTATGTCAAACTGGTTTTTTTTTTTTTAACCAGTTGTGGGGCTTGAACCCTGGGCCTGGGCGCTGTCCCTCAGCTCTTTTACTCAAGGCGAGCGCTCTACCACTTGAGCCACAGCGCCACTTCCGGTTTTCTGGTGGTTCATTGGAGATCAGAGTCTCACAGCCTTTCCTGCCCGGGCTGGCTTTGAACTGCGATCCTCTGTTCTCAGCCTCTTTGAGTAGCTAGGATGACAGGCGTGAGCCACCAGCCCCCAGACATTTTTTTTCTTTTTAAATTGATCTATATAATTGTTATCTGGATGGAGAACAAGCCCTGGACATACTCATCACCTCCAACATGGGTCATTGTTTCGTGCTCCAAATGCTCAGAGATTCTCTCTTCTAGGACTTCTGGAATCCCCTGAAAACAATGTGCAATTAGTTGGGCGCCAGTGGCTCAGGCCTGTAATCCCAGCTACTTAGGAGGCTGAGATGTGGAGGATGACGTCGAAAGCCAGCTTGAGCAGGCAAAGTCCCTGAGACTCTTGTCTCCAATTAAGTAGCAAAAACACCACAAGCGGGGCTGTGTCGTAAGGGGTAGAGCGCAAACCTTGGACCGAAAAGCTTAGGGACAGACAGTGCCCAGGTCCTGAGTGCAAGACCCAGGATCAACACAAAAAAAACAACAGCAACAAAAGAAGACAAGAATAACGAGCAATTAATAAAAAATGATTTTAAGGGACAGAGCAACTTCTTTGATTTGATTGTTATGCATTATGTGTGGAGATCTAAATGCATAGTCAATATTAATTCTTTTTTTTTGTTTTTGTTTTTTTTTTTTGGGTCCGGTCATGGGGCTTGAACTCTGGGCCTGGGCGCTGTCCCTCAGCTCTTCAGCTCAAGGCTAGCGCTCTACCACTTGAGCCACAACACCACTTCCGGCTTTTTTCTTTTTGCTTATGTGGTGCGAGGAATCGAACCCAGGGCCTCCTGCATGCAAGGCAAGCGCTCTACCACTGAGCCACCTTCCCAGCCCCTCAATATTAATTCTTGACAATGACTTTTTATGAATAATAATACGAAACACAGTCACTTATGGCTAAATATAATCACCCGGCTCTACTAATGGAAGGTGTGAGATTCCACCAATCTGTGAGTTTGAGGGTTATAATCCAGTGTCAAGCTCCCAACCCAACCCCTATTTGTAGAAATTTATAGAAACCGCCCCATGCTCTGGCATTATTTTTTATTTTATTTTATTTGTGGGGCTGTCCTTGAGTTTTCCTTGTTCAAGGCTGGCGCTCTACCACTTGAACCACAGCTCCACTTTTGGCTTTCTTGTGGACTGTTTGCTTGCCTCGGCTGGCTTGGCAGTGTGATCCTCACGTTTCAGCCTCCTGAGTAGCTGGGATTCCAGGCGTGAGCCGCTGAGCTCGGCCTGGTTTGGAGTTAAAGTCTTCAGAGGGGTTAAATCCTGTGGCAGCGCTGAGCGTGACCGTGACCGGCCCTGCCTCTGGGTCCCGTGGGGGCCCATGGGGCCTGGTGGGAGCAGAGGAGGAAGCCAGCTGTCATGGGGCTGGGCATGCCGGCCAGCCCCTTCCTGAAGCCCAGGGAGGTGGGTGTGGGGCCGAGCCCTCCCCTCACCTGGGCCCACTTTTCTTTGGAGCCGGAGGCAGGTGCAGCATCGACGTGGAGGGCGTTTGGACAATGGCGGCCTGTCCAAGCTGTGTTGGACCAGAGCCCGCGTCCAGCCCCCCAGGTTAGCTCGGCGTCGCTCACAATGCCTGTGCCCCCCCCCCAGCCGCACCCCCTCCGCAGCCCGCCAGACCTCCCGGGGACAGGGCTGGCTGGGCGCTGTGCCAACCTCCAGGCTCGCCCCGCCCCTGTCCCTCCCTGGAAGTGACAGCCACGCCCACCCCCGGCGGCCGGCCACGCCCCTCCCAGGCCTGCAGTGACCAGAGGCCATACACACACACACACACACACACACACACACACACCATGGCAGCCCCCCCCACCCATGCCTCTCAGCTCCCCGGGTTCTCGCTTTCCTCTGCTCTCTCTTCCCACCTCTGGGCTTTTCCTCCCTAGCTTCTGACCTCCCCTCTCAAGGCCTCAGTTTCCTCATCTGTGAAGTCAGGGCCACTAGGATCTTTAGAGTTGACCGCTGCGGTCTCTGGTGACAGAGGGAGGTTTGGGTGGCTCAGGTCTCGAACCCCAGGAGGTTAGGATTTGAATGGGTTTTGAACCAAAAGCTTTGTAGTGCTGACTGTCTGTTCTTGGGTAAAAACAATAGGAAAGGTGCTGGTAGCTCAGGCCTGCGAACCCAGCTACTCAGGAAGGTGGAGATCTAAGGTTCATGGTTCAAATCCATCCTGGGTAGGAAAATCCGTGAAACTCTTAGCTCCAATGACCCAGCACAAAGCCGGAAGTGGAGCTGTGGCTCAAGTGGTAGAGCACCAGCCTTGAGTGAAAAAGCTCAGGGACAGTGCCTAGGCCCTGAGTTCAAGCTCTCAGACTCTGTCTCTCTCTGTCTCTCTCTGTCTCTCTGTCTCTCTCTCTCTCTCACACACACACACACACATGCAAACAAAGCAAGCTGGATGGATGGATGGAGTGATTCTTACCCGTAATCCTAGTTAATTTGGAGGCAAAGATGAGAGGACTGTGGTTCGAGGCCAGCCTGGGCAGAGAAGCTCATGACTCCATTTGAAGCCCAGTGGAACAAAGGACGCACAAATAGGAAGATCACAGTCCAGACTGATCAGGAGCGAAAGCAAGACCCCCAACCCAGAAAGCAGCTGGAGGTGTGGCTCAAAGGGTAGAGCACCAGTACCACATAACTGAATGAATGAATGAGTAAGAACTGGGCCATAGCTCAGTGAAGATTGCTTGTCTGGCACGTGAAGGTCCTGTGTGTCCCATCCCATCCCCCCATCACTAAATGCACAGGTGAACCCCCTCTCCAATTTGTCACTCTCTCAACTACACTAGGTCTAGTTTTCCAGGCAGACACAAGAGATCGTGGCTTTCAGGAGGTGTCTGGTCTCAGAACCCAGTCCTCGAACTTCCTTGGATGGGGTTAGGGGAGGACCCAGCCGGGCGCTGGTGTCTCAGGCCTGTTTATCCCAGCTACTCAGGAATAGAGGCTGGGACCTGAGGGTGGTGGTTCAAAGCCAGCCTGGGGAAGGAAGGACTCTCATCTCCAATGAACCATCAGAAGACCAGAAATGGTGCTGTGGCTTAAAGGGGTAGAGCACTCGCCTTGAGCAAAATAGCTCAGGGACAGTGGCCAGGCTCTGAGTTCGAGCCCCAAGACCGACCAAGTAAAAACAAAGAAAAGAGGAAGCATCCCCAGGCAGGGACCACAGTCGCTGGCCCTGGTGCTGAACACCCGCCGAGCTCTGGTTGGGGTCTGGTTCCTGCTGGAGTCTCAGGCCGCTGGAGAGATGGGGCTTTAGTCTAGCCTGGGTTGCGGGGAAACGGAAGTCATCACCGGTCAGCTCAGCCAGCTGCTGGCCAGCATTCAATGATTGATCATTGAATTGAGAGCTGTGTGTGTGTGTGTGTGTGGGGGGGGGAATTGCAGCTCCACGGTGGGGGCGTGGCCCACCCGGTGGGCGTGGCCTGTTCAGGGGCGTGGCTTGCTGGGAGGGGTGTGGCTCCGCGGGCGGGGTGTGGGGCGTGGCTCCGCGGGCGGGGCGGGGCTCCGCGGCGGGGCGGGGCTTCCCCAGGCGTTCCGGCAGCGTTGCTCCGCCCTGGGTTCCAGCCCAGCATTATGGCTGCAGTGGTCGGGCCTGGGGCGAGGTGTGATGTCTGTGGTCTGATGCTTCTACAGGAGGCCGTATTTATTTTATGTTTTATGCTTATATAACGTCTCGTTGTATAATCCGTATTGGCCTGGACCTCGCGATTCTCCTGCCTCCTCTGCAGTGCTAGGATTACAGGCGCGCACCTCCATCCCTCCATCTTTTTCTTTTTGGTGCCAGTCCTGGGGCTTGAACTCAGGGCCTGGGCGCTGTCCTGAGCTTTTTTGCTCAAGGTGGGCGCTCTACCACTTGAGCCACAGCGCCACCTCCAGCTTTTGGAGAGCAGAGTCTCGCGGCCTTTCCTGTCCGGGCTGGCTTTGAACCTCGATCCTCGGGTCTCAGCCTCCTGAGTGGCCGGGGCGACACGGGCGCCCGGCTGGACTTCTAGTTTTTAAAGACAGAAGCATCTGCACCCTTCTTTGTCTTTTCGAGGGTGCTGGGTCTGAACGCAGGGCCCGGTGTCGGCTCGGCAGGTGCTGTGCCGCTTGGGCCACGCCGCTCTTTGCTCTTAGATAAGTCCCATTTTTGCCAAGAGCAGGGCGGGGCCTGAGGCGGCCGTCCTCTTCCCGGAGCTCCTCAGCGTTTAGATGGAGATGGAGTCTCCGGGGGTCGGGGGAGGCCCGAGCTGTCCTCCAGCCACGATCGGCTCCGGCTGGGCCTCCTCAGAGGGCACCTGGCTTCCCGGAGTCGCTGTGCTGAGGGGGTGGACTCCATGGCCAGTCATTTCTAGGGGTGCCTGTGGCCTCTTGGGGCGCATCTGGCGGGCGGGACGGTTTGTTCAGGTGCTTCTGACTTGCAGAGACTGGCCGCCGGGTCGCCCTTCCCGCCTCGGGCTCCCCGCCCGCCCCCGCGGCTCTCCGCAGGGGGAGGGAGGGCGGCGGGTAATTCTGGGCCCCCGCTGACGTCGGTGCTTTCTCTCCAAACCCAATCAGGAGCCGAGTCGGAGCTCAGCGCACCGAAGCGTGTGCTTACCTCAGCTGGGAGCTGGAGCCGGCTTTCTAAATCCGGAGGCTCGGGCGGGACTGGAGGCTGGGTGAGGAAGTCATCGCCTCCCCTTCAGACTCTACCCAGTGTGACCTGTGACCTCTGCGGGGGCGGGGGGGGGAGCAGGGTGTGTGTGTGGTGGGGGAGACTGAGGCATCTCCGGGGGGGGGGAGGACTCCGGGGTTACCGCCAGCCTCTCCCTTCGCTCCCTGGATGTTGACTGAGCCCCGACTGTCGAATGGGACTGAAGGAGAGAGTATCCACGTGGGTGCGAGCCACAGAGGCCTCCAGGAATATGACTGTCATGTGCAAAGGGCCTGGGGCAGGACCGGGCCAGGCATGTTGGGGTGTTTGAATGGGATGGAGTGACCCAAAGGGAGAGAAGCGGGGGCGATGGGGGCCTGCCTGGCTGTTGGGAAGAGGAGGGAGTCAGCCTTTATTTTTTTATTTTTCTAAATGAGCTGGGCCTGACGGTTAGAATTAAGCTGGAACTTTCTTGCTTGCTTTGTTTTGTTCTGAGTTTGCTTCCGTTCAACGTTGCTCCACATGAATGAAGATTTAGGGGTTCCTCTCAGCTTTCCCCTCCCCATGCCTGAATCTGGAACCCGCTGCCCCCCCCCCCATGGAAGGCTCCTGCAGGGTCACGCTGCACACCTGCTCACTCACCTAAGTATCTGGGATTACAAGCGTGAGCCGCCGTGCCCCATCTGCGGATTTGATTTTTGGCCCCGCTCCAGGGGGTTAGAAATGAGTCAGGTGTGGAAGGATCAGAAAGGGACTGGTGGGCAGTGGAGGGGGGGAGAGGGGGGGAGTGTCCAAATCTGTTATTCCCACGGGGGGGCACATTTTGCGGGTCTGTAGGTGAGAGACAAGTGTTACAAATGTGTCTGGGTGGTGCGAGGAAGAAGAGAAAGAAACGCCCTAAGGAAGGGGGTGGGGGGAAGTTTCTTTCGGTTGGCCCAACTGTAGAACTTTTTTGCTCTACAGGGAGGTTCGGTAGGGGTGAGTCTGAAATCGATGGTTTTGGTGTGTGTGTGGGGCGGGAGTCTGAAATAGCAGCAACCCCGATCCATTGAAATTCTGCTAATGCAGCTCATAAATGCACGCTGCCGGCCCTAGGGGCAAGCTTCCGGGAACCTTTCGGTGAGAGCCGATGCAACGGAAGTAACGTGGCAGCCGCTTTGGGGGCAGGAGGCCAAGCCCCTCCCCCCCCCCCCCGGAGATGGCAGCTGGACGCAGCCCTAGGAAGGGGCCTGAGTTTGGGGGGGGAGGGAGGGGAGGGAGGGTGGGAAGAGGCAAAGCAGCACTGTGAGGAGCCAGGGCCAAGGGCCCCGGGCTGCGTCTGTGTACAAATATTGTGTCTTATTTCCTGGGCTGCAGAATGAGACTCAGGGCAGCATTTGTAGGCCGGCTTTGGGCTTTGTTCTCTGTCAGGAAGCCAATCACAGTCAATCATGGCAGGGCTGCTTTTTTGTTGTTGATGTTGCTGTTGTCCCCAAATTACCCTGAGGATTGCTTTGCTTTTCAGAGAGAGAGGGGGGAGGGAGAGGAGGAGGGAGGAAGGGAGGGAGGGAAGCGCCTCGTCAGCAGTTTCCAGCTGGAGGCACCAGTCGGGGTAAAGATGGTGGGTTTTCTTGCCTGCCACATGGAGCTAGTTCCTGCGGTGTTCTCGGATTCGGGCTTGGGTTAGGCTGGGCTTGTGGGCTTTTTCCTTCTGGAAGGTGGATTTGTGCCTCACGTTCCCTCTTCCAGTCTGGAAAGGGACACAATATCGGGAATGCCGGCCTAAGCCCAGTGTGGTAGCGCACGCCTGTGATCCCAGCTCCCGGGAGGCAGCGAGGGGGGCCTCAAGTTGTGTTTTGTCTGAAGACAAATACAATAGGATGAGTCACCAGACCTAACTCCATGGATGGATGGACAGAGAGAACCAGAAACAGAGAAAGAGAGAGACAGACAGAAAGATGGACAGACACACACAGACAAAAGGGAAAGAGAGGAAGGGAAGCAGGGATGTGGGGGAGAAAAAGGAAAAAGAGGGAGGGGCACACACATATGCGTGCACCCCAGCCTGGGCCGGGGCGCTGTCCCTCACCACCTGAGCCACAGCGCCACTTCCGGCTTTCTGGTGGTTCATTGGAGATAGGAGTCTCATGGACTTTCCTGCCCGGGCTGGCCTTGAACCTTGATCCTCAGATCTCAGCCTCCTGAGTAGCTAGGAATCGCTGAGGGCGCAGGCGCGGTCTCCCTCCCCTTCCTGAGTTTTTGGAAGCTCATTTTAAGATGATGGCCCAGACCACTCTTCATTCTTTTGGTCCCGAATTTGATGAAGCACTTGAAAAGAAAACAAATGTGACTAGCACCCTGGTACTTAGCACAGCCCTTGGTATGCAACCGTGTGTGTGTGTGTGTGTGTGTGTGTGTGTGTGTGTGTGTGTGTAGTTCTCAGGCCTGATACAGTGGCTCCTCGTTCCTCTTCCCCTCCCCCTCCCCCTCCCCCTCCCCTTCCATCACTCCAGCCTTCGCCCTACTCTTCCTCCATCTAAATGGCACCCTGTGGTTTTGGGCCCGGCTTCTTTTATGCTGCCAAGGTTCCTTCCTGTTCTACTACAGATGAGGCCTTTTCAAGGCTGAGTACTATTCCACACAATGGACAGACCATTTCATGTGTTCATCCATTTGGCTCTATTTTGGGTCTTTCCACCTTTGGGTAGTTGTAAGTTGGGCCGTCATGATGTCCATGAGTCTTTGCCATTCTAGCTTCTAATTCTAATTTTCGATGCACAAAAGACTTCCATGTGGGGCTGGGAAGGTGGCTCAGTGGTAGAGCGCTTGCCTCGCATGCATGAGGCCCTGGGTTCAATTCCTCAGCACCACAGAAGCAGAAAAAGCCGGAAGTGGTGCTGTAGCGCAAGTGGTATAGCACTCGCCTTGAGCTAAAGAGCTGAGGGACAGCGCCCAGGCCCAGAGTTCAAGCCCCACGACGGATGTGGCTTTTAAAATAATGATTGGTGCAATTAGCCCACGTGTGCTGTCCAGCCGTGTTCAGCTATTACCAGCAAGTTCTGTGAGAAAGCCAGTGGTGGGCAGGACAGGGGTTCTTCCCATCGGCGCGCCCCGGGAGATTTTCCTTAATTCTGCGCACTCCCTTTGAATATATGATCTTAGCCACCATCATAGCGAACTGCATCGTTCTCGCTCTGGAGCAGCACCTGCCGGACGATGACAAGACGCCTATGTCGGAGAGATTGGTGAGTGCTCCCCCCCCCCGCACCCCCACCGCCAGACCCGCTGTCAGCTGGGCCCAGACACAGCCCACGAATGCAGTGTCTTCAGAATTAAATCGGTGACCTCATGTCCAATACAGACATCCCATTTTTTCTGCTCCATATTTGGATGTGTGTGTGTGTGTGTGTGTGTCCTGGGACTGGAACTCAGGGCACCGTCCCTGAGCTTTTGTGCTCAAGGCTGGTGCTCCACCACTTGAACCACAGCTCCACTTCTGGCTTTTTGGTGGTTCGCTGGAGATCAGAGTCTCGCAGACTTTCCTACCTGGGCTGGCTTTGACTGTGATCCCCAGATCTCAGTCTCCTGAACAGCTAGGATGACAGGCGTGGCCACCGGCGCCTGGGTAGCTTTTATTTACGTTTTTGGTGGCAATACTATGGTTTGACCTCAGGGCCTCTTGCTGGCCTTCAACCTTAGAGCCACGCCCCTACCAACAAGCCACACCCACATCACTGAGCTGCCTGTACTAAAGCTGAGCCACGCCCCCAATGGACGAGCCACGCCCCACATCAAAGCCACACCCCCACTGTGGGGCCACGCCCCCAACGACTGAGCCTTCAGCCTTGGCCATGCTCCCACCGCTGGCCACGCCCCCGCCGCTAGGCCACGCCCCAACCCTTCCAGCCTTGGCTTCTGTGACATTGCAGGAAACGTTTTTTCGTGGCAAAAAGCAGCCCAGTGTCTTTGGCATTTTGTTTTGTCTTGATTTTCCTTTTTCTGTCTTGCGGTTCTCTACATACCTGACAAAGTGTTCTGCTACTTGATCCACACCTCGTTTTGCCTTGAGTTGTGTTTCACATCAGGTTTGGGGGTTTTTTATTCATTGTAGTTATTGCTCAGAGCCAGCTTCCTCAGACTGCGGTCCTCCTCTGGGCCTGCTGTGTAGTGAGAGCTCAGGAGTACACCGCGCGCCCCGAGGCTCAGGCCGTCCTCCACCACAATCCCACTCAGCCTCGGGCCACCGTGATCGCATTTGCGAACCACCGCCACCAGCCTCCCCCAGTCCAGTTCCTAACTGGTTGGTTCCTTGTGACTTCCAGTAGTTTCTTCTCAGTGTCCTGAATTCCTTACACCTGGAACCGTTTCTAGAAGGCATTGAACATTCAGTGGCTCAAATGGCAGAACATTCTAGAGCTATTAGCCAGCACTAAAGTCCTTGTCCGTAACTGGCAGCATTTATTTCCTGGCTTCCCAACACCCCAGTAGGGAAGACACCTCCTTTATCGCCTTCCCAGAGGCAGAAGAATGTGCAGGTCAAGATGACAGGGGTCTCAGAGCGTTGGGGGTCTGCTGGGAGCCTGGGCCGGCAGGAAGAGCGGAGAAGGGGTGCCATTCCCCAGTGGACACCCCAAAGAGCTGGGCTGATGAATTCCACCTAAGAACCAGCCATGTGAGGGGGGGCGGGGAGAAAGTCCAGAGTTGGGGGTCCAACCTCAAAGCCTTTGAATTCTAGATGTTAAGAAGTGACCCCTGAAAGCCCCGCCTTTCCCGTAGAACTTTCTATAGCAGTAGACGTGTTTTACTCATATCCTGTCCAACATCTCAGCCACTTGGAAAGTCGGACTGCAGGATTGCATTTAGAGGTTTATTACATTGAAACTTACTTAAGTTCCAACAGCTGGCTGAGAGGTAGGGGAGATTGGCCCATAGGAATGAAAGAGGTTGTTTTCTAGAAGCTTCCAGAAGTTTCTAGAAAACAGGGAGGCGGGTGCCCGATCTCCAGCTGGGTCCATGGCCCTCTGCCAGGACGTTCACTTTGCCCTCGGTCTCTCTTTTCAGGATGACACGGAACCATATTTCATTGGAATTTTTTGTTTCGAGGCTGGAATTAAGATCATCGCCCTGGGGTTTGCCTTCCACAAAGGCTCCTACCTGAGGAACGGCTGGAACGTGATGGACTTTGTCGTGGTGCTAACGGGGTAAGGCCTCTTCTCTTCATCTCACCAAAGAATGGCCAGGCTTTGGAGCCGGGGTGGTCGCTGTGGTCCAGGCTGGACTCGGGAAGGCCCAGCCCCTGGGCTCCTCTCTGCTTTCTTCCCACCATCGCCTCCCGTCCCCCGGCGGTGCATCGCCATGCTGGCTTTTCGTCTTTGAAAGCATTGCTTACTGGAGTCAGCGGCTCTCAGAGTGTTTGGCACGTGCCGTTCTAATTAATTCTCACAACCCCGTGGAGTTGGAAATATCATATACTCCTCTGAACGCTGATAAAGCTGAGCGAGCGCGTGAGAGAGGGTGGGGGGGGGAGAATGTTTCCCGAGGTTGCCCAGTTGGTAAGAGCAGGAGCTGGGGCTTGAACCTAAGCTTCTGGGTTTCCAGATTAGAAGCCTTTGACCATTGCCCAGACCCAGTCTCCTTTCTCTTTTGCTTGAAGATTGTTTTCCCCTCTGTATTTCAAGTGTGTAAGAGGCTGTGGTTGTGACTATGGAGAAAGCCAATCTAGACGAGGTTGTGTCTTTGAAGGGTTTTCTGAGTCAGGCAGTGGTGGCTTACACCTGTGATCTTAGCTACTCAGGAGGCTGAAAGCTGAAGGACCGTGGTTCAAAGCCAGCCTGGACAGGAAAGTCCATGAGACTCTTATCTCCAATGAACCATCAGAAAATCAGAAGCTTTAAGGGGTACAGCACTAGCCTTGAGTGAAAGAGCTCAGGGACAGCGCCCAGACCCTGAGTTCAGGCCCCAGGACTGACCAAAAAGAAAAAAGAAAAAGAATATTTTGATCAGAAGTCAATGAGCCATAGTTGAAGAGTGAACATTGATAGACCCCCTCCCAGAGACCTCGTGGAAGCGAATTCTTCCTGCTATAGTAAAAGATCCCCAAATAGCCAATGACTTACACACTTGGCTTCCCACCTGCTCTTCCTGGCATCTTTCCTCCTGCGGTGATTGAGGGACCTTTACCCTCACATCTTGTGGCTGCCCAGCAGCCTCAGCTTCAGGAACTCCACATTGGTCCACACTGAGCCGTTGGAAGAGAAAGAAAATTTTGGGAGATGGGAGTTAAGAAAGTTCTACAGGATTGGGGGGAAGCAATTTGGCTTGTATCTCTTCCCTCCGTATTGGCTTGTATCTCTTCCCTCCGTATTGGCTTGTATCTCTTCCCTCCGTATTGGCTTGTATCTCTTCCGTCCGTATTGGCTTGTATCTCTTCCGTCCGTATTCCATTGGATAGGGCTGGGGGCGTGGCTAGCTGGTGGGGCGTGGCTAAGCCCCGAGGTGTGTGACTAAGCAGGGTGGGGCTAAACAGAGGAAAGGCGCTAACTTGCTGGGCGTGGCTACCCGGTGGGTGTGGCTAAGGTGGGTGTGGCTCGGTGGTAGTGCACCTGTCTACTGTACAGTATCTGGAATTCAACCACATAGCAATATACCCCTCCACCAAAGGAAGCAGGGAAATGCCAGCTTGATGACTACCCAGACATTTGTGACACCCCAATATTTACATGACCACCATGTACCGATTGCTGATTGGCTCCTTCTCTGTCCCCCTGTGCTCTTCTCTGGCAGACATTTTCCCCATAGTTCTCTCCTCAGACCCAGTGGCTTTGACTGGGAGAACATTTGTGAGAATAATTCAAGTCTTCACCTTCAAACCCCTTTCCCCCTTTTAACAGTTAGTACTGGGGTTTGAACTCTGGGCTTGTGATTGCTAGGCTGATACCTTACCACTTCACACACACACACACCAGTAATATTTGCTTTAGTGACTTTTTTCATATAGACTTAGTTTTTGCTAGGGCTGGCCTTAGGCCATGCTCTTCTTCCTCTCTAGTAGCTGGGTTGACAGTCAGATGCCACCACACCTACCTTATTGGTTGAGATGAGGGTCTCACTCACTTTTTTCCTGGGCCAATCTCAAAATGTAATCTTCTTGATGTCTGCCCCCAAGTAGCTGGAATGACAAGCATGAGCCTCCATGCCCAGCTTGAAGAGAATAGCTACATCACGCCGGGCTGTCGGTACAGGCCTCGGGGCCTAGCAATCTATCATGAAGACGCTGCTCAGCTCTCAGGACCTTGGTACTCACTGAAGACCCTTAGTTGATTTTTAAATTTTTGTCAGTCCTGGGACTTGAACTCAGGGCCTGGGCGCTGTCCCTGACCTTTTTCACTCAACGCTAGCTCTTTGAGCCACAGCACCACTTTGGTTTTCTGGTGCTTCATTGGAGATAAGAGTCTCACAAACTTTCCTGCCTGGGCTGGCTTTGAACCCTGATCCTCAGATCTCAGCCTCCTGAGTAGCTGGATGACAGGCTCAGGAGCCTAAGCTGATTTTTGCTGGACCTCAAATGCTTCGTCTGTCTTGGGATCTTGGCAGGTTCCTGGGCAATTGTCTCTTCTGTTGCTAGGAATCTCAGCACATCTTTGGTACCATGAAAGCATGACAGAGGTAAAGGTGGTAAAGAAGAGAGGCTTTCAGTAGCCACCCCCAGCTTGCTTTGCTGATGGGCATCTACTATGTCCCGGGCCCCGTTCTAAGCTCAGGAGACTCAGCAGTAAAGAAAACAGACAAAAAGTTTCCTGCTTTATGGGAGTGGTGGAAATCAACTGAGTGAATGAATGAATGAGTGAGTGAATGAATTCTGGATGAACAAATGAGTTGAGCTGTGTTCATGAAGTGAAGGCTGCCAGAGACAGGGTGGGGCAGTGAGGAGCAGGGAGCTGAAGACTCCATGGACAATGAGCTGGAGAAGAGTCAGGCCCAGGGAAGAGCAAGTGCAAAGGCCCTGAGGCCGGGAAGCCAGAGCCGCTGGAGAGGTGAGTGATGGGAAAATGAGAAGGGCTGAGTAAACCTGCTATGCAAATTGAGCCCTCATTCCCAGTGTCCCCTCACTGCAAGAGAGGAGACCAGACAAAGCCTCCTGTGTTTAGTAGCGACTTCATTCTTTTCAAGTATTTTCAGGCAATCACAGTTGAATCCGGGTCTGCAGAATGCTGGCTATGAGGCACTGTCTTTATATAAAGACATCTCGCGACGTTTCCATGCTAGTTCCTCTGAGAACGTGTTCTTTTGTACGTAAGAGTTATTTGGAGCCCGAGATGAGTTCTCCGTCCATTTTCCCTGCTGTATAGTAATCCACGGTGTGCACATTCCATCGCATGTTTATGCGGCTCAGTTGCTTCCAGCTTCCTGGGCTATTTGGAATCAAGCTGTTGCCTCTTTTTTTGTGTGGTGAGCGATTTTCTCTAAGAGAGGAATTGCTGAGTCGTGTGTTGTGCGCATCCTCAGGCTTTACGAGCTGTTGCCAAATTGCTTTGCAAAGAGGTTATGCGGATTTAGGCTCCCTGGAGGCTGACTTTGCCGGCAGGAAGTAGCCTTAAAAAACCTTGATTTTTTTTTTTTTTATATTTTAGCAGAGTGTGGTAGTGCACGCCTGTAAGCTCAGCTCTCAGGAGGCAGAGGCAGAGGATCATGGGTTTTCATTCCTGCCTGGGTACATAGTGAAACCTGGTTTCCAAAAGGCAAAAACAAAGCCTGACTTTTTAATAACGTGGCTCTTGAGAGACCTGAGGAAGCTTCTAGAGTGTTGAGCATGTCGTTTCAATAAATGGTCATGAACTGGGAAGACAAAGTGATTTTTGTCCGCTACCTGTAACAAGGCGGGCGTATGAGTCAGTCTTGGTGTTGCTGTGAGAGAAACAGTTTAAAGGAGTGAAGGTTTTTGTCCATGGCTGGCCGGCTCGATGGTTTCTGGGCTGTAGTGAGGCAGAGTAACATGGCAGCTGGGCATAGAGGACCAGAGCGGCTCACCTCATGGTGGACAGGAAGCAGAGGGCAAAAGGGGCGGGACAAGGCCTGTATTTCCAGGCCACGCCCACATGGCCCTATTTCTCCTGACCAGACTCTGCTTCTTACTTCTCACTCCCTTCCAGCACTGGTAGTTGATTATGAATCCATCAATGGATTGATCCAATTATCAGGCCGGCACCATCATGAATGAATCAGTGAATCACCTCTGTGTGTGTGTGTGTGTGTGTGTGTGTGTGTGTGTGTGTGTGTGTGTTGGTCCTGGGATTTGAACTCGGGATCTGGGTGCTAACCCTGAGCCTCTTTGTGCTCAAGGTTAGTGCTCTACCACTTGAGCCACAGCACCACTTCTAGGGTTTGTTGTTGTTGTTCTTTTGGGTAATTCATTGGGGATAAGAGTCTCAAAGACTTCTCCTGCCCAGGCTGGCTTTGAGACTCCATTCTGACATCTCAGCTTCCTGACAAGCTAGGATTACAGGCATGAGACGCTGCACCAAGCTCTCAAAGAGTAAAAGAGAACAGAAGACCAAGGGTGTCACAGGACTTGGCCAGAGCCCCCCACCTCTCATGCTGTCCTCCTTTTCAATTAATCAAACAAACATGTGGCCAGCCCACTCTTTCCCTTCTTTCCTCCTCCTTCCTTCCTTCCGTCCTCCCTCCCTTCCTGTGATGCTCTCCTGAGCTACCTGCATATAAAAACAGCATTTGGAAACCAGCAGCAAAATGCAGCCATTGTCCTAATTCTCAAGACCCCACGCTAGCACCTCTGATGTATCTGTCCTTCTTGGTTCTAACAGGATACCCCCTCCCATAAATCTCTCTTTTGCAAATATGTTTTATTGTTATTATGAAGATGAGGTCCAGAGTGAGAAAATGTAGAACTGGGAGCCATCTTCAAGGCTGCTCTCACTATACTAAAACCATCCTCAGGCAGGCTCCAGGGCTCACACCTGGCATCCTAGCTACTCAGGAGGCTGTGATCTGAGGATCGAGGTTCAAAGCCAGCCATGGTAGGAAAGGCCGTGAGACTCTTATCTCCAATAAACCACCAGAAAACCGGAAGTGGTGCTGTGGTTCAAGTGGTAGAGCGCTCACCTTGAGCTGAAGAGCTGAGGGACAGCGCCCAGGCCCAGAGTTCAAATCCATGACAGACAAACACAAAACCCATCCTTCATGGGCTCTTCCTACTTCCTCCCCTGACGTTCCTTGCATTCCCGCCCAAGTCAGCAGCATTGTTTGGGGTCTGCTTCCAGGGGATCCCAAACTGACAGGGAGAGAAAGCTCATAGCCAGATGCGTTCCGTTTCAGCACGCTGGACAGCGCCCGGCCCTGCTGGAGCCAACCTGGGATGGTTCCATCCAGAGTCCCTGCCATTTTCTCTGTGGGGCTAGAGAGGGCTGTTCTACCGCTCCACAGGTGCCTGAGCCCACATCCTCCTGCTCCTGATGCTGCTCCTGCTCCTCCTGCTGCTGCTCCTCCTGCTGCTGCTGCTCCTCCTCCTGCTCCTCCTCCTCCTGCTCTTCCTCCTCCTCCTGCTGCTCCTCCTCCTCCTGCTGCTCCTCCTCCTCCTGCTCCTCCTCCTCCTGCTCCTCCTCCTCCTGCTCCTCCTCCTCCTGCTGCTCCTCCTCCTCCTGCTGCTCCTCCTCCTCCTCCTGCTGCTCCTCCTCCTGCTCCTCCTCCTCCTCCTCCTCCTCCTCCTCCTGCTGCTGCTGCTGCTCCTCCTCCTCCTCCTCCTGCTGCTGCTCCTCCTGCTGCTCCTCCTCCTCCTTCTCCTGCTGCTGCTCCTCCTCCTCCTTCTCCTGCTGCTGCTCCTCCTCCTGCTCCTGCTGCTGCTGCTCCTCCTGCTCCTGCTCTTCCTCCTGCTCCTGCTCCTCCTCCTCTTCCTCTTCTAATTCCTCCTCCTCTTCCTCTTCCTCCTCCTCTTCCTCTTCCTCATCTTCCTACTCCTTTTCTTCTTCTTCCTCTTCCTCCTCCTCTTCTTCCTCCTCTTCCTCCCCTGACTCTTCCTCCTTCTCTTTCTCCTCTTCCTCCTCTTCCCCTCCTCCTCTTCCTCCTTTTTCCTTCTCCTTTTCCTTCTCTTCCTCCTCCTCTTCTTCCTCCTCCTTTTCCTCCTCCTCTTCCTCCTCCTCCTCCTCCCCATCCTCCTCTCCTCTGCTAAGTCTCACTCCACAGCCCTCACTGGCCTCCAACCCACCACCCACCTGCCTCCTCCTCTTCTGAGAGCTGGGATTGCAGGCGTGAGCCACCACGCCTGGCTCCATGCCGGGCTCCCCGCCTTTCTTCAGTCTCTGACCTCTGGGGCTCCATTGGGCCAGGCCCTGGCTCTCACCCCTGGACTCCAAGGGGAGCTTCTCGGATGCTTCCAGAATTCCTCATCCTGACGTCCCTGGGGTCCTTCCCAGGGCGCCAACCACTGTCCCCGTGCCGCCCGCCCAGGCCAGGCCCGCCCTCCCTCCTCCACCGCGACCACCGTGTGTCTCTCGGGTCCTCTGACGTCTGCCTCGTCATCTCCAGCATCCCGAGGCGACCTCTGCACACATCATCTAGATCCGGTCACTTTCTGGCTCCCATGCCACCTACCACATACCCTGGCTTCACTGTGGACCGCAGGACCTGCCTGTTGCCCGGGCTCCTCAGGCAAGACGCTGCCCCAGGGCCTTTACACTTGCAGTTGTCTGCCCCGGCCCCTGGCCAAAATAACCCACTGGCCAGTCTGCTCATCTGGAAGACGTGCCGTTCCCTTATCGCCACACCCACTAGTGCTTAGCCACGCCCCACTATTAAACCACGCCCCAATCAGCCCCGCCCCACCACGGCCACCAATGCCAAAGCCACGCCCCTGCCACGGAGCCCCGCCCCATCACCAAAGCCACACCCCCAACGCTAAACCTGCCACAGCAAACCACGCCCCTACCATGGAGCCTTGCCCTAATGCTTAGCTAAGTGCTGCTACACGAAGCCACACCTCCAGCATTAAGCCACACCCCAACTGTAAGCCACGCCCCTGCTTAGTGACGCTCAGCCATTGAGCCATACCTCTAACAGTAAGCCACACCCTCAGTGCCGAGCCACGCCCCCAGTAGAGTCTCACCCCTGCCCATAAGCCACGCCCCCAGGGCTGAGCCACACCCCCAGCCTGAGTATTAGATACTTTGTGCCCCGTGGCTCCTCAGCCCTAATGAGCTTTAGGAGGTTTAGGAGTCGCATTGCTGTTGTTCTGTTGTTTTGGGTTTTTGTAGAAGACTCCATCATAGGCCGTGGGAGTTTTGTGCTGAGTTCACACACACACACACCCACACACCCCTGAAGACTACCGCTTAAATTGCAGGTTAGAAAGTTCTACCAACAGAGGCCAAGACAGAGAAGGGATCTGCAGTCAGAACAAACTGTTTCAGACGTGCGCCGCATGCTCAGAGATAGTTGGGGAGCCAGCCGCGTGCGATAGCGCCCGCCTGTAATCCCGGCACTAGGGTGACTGAGATGTGGGAATCACAGGGCAGGGGAGAAGACATTCGGAAATCCAGTGCCAGGGACTCCATGCTGTGTGGCCTAGGGCTTGTGACTGTCCCTCTCTGGGGAGCAATCCCGGTTGCTACCTTGGCGCGTTACTGTGCAGGTTGTGTGAGGAGGAAGGGAGCTGGGATGTGGAGGTATCTGTGCTCTCCCCTGCAAGGTGGGGTCCCATGAGGTTCGGCGGGGCCTTCCGCATGGGAACTGGCACGGGAGGAAGGCCGTGGCACTCGCTATTGTAAGACTAATAACTATAATTATAATAATGATAATAATCGTGATTACTGCCAGCCTCGTTCCATGGACCATCAGTGAACTGCACCCAGGAGGTGCTCTTGCTGGCTGCATAACCAGCAATCCATCTTCCCTTCAGTTGGTTTTATTTTGGGGGGGGGGTAGACCCTCCTTCCTTTTTAATTAATTAATTAATTAACTTATTTATCGGTTGTGGCTCTTGAACTCTGGGCCTGGGTGCTGTCCCTCAGCTCTTCAGCTCAGGGCGAGCGCTCTACCACTTGAGCCACAGCGCCACTTGCGGTTTTCTGGTGGTTGATTGGAGATAAGAGTCTCAGGGACTTTCCTGCCTGGGCTGGCTTTGAACTGTGATCCTCAGATCTCAGCCTCCTGAGTAGCTAGGATGACAGGTGGGAGCCACCGGCGCCCGGCTTCCTTTTCTATTTTTTTTAAATTTTAATCTAGAGTCCTTCTATGTTGCCCAAGCTGGCCTTGAACTTGGAGTTCAAGCGATCCTCTGGCCTCAACGCCACCCCCGTGCCAGGAAGCTAGGATGACAGGTGTCTAGTTAGGAAATATGGCTGAGTTAGAGATCCATTCATCACCCAAAACTCAGAGGTCTTCTGTGGATGATTCGAGAACTTTAAATCTGCTTCATGCTTAGGAGAAGTAGCTTGTATACACAGGAACTGGGGCTGAGGGCGGGAGGGGGGTGGGGGTGCAGATCCGTGGTAGAGCATTGTTTAATGTTGCACCCTCAGCACCAACCCCCAAAAACCCAAACCCCAAGACAAAAATAACCAAGCCAAGCCGGGCGCTGGTGGCTCACGCCTGTAATCCTAGCTACTCAGGAGGCTGAGATCTGAGGATCGCGGTTCAAAGCCAGCCCGGGCAGGAGAGACCATGAGACTCCTATCTCCAATAAACCACCAGGAAACCGGAAGTGGCGCTGTGGCTCAAGTGGTAGAGCGCTCACCTTGAGCTGAAGAGCTGAGGGACAGCGCCCAGGCCCAGAGTTCAAGTCCTACGACCGACCAAAAAATAAAAAAAATAACCAAGCCAAGAACTAGCCCCCAGCAATGTCAGAGCGCCAGTACTTTGTCAGAAGATGCCAGAAAATTGGACGAAGTGGGGGAAGATGGAGAGAAAGGATGGAAGTGTGGTTTGTGCTTCCTATAATGGAATGCACAAGGCTGGGTGAATTATGGAGAAGAAAGCTTTGTTTGGGATCATGGTTCTGAGGATTGCAAAGCCAGTGCTAGTGGAACATTGTGTGTGTGTGTGTGTGTGTGTGTGTGTGTGTTCCTATTCACGTCCCAACTGCATAGTTGGATTAGGTTCCTGGAACTTTTATTTTTTTGCTATTGTTGATTTGTGCCACCCCTGGGGCTTGAACTCAGAGCCTGGGCACTGTCCCTGAGCTTTTATTTTCAAGGCTATCCCTCTACCACTTGAACCACAGATCCACTTCTGGCTTTTTGTTGTTAATTGGAGATAGAGTCTTACAGACTTTCCTTTCAGGACTGGCTTTGAACCTGGATCCTCAGATTTCAGCCTGCTGAGTAGTTGGGATTACAGGAGTGAGCCACCAGCACCTGGTTAGGGTCCTGAAGGATTAAACTCCAACAAGAGCTTTGTATTGTGTTTAGAATTTCTTTCATTGGTAGTGTAGGGCTTGAATGTCTGGCCTTGTGCTCTAGCTTGGGTTTTGTCACTCATGGCTGGTGCTTTACCATTTGACCTTATCCCAGCCCTGCTTTGAGCTGGCTTAGAGCTAAAGTCCCAAGGGTTTGGTTTTTGTTTTTTCTTTTTCTTTTCTTCTTCTTCTTTTTTTTTTTTTTTTTACCTAGGCTAACTTTGAACTGTGATCCTCTGGATCTCAGTAGCTAGGATTACAGGTATGAGCCACAGGCAGCTGTTTAAACCTCTGTGTGTGTGTGTGTGTGTGTGTGTGTTATTTTCTTCATGGCTGCCCTTCTGCCTGGGGTGTGTGAAAGCCCCCCACCTTCACCCCTTCTTAAGTCTCAGGACTCCATGGTTCTAGGAAACCATGGCATGGTGTGGGTGTGGGGGGGAGCAATGTGTGGCTCCTGAGACACAATATCGTAAAAGGCTCGGACCCGAGAGAATCCAGGGCAGGCGCCCTGAGCTTGCAGGTGGAAATGGAACTCATTTGGGTGGCTAAGAGGTTTCGAGGAGGGAGAACAAGAGAGCCCCGCCCCTAGCACCACGCCCCCAACACAAAGCCACGCCCCAATGCTAAGCCACGCCCACGACCCGCAAGCTCTGCGGGTCAGCTGACCTGGAATTATTAAAGGAGCAAAACTGATCACGTGAAACTACCCGTCCTGCGATCCTGCGGGAAAGGCTCCAGTCGGGCCCCTCCCCACCTTTTGTAACCAGGGAAACTGAGGCACTGGACTGTATATTTCCCTGTGGGAAAAGAAAGGACTGAGCTGAAAACGAACGAACACAGGTCACGGGCACTGTAGTGAGATAACAAATGTGAGCCCGGGGGCTGGTGGCTCCCGCCTGCCACCCCAGCCACTCAGGAGGCTGAGATGGGAGGATCACGGTTCAAAGCCAGCCAGGCAGGAAAGTCCATGAGCCTCTTTATCTCCAATAAGCCACTCAGAAAGGCCAGAAGTGGCCTTGAGCAAAAGAAACTGAGGGACAATGCCCAGGCCCTGAATTCAAGCCCCAGAACTCTTCCTCCCCCGAAAGAAAGAAAGAAAGAAGAGAAGGAAAGAAAGAGAGAGAAAGAAAGAAAGAAAAAAGAGAAGGAAAGAAAGAAGAGAAGGAAAGAGAGAGAGAAAGAGAGAGAAAGAAAGAAAGAAAAGGAAAGAAAGAAAGAAAAGAAGACAGAATCTGGCAGCTGGCACTTGCTGTCAGCGTGAACCCGTGCGAACCTTTACAAATGCTAGACACTTGCTCTCCATCTCCAACCAGCAGAGGAAGCTGTTAGGAGCCACAGTTGGGGTAGGAAGTGGTACTGGGATTTGAACTCAGGGCCTTAGGCTTGGTAGGCAGCAGCTCTACTATTTGAGCCACGCCACACCCACTAGTGACAAGCCACACCCACTAGTGATAAGCCACACCCCTGCACAAAGCCACGCCCTTACTGCGGAGCCACACCCCCACCATTCCGGTCACACCCCCTGGGGTGGAACCACATTTAGCCACACCCCTTAGTCACAGATTCCTCTTGCTGCAGAGCCACGCCCTACTCAGAGCCACGCCCCCTAGACAGAGCCACGCCCCCTCCTCTGTGTGACACTGTTTTCTTGACCACTCATTTCTGGAGGGAGAGAGACCGGCAGGACCTAGCACAGAAAGGTTTAGCACCTTGCTTGCCGTGCCCCATCTCAGGACTCTGGGCTTAAAATTTGGGGATAGCCTTGGACCCTGAGCCATCAGCTTGTCGAGGTTGCGGTGGGGGATGACTTGCGGGGGGGGGGATCCCTTTGTTCCCCGTTCTCTGCGTGTGTTGCTATGCCGGCCCCCTCACGGAGCACCATGGGGAAATTAAGGGAAGGTGCTGGAGGTGGTGTGGAAATGGCTGAGGCTCCAAGGCCTGGTTGCCTACCGCTTAATTCAGTAACCTCACCTGCCCCTCTCCTGCCAGGCATTTTAGACAGTCCCCACTCCCCCTCCCCCCAAAAGAGGAATAGCAAGTGGGAAAGGAATTGAGAAAGTCAAGCCAGGAGAGGAATCTGGAGAATGGGGGTGCACCTGGCTGCCGTCAGTAGGTGCTCAGCCAGCAAGACTTTGCCTCTTGGTGTGCCTCAGTTTACCATCTGTCAGAAGAAGACAACACTGAGACCCGTTGTGATGGCTTAAGTTTGCAATCCCACCTCCTCGGGTGGAAGAGAACAGGAGGATCATAGTTCCAGGCCAGTCTGGAAAAATCTGCACAATCAAGCAAAGTATGGTAGTATACACCTGTAAATCCCAGTACTCCCGAGACAGAGGTAGAAAGATCATGTCACCTACCACTGAACCACACCCCCTATCTCTGACCCATGCCCCCACAGCCAAGCCTGCCTACTGCAACTGGGCAACACAGCAAGATCCCATTAAACAACAACAACAAATAGCAAAGGAAAAAGAAGGAGGGGTATGGCTTGCCCCAGGGTGGGGTGAGGGGATGGTGGGTCTGTGTCCAGATTGAAAAGGTGGATCTTTGAACTCTTCCAGTTGGGTTTATGGGAGAAGCGGGCACACGGTTTGTGCAGGAAGGAGCCTCGACTCCCCACTGCATGCCACATACAAACTGGGCTCTTGGGTGGGCTGGGGCGTCTCGGCCCTCGCTGACTCTTGCTGCTGTTACCAGAGCCGCTGGGCACCCGGTAACTCAGGCACGACAGACTTCCATCTCTGTCCCTGCCCAGTGGTTTGGCAAGTCCGCCGGGGTCCCAGTAGCCTGTGAGCTTGCCAGGACTGGCAGTTAGCTTGAGCTGCCGCAGCCTCCGGAGGGGAGGCAGTACTGGCTGCCTTCCGGGACTTAGTGAGTTCCTGCCAGTTTCTCTCAGACCAGGACCAGGTGGCTGTCACCTCCTGGAATAGCAGATAGGCCCCTTGGGAGACATATTTATGTTTTCTTGGTAGGGCTGGGCGTCAAGCACTGTATCACTGCATCCTCAGGACGTAAGCCTCATATCTCAGCCTCTCTAGTGGCTGGGATTACAGGGGTCAGTACCTGGCTCATTCGCCACTTTTTGATGCATAGTTCCACGGCGTTGAGAGTGTCACAGTGTCACCGTGTAACTGTCACTACCATCCATTTCCACGGGTTCCTCATCATGACAAGCTAAAGCTTTGTCCCAATTAAATACTTGCTCCCTAGTGCAAACCACCCACACTTCCTCCTTCAAGCCTCCATAAATGGGTTGAACCCGGGGGCCTTCTATGAGTGGGGTCACATAGTATTTCTTGTCGTGTGTCTGGCTTTTTTAATAAACTGGTTCTGGGCCTTGAACTCGGGACCTGGGTGCTGTCCCTGAGCTTTTGTGTTCACTTGAGCCACAGCTCTGCTTCCAGGCTTATTGGTGCTTAACTGGAGAAAAGAATCTCACTCACTTTCCTGCCCAGGCTGGCTTGGAACCTCAAATCTCAGCCTCCTGAGTATTTAGGATGACAATCACGAGCCACTGGTGCCTGGCTTGTGACTGAGAATATTTTAGTTACTGTAATCTCTTCAAGGTGGATCCTTGTGACACATGACAGAATTTCCTTTTGTGCTTTTTAAAGGCTGAGTAATATTCCATTGTAGATAGAGAGTACAGTCTGTTTTCCATCTTCTGCCCATGGACACTAGCAGCTTCCACTTTGGGAGCCTATTGTGAATAATGATGCCAGGGTCGGGGTGTGCCAACAGACCAATGCAAGTGGCAGTCAGATGCTTCTACCATTTCAGTCATGCCCCAGCTCCTTTTGCTTCCAAATTGGGAAGACTCAAAAGGCTAAATTTCAGCGTCCAGTGAGGGTTGCTCAGTCTGATGTCGATCTCAGCACTTATCTTTCATTTAAAACAAAAAACAACAAACTTTTAGTGTGGTACCGGAGTTTGAACAGATGCTAGGCGGGCCCTATACCTCTTCAGCCACACACCACCACGCGAAGCCACACCCACACCGACCGAGCCACGCCCCCGAGAGCTAAACCACACCCTCTTGCTGTTCATCCTTGAGATAGGGTCTCTCTATTGGCCAGGGCTGACCCAGACTACACTGGCATTTCCCACAATGGCTGGTCTCCGAAGGATGAGATCAGAGGATCGCGGTTCAAAGCCAGCCCAGGCAGACAGTTCTCAGAGACGCGTATCTCCAGGGAACCACCAGAACGCTGGAAGCAGAGCTGCGGCTCAAGTGGTGGAGCCCCAGCTTTGAGGAAAAAGAGAAAAGGAAGCACCCAGGCCCTGAGTTCGAGCCCCAAGACGGGAGCGCGCGCACGCACGCACGCACGCACGCACGCACAGATCCATACCTACCACGGCTCTGTCCTGAGATTCTCACTCAACCACTGAGCCCCCTCTTTGCTGGATAAGGAGGCTTCCTCCCTCCGGCTCACCCCGAACCCCCTGCACCCCGCCGCCGCCTCCACGGCCAACGCGGCCATCCATCCACTCACCCGCGCAAGATCACGGTTTTATCAATGGGCCCGTCTCCACGGCAACCGCCATGAATGAGCCCGGGAAGGTTGCCGTGGAGACGGCGTGAATGAGACGGGCTGAATGGAAAAGCCCCGAAGTAGCAGGCAACACGCACGCACGCACGCACGCACGCACGCACGCACGCACCTGGGGCGGTGGTGCAGACAGCAGTGAAGTCTCCCTGCATCTATTTTCGACTTGGAGTTCCAAAAATAACCCTCCCCCCATGGCCTCCCCCCTCCTCCTCCTCTCCCCCCGGGGTCCTCCCCCACCGTGGCTTCTCCTTCCTGTCCTGGGCCAAGGGCCTGTCTTCTTCCCATTGGGGAAAATGCCAGTGACAGCTCGAAGGGCAAGAAGAGCAGGTGGAATGAGCCAGCTCAGACCAGCTTTCCGTCCAGCACCTCATGTGACCGGATGCACACACTTGAACCCAGGGCCTGAGCACTGGTCTCCACTCCGCGCTGGTGTTCTGTCAGTTGAGCCACAGCCCCACTTCTGATTGTCAGGTGGTTCATTGGAGATAAGAGTCTCCCCGGACTTTCCTGCCCAGGCTGGCTTCTAACCGTGATCCTGGGATTTCAGCCTCTTGAGTCGCTGGGATGACAGACATGCACCACTAGCGCCTTCTTAGTGAACTTTGGGCCTTCGCAATGTACCCAAATCACTTATTTTGCTTGGAGAGTCTTTCTGATTTTATTTCTTCATTCAGGGTTTTCCTTTCATATCCAGTTCACATAAGCATTAACACAAGAAAAGGAAAAAAATACTTGTCTATCAAGAAGAAGTGTTAAATAAATCATGTGGCATCACCCTGGGGTATTTAGGAAGCCTTGAAAAAAAAGTAATAGGGTGGGCCCCAATGGCTCACACCTGTCATCCTAGCTACTCAGGAGGCTGAGATCTGAGGATTGTGGTTCAAAGCCAGCCTGGGCAGGAAAGTCTGTGAGACTCTCATCTCCAATGAGCCACCAGAAAACTGGAGTGGCACTGTGGCTTAAGTGGTAGAGCACTGGCCTTGAGCTGAAGAGCTGAGGGACAGCGCCCAGGCCCAGAGTTCTAGCCCCATGACTAACAACAACAAAAAAGTAATAGGTGCTGGGCATAGTAGTACACTCATGTAATTCCATCCCAAGGGAAGCAGAAACAGGAGAATAGTGGATTTGAGGCCAGCCCTGACTATCTAGTGAGACCCTGTCACAAGTAAAAGGAACAAGTGTCAGACACCAGTGCTGATATCTGTAATCCTAACTCCTCAGAAGGCTGAGGATTGTGGTTCAAAGCCAGCCCGGACAGGAAAGTCTGAGAGACTTTTATCTCCAATTAATCGCCAAAAATGCTGGAAGTGGAGATGTGGCTCAAGTGGTAGAGCACCAGCCTTGAGCAAAAAAGCGAAGGACATCACCCAGACCCTTAGATCAAGCCCCAAGACTAGCGTAAAAGAAAAAAGAAAAGGAAAGGAAAGAAAGGGAGCAATCCAATGTCTGGATGCTAAGAGCTCTAACAGTTATAGAGTACTATTGTGTTCTTGTAAATAAGCACTTGTAAAGTAAGTGCTAAATATTTAATATTCGTATTTTTTATAAGTTTGGTTCTATCGTGACCTCATTTTTTAGACTGGCAGATAAGAATCTTTAAGATAATGTGAGGTAAATATTTTTTTAAAGCCTATATATACACACAAGCAGTAGGCACCAGATTACACCTGTAATCCCAGCTACTCAGGGGGCTGAGATCTGAGGATTGAGGTTGGGAGCCCGGCCAGGCAGGAAAGTCTGTGAGACTCTTGTTTCCAGTTAACCATCAAAAAGCTGGAAGTGGGGCTGTGGTTCAAGCATTAGAGCACTGGACTTGATCATAAAAGCTCAAGGACAGCACCCAGATCCGGAGTTCAAGTCTGGGACTGGCATGCACACATGCACACACACACACACACACACACACACACACACACACGCACGCACACACAGCCCATCACAGGGACTGCCATGTGTTTGTAAGTGCATAGACTCTCTCTGGAAGCTTCCATGAGAACTTGGTGGTCACCAGCCTCTGGGAAGGGTCTTGAAGGCCTTGCAGGCAGGTGTGCAGAAAACGTGTGGTTTGGGCTGGGAAGGTGGCTTAGTGGTACAGCACTCGCCTAGCATGCAAGAAGCCTTGGGTTCAATTCCTCAGTACCACGTACACAGAAAAAGCCAGAAGTGGCTCTATGGCTCAAGTGGTAGAGTGCTAGTCTTGAGCACAAAGAAGCTCAGGGACAGCGCCCAGGCCCTGAGTTCAAGCCCCAGGATTGGCAAAAAAAAAGAAAGAATGAAAGAAAACACTCGGTTTGTGCAGCTGCTGTTTGGTGTTTTTCTGACTCTGGAGTCATCTGTGCTTGTCACAGTCTCCCTCCAAACCCAGGCAGAGAGGCACTAAACATGGATGGCGTCCCAGCACCCCTGGATCAAGAGCTGTGGGAATGAACAGCCAAGTGTGGCGCCCCCTGGAATCACAGAATAGGCGATCAGGCTGTGAGATTTACCCAGCACAGAGCGACTGGGACTGTGTGTCTGTCTGTCTTGTGAGAGAACAGTAGGGCGAGAATCTACCGGAAGCCAGTAGAGCCTGGGCCCTGTTTCCAGGGAGGAATCTAGGCAGGGGGCGGACGTGACTGGATGGCCGGCGTGGCCTCTGGTCTCACTCCCACCCTAAGCTGAAGTCATCCCACCAAGTTGGGGGTCAAGGGCGTCACAGACCTTTCCTTCTTAAAGGGGGTGGGGGGAGAGTGCGAGACTGTGTAGCCCAGGCTGTCTTCCACTTGCGATCATCTTACCTCTGCCTCCTGACTGCTGGGATTACAGGTGTGCATTACCATGCTCAGCCTCATGAAAGCACTTCTGAACTCCTCCTAGGAGCTGATGTGGGTGTGATAAGGCTAGAAGACAATGTTGATGAGTCCTGGTTCTGCCACCTCCAGTTGTGTGACCCTGGGCAAGTCAGCAAGCTTCCCTGTGCCTCAGTCTGTATAACGAGGACAGTCATAGCCACCCTGGGCAGGTTGTGTTGTTATAAAAAATGTGCAAAAGGCTATTCCGTGGGGGGGAGGGGATGGTAAGGCCGCTGTGTCTTCCCAGGCCGGCTGAGTACAAGTCAGTTCGTGATCAAGAATGCGGCTGTAATTGATTAATCCACACAGAGCTGGGCGCCGGTGGCTCCCGCCTGGCATCCTAGCGACTCAGGAGGCTGAGATCTGAGGATCGTGGTTTGATGCCAGCTTAGGCATAAAAGTCCATGAGACCCTTATCTCCTATTAACCGCTAAAAAGCTCAGGGACAGTGCCCAGGCCCTGAGTTCAAGCCCCACAACCGACAAAAAAGTGAAAAATAAAAATAAGTGATGATTTATATTTCTCCGGTTATCCTGACTCCCCACATCCATCCACCGTTATCTTCCCTCTCTTTCTATCTCCCTCCCCTCCTCTCCCCTTGTCCCTCCTTATTTTTGGATCTGGACTTTTGCTGATTCACTTCTCGGAGCAAAGGAGGAGGAAGTGAGCACGGCTCATTGACACGCGCCGCTTCGAGTGACTCAGCTGTGATTCATGTTCTAATTAACCGAGGGGGAAAGCTCATGGGTCCCTAGCCCCCTGTCCACGCGTGCACCACTCCGGACCGGTTAGAAGAATAATACCTGGGGCCGGGAGTGGCAGGGGGAGGTGAAAGAAAACAAAAGTGGGTGCTCTTCATTCCAGTAAGCCTGGTCTCCTTGCAGCTCCCAAGGGCTTGGCCGCATCCTCCATATTGCTGCTCCCTAGTGGGACTTCTGAACTAGGGCAAACTAATCTGGGCCCTGAGTAACCATTGTGTGTGTGTGTGTGTGTGTGTGTGTGTGTGTGTGTGTGTGTAGAGTTAGTCTGAGGTCAGGATGAGAAAGAGAGGCTGGAGACCCCCTGGGACGGCCAAAGGATCATGGGAATGCAATATCATTTCCTGAGCTGGTCTTTGGCTCTCATCCCAGACTGAAACACCCGGCCTCTTTCCTCTGTCCTCCCCTCCCCCCCTCCTCCTGGGGCCTGGAATTTGTCAGTGGCCAGCACTGAGGCAGCTCTCTGCATTTTGTTTGTTCAGAAAATGAGAGGGAAGGGAAAAATAAAAATCCAAATGATGGTGTGTGAGCTCCTTGCTGAGCGATCACTACGTCCAGGGCTGGGGCGTACTGAACATTTGTGTTTTGAATGATCGAGCTTATTTCCTCCTCCTCCCCGGTAGGAAACTGAGGCTGCCCCTCCCCTCTCCCTGCACCATGGGAACAGTGAGGAAATAATTGGTCGAGATCTAAACCCAGCCCCTTCCATGGCAGAGCAGAGCTGGAATTCTACTACCTTTCCTGGTCAGTTGTGAAACAGAAAAGAAATCGCTGATACTTTGTTCCAGGGGTTCTTTTGGACCCCCTCTTCCATGTGTGTGTGTGGGGGGGCTCTAGGCTTCAATCTGGGCCTCCATCAAAGAGTCCTAGAGCCAACTAAGATGGAGAAGCTTAAGAGGGCATTCCTGGAGGTGTAATGTATCAGCCACGTTCTTGGGAATAAGTGTGTGAGATGCACTTGCTGCTGTAACAAAGAAGCCTCAACACAAAATCAACTCCTCCCTTAAAGAATTTTACTTCCTGTACATATAAAGTCCTAAAGAGGGATTTATAAAAAACCTAATACCCGCCAGGCATTGGTGGCCTGTCATCCTAGCTACTCAGGAGGCCGAGATCTGAGGATAGCAGTTCAAAGGCAGCCTGGGCAGGAAAAGGCTATGAGATGCTTATTTCCAATAAACCACCAGAAACCAGAAGTGGCACTGTGGCTCATGTGGTAGAGCGCTCGCCTTGAGCTGAAGAGCTGAGGGACAGCGCCCAGGCCCAGAGTTCAAGCCCCACAACTGACAAAACAAAACAAAAAACTAATATACCCAGCATGGCTAATAGGGGACATATGGATGAGAGAAAGAGAAAGAGAAAGGGGGGTAGAATACATAAATGATGGATGGAGGGGATGGATGGATGATTATAGGCAAATACATGAAAGAACTAGCTATGATAGATAGATATGAAAGTCATAACTCGTGCTATAGAACATATATTTCTCTTGTCTGTCTATACCTTGGTCCCCTTCATTCAGCCATGTAATATTTCTCCCTGTCCTCTTTCAGCCTGTAATTTCTGCTAGTCCACTTACATGAAATCAAGTTTTTAAACTTGTGCGTGGGGGTAAGAAAACACCAGATTGGTTCTTTCTCTGGTTTATTTTCTCTATCATGTCATCCACTTCCCTCCATGTTGCTACACAGGTTAGATTTCATTTGATTTTGGTGGTCAGGGTGGAACAGTTTGGATTTCATTCTTTCCCATGGCGGAATAATATTCCGTTGTGTATAAAGACACTTCGTTTTTCAAAATGATGCTTAGAAGGGCAGGCAGCTCTCAGCCCTGTGGTCAGGCCCAGGCTCCGTCGGCATTGTGGCTCCTTGTCTTCAGACCATGGCTTCCGAGGTCTCCGTGCCCCTCAGTAGCAAATTGCAAAAGAGCATGAGGAAGGCACCTAGGAAGTGTTTTTTCTGTCCTGACCCGGAAGCAGTCCTCACGATTCTCGCCTCCTGGCCAGAGCTGTCACATAGGCATGCCTGCCTGCAAAGCTGGCCTCTTAGGAGAGAGAGACCCCAGCCCCCGCTGTATGTCCTCACTGAGAATGCAGGTCCATATTTTAGTCTGTCCCTGTCCTCCCACAGGACATCCCTAGCGGATACCCCACATTCTTTCACCCCATCCCGCGCCTTGGCTTTCCCACCCATTGGAATTGCTCTTGCCTCACAGTGAGGTACAGCTAGATCTCTCTCCTCCTTGCCGTGCATGAAAGTTGGAATCAGAGACTTTAGCCTCAGACACTTGGGGTCCTACGGCACTTCAGGGGGGCTGGCCTTTAGAGACCACCCCTCCCTTCCTCCTTGGGGCACCCAGGTCACCACAGCAAATGTGGTCACTTCCTGTGGAGGGGTCAAGAAAGATCATGTCATGAAAAGAGCCCTGTAAGAAATAGAGAATGTTGTTGAGGGCTCTAGTAGGAAGCTCTTGCTAGCTCTGCTTTCTTGGGACCTGGTGAGACAAAGCCATACAGGGGGGAAGGTGGAGTCAGGAGGCTCTACTCCCTTTCTGTCTCTCTCCATCTTCTCCCATCACTAATCTTGGCCAGATTCAACTTGCAACTAGAGCAGAGAACTCTGGGAAATGTAGTCCCAGCTCTCATCCTCAGGCAAACCAAACCAGGAACCATAACAGGGCATTCTTGGAGATGTAGTCCCAGTACTTGTCCTTAAGTAAACCCAACCAGAAACCAGAGCAGAGCATGCTGGGAGATGTAGTCCCACCTTGGAAGGTAAGCCTGTATAGAGATCATGGAGACCAAAATGGGAAATCAGTTGGAAGGATTTCTTTATAACTCATAGTTGCACCTCAACATTTTCTTCAACCCACGTCTGCTTCAGTCCATCTCCTGGTTCCTTGGGGATGTTGCCAATTTAAGATGCTGGACTTAGCTCCCCTGAAGTTTCATTAATAATAATAATTATTATTATTACAATTGTTGATTATCTGCTTTTGTTGTTTTGTTTTTCCCTGTCTCAGAGAAAGTGAGATTCCTTCCCCTTCCCACATTGGGGAAAATGTAGGCAGCTTTCCCTCTTGGAGATCATCATCAATAAGCAATCATGGACCAAACAGATTGGGCCTGGGGGGAGGGGAAATGGCATCACAGAGAACATGCACAGACCTTGTCTCTGCCGCTAGTCCTGAATGACACTGCGTAACAACTATGGGCATTAGAAAAATGGAGGAGAAAGGAAAAGGAAAAGGGCCAGACTCTCTTCTCTAACAGGCCAGGATTACTTATTGAGGCACAGCGAGGGGCAACAAACCTTCCTGTGGGTATGGAGGTTGTGCAGGGAGGTGGGGCTGGGGTTGGGCTTTTATGGGGTCCGAGCAAGGAGACAGAGGTTATTGGAAAGGCTATAAGGGCTGAGGAGGTGGAGACTTCTGGCTAAGCCCACAATGGAATGTTGCTGGCCAGTTTGTTGAAGTCGGATTTGTCCTGCCTGTATGTCCAGCAAGTCTGTAAGCACCTGGGGGCTTGCCTGGGATAACAGGGTGGGGGTCAGTGTTCATACTCCATCTTTAGATACATAAGAAGAAGATTGGGCCCGGAGGGGAGAGCTAAGTCCTTTGTATAGGGTCTTATTTTTATTTTTTCTGTAGGTCATGGGGCCTGAACTCTGGGCCTGGGCGCTGTCCCTCAGCTCCTCAGCTCAAGGCAAGCACTCTACCACTTGAGCCACAGTGCCACTTCTGGCTTTCTGAGTGTATTATTGGAAATAAGAGTCTCACAGACTTTCCTGCCCGGGCTGGCTTTGAACCATGACCATTAGGTCTCAGCCTCCTGAGTAGTAGGATGACAGGGGTGAGCCACCGGTGCCTGGCCTGACATTTGTTCTTAGATGTGACTGAGACATTACTTGAATGCTGGCCTCCAGCACTGACTCAATCTCTCTGATCTGGAGAGCAGAGGGGATGATCACGTGTGTCCTATAGTCTCATTCTGGAGGTTAAGTAAGACAAAGCACGTGGCCTGTCACGTGGTGGTAATGGATTTGAGTCAGGGCTTCCTGCCTGGGGAAGGGAAGTTGCTACACCACTTGAACCACACCTTTTTGCTTTAGTTAACTTTTTTCAAATAGGGTTTTGAGTTTATTCCTGGGACAGCCTAGACTTTGATCCTCCTATTTATACTTCCTATACAGCTGGGGTGGCAGGCGCACACCACTATACCCAGGCACTGGTTGAGATGGGTCTGGTGAATTTATGGCCCTAGGCCATAAATTACAGTCTTCTCAATGGCAGTCTCTTGAGTAGAGAGGCTTATAGATGTGAGCTGCTGATGTCTGGCTTTCTTTTGAAAACTTCAATGGGCAAGAAATATTTGTGTGTATCTGGAGATACAATATGTGCTTCTGCTGCTGTATACAATGATTAATGGTCAAATGAGGGCGCTTTGTTCTTCCTACTCATGTGTCAGTCATTCTTACGTTTGGAAGCCTTTGAGTTCTTAAGTGAGGTATTTTTGGTGGTGGTGGAGGTTTTGTTTTCTTTTGTTTTTCAGTTCTGGGTCGGAACTCATGATGGTGTCACACTCCACCAACTGAATCATACCCACAACCTTTTTATTTTTGAGATGAGCGACCCAGTGACCATCTCAGACAACAGTTCCCCCTAGTTCTGCCTCTCAAGTACACAGGCAGTAATGGCCATCTCCAGCTTGTGGTTGAGATGGGGCTCTCACTAACTTCCTGCCAAAGCTGGCCTCAAACCAGGTTCCTCCCAGTCTCTGCCTCCTGTGTAGCCAGGACTACAGGCATGTGCCACCCCACTTGACTGAAACTTGATTCTGGAAGGCTCCACTAAATGTCTGGGAATTCAGATGCAGCGACTTCCCTCTCACGGTCCTGGTTAAGGTCAAAGCCACACAAGGGTGACCTTGAAGACACCCTAGTCTGCCAGTCTTCAAAGCCGCCTTTCCTCCCCCAGGCATCTCTCCCCCACCCCCCTGTCTTGACAAGCACCCTCTCTCCCCTTCACTTCGGTCTGGATTCTTGTGCCCTGCCATAGTCTGGGCTGTTTGCCCTGTCTCTCCCGGATCCTTCTTGTTTAAGAAAACACTGCCCTTTAAGAAGGCTTCAGGAATCACCCAAAATAGAACCGTGTCCTTTGGCACAATCCTTTACTTTACAAGACAAACACGAGGAAGAGCTGGTCCAAGCAGCAGGTGAAGGAGCTGGGGAGCGAGTGTCTCATCAAAGGAAGGAAATGTAACCCGGGGTGGAGGAAAGGATTTTGACATAGAGAACTGCAAAGGCGCCAAGGCTGGCCACCCCAGTGTGATTGGAGGGGGGCTGAAGCTGGCTTGGTGGTGGGCGTGGCTCTGAGGTGGGTGTGGCTCTGTGGGGCATGGCTCGGTGGAGGCCTGAGCAAGGTTGAGGTCCCAGGAGAAGGTGAGTGGGGGGTGGGGGGAGATGACCCAGGCCCCAGCTCTGTGGAAGGAACTCAGGATCAAGCTCCGCATGTCGGCTGTGGCAATGAGGATGTGCGGTAGCTCAATCCCTTCGCATGGCAGCTCCTGAAGAGCAAGACGAGGGGGCCACGGTGCGGTGAAGATCCTGGGTCCTGAGACGCGAGCTGGCAACAAGAAT
Organism: Dipodomys ordii; assembly: GCF_000151885.1. NCBI lineage: Eukaryota > Metazoa > Chordata > Mammalia > Rodentia > Heteromyidae > Dipodomys > Dipodomys ordii. The sequence goes on along the minus strand of NW_012267400.1, from coordinate 740,111 downwards.
CACAGTGCAAGGTGGTCTGTCCGTCTGTTCTGGTTTCACTTAGCTGTATGGTAAAAGATGGAAAGGAAAGCCGGGCGCTGGTGGCTCCCGCCTGTCATCCCAGCTACTCAGAAGGCTGAGATCAGAGGATCGCGGTTCAAAGCCAGCCTGGGCAGGAAAGTTCGTGAGACACCTATCTCCAATGAACCACCAGAAAACCGGAAGTGGTGCTGTGGCTCAAGTGGTAGAGCGCTCGCCTTGAGCTGAAGAGCTGAGGGACAGCACCCAGGCCCAGAGTTCAGGCCCCACGACCGACAAAAATAATGACAAAAATAAGATTTAAAAAAGATGAAAAGGAGGAGGGGGCGAAGGACAAGGAGGAGAGGAAGAGGAGGGAAAAGAAGAAGAGAAGATGGGGGAGGAGAGAGAGAAGAGAGGGGAGAAGGAAGAGGAGGAGGAGGAGGAAGCGCGGAGGCAGGCGTGCGCACGTGGTCGGCGTGTTACCCTCACTCGCGCACGCGCAGTGGGGAGACGCTGGCCGAGCCGTGTGGCGCACGTGGTCGGCGTGTTACCCTCACTCGCGCACGCGCAGTGGGGAGAGGCAGGCCGAGCCGTGCGGCCCCCAGGAGGCCGCGGCGCCGCTGAGCTCGCACCGCCGGCGCTGCAGGAGCAGCCCTGCTATCTCCATGGCCGGACACCCGCAGACGGGGCGTCTGGGGCCAGGGGTGACCCCTCCGAGGGAGCCTTGCCGTCTTCCCGCTCCTAGGCCCAAGATGGTCCACTCCGTTCCAAGGTGTCTGCCGGGACTTCCGGTCTGGATGCCAGCGCGAGGCCGGAAGTGGAGGAACTACATCCGGGTCACGGCGCTATTCCCCCCCCCCCCCCGCCAGCCCCTGACAGAAGCCGCTCGGGTTCCGCGAGGCAGGTTCTAGGTCACGTGACCAGAGCTCCCGCTGCTTGGAATGCTGGGAGCCGAGGCGAGTCGCGGCGTGTGGCGGCTCGGTGCGGGCCGCAGCGTGCGTTCTCCGTGACGCCTGCCTTCTGTCTCCTCTAGAACATACTCTACGAGGTGATACCGTCCCGGTCCGCTGCGTGCGCGTGCGTGTGCGTGCGTGCGCGCGTGTGCGTGCCGGTCTTGGGATTTGAACCCGAGGCCGGGCTCGGTCCTCCTTCAAGGCTGGCGCTCGGCTCCACGTCCGGCTTTCCGCCGGTTCAGGCTGCCCCTGCCTGGGCTGCCGTCCGGCCTCAGCCCCGGCCTCCCTCCGCTGCGTGCTCCGGCCTCTCCCTCCACCGGCCCGCACGGGGCGCGCTCACTCCCGACTCGGCGAAACACGGCTGTGTGGACGCCTGGCCCTGGGGCCGAGGCCTTCCTCGGTGATGGGAACCTGTCTGGGATGACTCCGAGGGGTCTTCGGCGGCGGTGGTGGTGGTGGGTTCTCTCATGCTGAACCCCTGATTGGCCTCCAACTCAAGATCTACCGGCTTCAGCCTCCCAAGGGCTGGGATTACAGAGGTGTGCCACCGCACCTGGCTTGCCACGAAGTCCTATGGGGTTCTAGTTTCCTTTTCTGCAAAAATAGGACTCGAGGTGCTTCTGTCCGGGCCGCAGCGCGGCGTCGTGCTCGCGGGCCAGCTCCCCAGCGCACAGCCATCGCTGGCAGCTATATATAACCAGGGCCTCCTTTCGACTCCCACTGCCTGTGTCCTACTTCTAGCCCGCATCCGCCGGCCCTGCGCTGCGTCTGCTCCCGGGCTCCAGCGCCTCCTCGCTGCCTCCTGACAGCCTGGTCGTCCCTCCGCCAGCCTCCCTCTCAGCCTTCGTTGGTCTCCACAGCCTCCACAGGGCAGCCTCCGGTTCACAGCCTCCCACCCTCCAGCCCCCCTTCCCCTCCCCAGGGAGCCCACACACTCATTCCCTGTTCGCTTCTCCTCCCAGTTCTTTCTCATCTTGCCCAGGATGGGGCTGGGAGGGAAAATGACAGGGGTGCCAGAGGTCAGTGTGTTTGCTTTCCTGAGCCTTGAACACATGACAGCCCAGCTCACAAGATGGAACCCCAGATGTGCACTTTGGGGGTTTGCTTTTTGATCTACCCTAGATTTCACTCTGCAGCACCACTGTCTCCTGCCTCTGTTTCTTCCTTCTCTCTCCTGCCCACCTCCTCCATCTCTGGGTCAGAACCTGGGTCTCTACTGCTTCCTTGTGTGATCTCCTTGGGGCCTTATTCCAACTCCCTGTTATCATGATCGTTGCTTCTAGAACAATCTTTAGAACTCAACTCTGTGCCTGTTCATCTGGATAGATGTACCAGGCCCCAGTCACCCCCACTTCTAGCCCCACCTGGCACAGGAATTGTATTTCTTTGTTGGTGAGACAGGATGTTGCTCTGGTGTCCAGCTGACCTAGAACACTTCCTGCTTCTACTGCTCCAAGACCGGGATTATAGATATGTGCTACCATGCATTCTTAGGTTTTGTTTTGGTGTGTGTGCGTGTGTGTTGGTACTAGAACTTAAACTCAGGGCTTTACATTCTCACACAGCTTTTTTGGCTCAAGGCTGGAACTCTACCACTTGAACCACACAGCTCCACTTTTGGCTTTTTGGTGGTTAGTTGGAGATAAGAGTCTCATAGACTTTCCTGCCCCTGCTGGCTTCAAGCCACAATCTTCCGATCTCACCTCTGGAGTAGCTGGGATTCCAGACATAAACCACCAGCACTGGGCTTGGGGTTGTATTTTACTGCAACTCGGTTCAAGTCCTCTCTGTGCTCAGAACTTCCCATGACTTTCATCTTACTTAGGGATAAAAGCAAAAAGGTCTTCATTCTGATTCACCAGCCAGCTACCACTCACTCCGTCTCCTCCCGCCCCTCTTCCTCTCCTCCCGCCCCTCTTCCTCTCCTCCTGCCCCTCTTCCTCTCCTCCAGCCCCTCTTCGTCTCCTCCCGCCCCTCTTGTCTCCGGGCTCCAGGTATGCTCCAGCCTCAGGACCTTTGCACCTGCTCTTTGTCTGCCTTGGTTTGTCTCCTCAACTCTCGTGCTTTCTTCACATCTTTGCTTAGGTGTCTGTGGCTTTCACCCTGTGCTGTGCAGCTCAGCTGCTGCTGACCACAGGTGGCCTTTGCATGAGAACCATGGTCGATGTAGAATGTGCACCAGATTAGAAAGGAAATCATGTGCAAAATGGCATATGAATGATCATTTGGCTGGGCAACAGAGCACATGCCTGTATTCCCAGCACTTGAGAAACTAGTCTCACCTAGGCTTCTCAAAGAAAACTTACAAATAATAATGATAGTAATTATTAATTTATACTGTGGTTGTCTCTCCATATCATGGCTTCTATTCGTTGCATTCAACCCATTGAAAGTCACAAAGAAGCTTGGTGTGGTAGCTCACGCCCATAATCCTTAGCTACTCAAGAGGCTGAGAGCTGAAGACCAAGGTTTGAAGCTACCCTGGGCTGGAGTCTATGAGTCTCTGATGCCCAGTGAACTACCAAAAAGCCAGAGTGGAACTGTGGCTCAAGCGGTAGAGTCCCATCCTTGAGCTAGAACGCTTGAGACATTTCCCAGTACTGGCACCAAATATGTGTGTGTGTGTGTATATACATATATATTTTAATAACAAAAAATGTTTAGAGATGTTCAGTACAGAAGCAATCTCCTTCCTGGCTTTTAAATTTTCTTTTCTTTCCTAAGCAATACAGCATGGTAAAAAAATTCCCCAGCATGTACATTGTGTGAGGTTCTAGTTGGACGCCCATGGCTCAGGCCTGTGTTCTTAGCTACTCAGGAGGCTGAGATCTGAGGATCAGGATTCAAAGCTGGCCTGGGGAAGGAAAGTCCATGAAACTCATAGCCGAAATTAATCACCAAACCCCCCCCCCAAAAAAAACCCATGAGTGGAATTGTGGTTCAAGTGGTAGAGAGACCGCCTTGAGCACAAAATCTCAGGGACAGCATCCTGAGCCCCGAATTCAAGCCCCAGGACCAACACAGCACACACAAATTAACTTCACGGTTGTTTATTTTTCGTTTTAAGTAGCTACTGGAACAATGTGAACTTCCATGCTGGACAATGCTAATCTGGACGCTTTTTGGATCCTGGCAGCACCCAGGGCCCTCTCTTGTGCTAGGCAAGTGCTCATTGTCAAGCCACGCCCCCGAAACGAACCACGCCCACAACAGGACCACGCCCCCGATGCAGAGGCACGCCCAATCATTGGTCACGCCCCCTGATCATCAGGCCATGTCCTGATGCTGAACCATGCCTGTGAGAGTGACCAGGCCCCCTGGGTGCGGCGCCTCGCTTGGCCACGCCCCCACGCCTGGCCACGCCCCTCCTTTCAAGTTCCCTGGACCCGGATTCTTTGTCCCCCCATGGCCCGGCTAGGCTCTGGCATGCTGTCATTCTTCAGTTCATAGCTGTCAAGCCTATGCCTGGAAACTCAGCCAATGCATGCGGCTCGTTGTGCCAACCCAAACTGACAGCTCCTATCTGCCAAGAAGAAGAAGAAGAGAGCGAGAGGCAGGAATCTCCGGGTGATCTGTGGGAAAGAATTTGAGGAACCCAAGTTTAACAGTGAGCTGGAGGGAGCTGAGCATGGTGCTCGGCCTGTTGATCCCAGGCCTGGCCCAGGCACACCCCAGGAGATCACGAGTTCAAGGACAAGCCCTGGCTCCACAGCGAGACTCTGTCCTACAAAGCAAATAAGCAGGGAGAGTAAGCAAGAGGCGACATGGTCCGAACAGAACTGGAATCCGTCATCTCCCTGCACATCACCTTTACCATGACAGTAAGATAGCACCTAAGCAGACAAGTACAGAAGAAATTTGGTGGGGGAAGAGGAGAATTAGCATGTACAATCAACCTCGAGGTGGACGCACACCGGCTCGCTCCTGACAGAGAGAGACAGACAGAGAGAGACAGAGAGAGACAGAGAGAGCAAGGCTCTCCGCCCACCTCCCCCAGCCTTTGATTGAGAGGTGCTCCCTGTGGGTCAGCTTTTCCTCCCTAATCCCACCAACTTCAAAGAAGCAGAGGCTTATTTGGGCTTCGTGGATCGGGGTTAGGTGTGTGGCTGGTGCCACATTTGCTCTGCGGTGGGACAGGCGGGTTCGCGCGAACAAAGCTGCGCAGCTCATGGCTGCGAGGAGCCCACAGGAAGGCCGGACGGGAAGGCCAGACAGGAAGGCCGGACAGACGGGAAGGCCAGAGGAGGTAGCGGCCCGTGTCCCAATAGCCAAGCCCCAAGGAGGCCCTGCCCCCCATGACCTCCCTCTCTCCCGCTAGGCCCCGCCCCTTAAAGGTGCCTCCACCTCCTAACTAGTGCCTTTGCCTGGTGAGCCAAGCCTTCCTTTGAGGGACACTTTAGATTAACCCCCTCAAAAAAGGCTTTCATTCCCTGGACTGGCCTCCATTTGAAAGCACTTGCCGTTCATTTCCAGTAGCCTACGGGCATAGGTAGTTTGTGGTGCTGGAAATGACAGCTTCTGCAAGACTGTCGAATCATTGAAGGCTCACACGGTTTCAGGGGTTACACAACAAGGACAGATGGAGGCCCGGAGCATGGAAGTCACCTGCCTAAGGCCAGCCTGCCTAGATGTGAACTCATGAAGATTTAAGACTGTTCGGTCTGGTGTGGTTTTAACATAGAATCTGATTGTGTAGCCCAGGCAGGCTGTAAATCCCTAATCCTTCCTGCCGGAGTCTCTTCAGGACCGGGATTACAGGCATGCACTCCCAGCCTGGACTGCTTTTCTGTGTGTTGAGCCTTAAAACCAGCTGCCATTTCTCCAGCTCCCCCCACCCCCACCCCCACTCTCCATTGCCTTGGGCTTACCCATGATTCATTCAGGTTGTGGGCTGTGGAATCTATTTGAGGTCACCCAGCTGTGAATTTATAGAATTTTATAAATCACCTTGTGCCGAGCAAGCAGGGTAGTGTACACCTGTAACCCCAGCCCTCACGGGGTCCAAGGCAAGAGAATCTCAGGTTCTGGTCTCAGTTGTCTGCCTGTGTGCCAGCTCCTCAAACCCACCTTCTCTCTTCTACCCTGGCGCTTTTCTTCCAGTATCTTGGCCACCGTTGGGACGGAGTTTGACCTGCGAACTCTGAGGGCAGTTCGGGTTCTACGGCCGCTCAAGCTGGTGTCTGGAATCCCAAGTACGTGAGTGACTGACCAGACCTGGGGCTTCGCTCGGGGACTCCGGGAGCACTCAGTTTCTGCCCCCCCCTTCGGAAGGCCCTTAGTGTGTGTCAGGGGTTCCCCAGTGACCACACCCCACCCGTGACCGTCAGTCTGAATCCTCACTCCTCACATTGGCTGTGTCCATTTCTTTTTTTTTTTTTGGGGGGGGGTCTGGTCGTGGGGCCTGAACTCTGGGCCTGGGCGCTGTCCCTCAGCTCTTCAGCTCAAGGCTAGTGCTCTACCCCTTGAGCCACAGCA
>NW_012267400.1:728027-732828 GCF_000151885.1 Dipodomys ordii | reverse complement strand
AAAAAAAAAAAAAAAGAAATAGAAGCCAGATGCAGGTAGCTCACACCTGTAATCCTAGCTCCTCAGAAGATCTGAGGACAGCAGTTCAAAACCAGCCCAGCTAGGAAAGTCCATCAGCTTCTCTCTCCAGTTAACCAGCAAGAAGTAGAGCTGTGGCTCAAGTAGTAGAGCACCAGGGTTGAGAAGGAAAAAAAAGGCTCAGGGACAGCACCCAAGCCCAAGTGCTGACAAAGATCAGTTAATTAACCAGACTAAAATAGGAAAGGCGTTTGCCTGTGGGTAGGAGCCAGTCTCCACAGGGTCATCCATGTAGCTTTGGCTGCGGGGTGGGGGGGGGAGGGTAGGGGTGGGCTGGGGGGGGGGGGCTTGCTGATGGGCCATGGGCCTCCTCTCTCCATATCCCCCCTAGGTTTACAAGTCGTCCTGAAGTCGATCATGAAGGCCATGGTTCCCCTGCTGCAGATCGGCCTCCTCCTGTTTTTTGCAATCCTTATTTTTGCAATCATAGGGTTAGAATTTTATATGGGGAAATTTCATACCACCTGCTTTGAAGAGGGGACAGGTAGGTGTGAGCAGCATGGTGTGTGTGTGTGTGTGTGTGTGTGTGTGTGTGTGTGTAGGGGGTTCCACTCTCCTTCTGGAGCAGGAAAAACGAGCCATCCTTCCTCTCCCTTCCCTGGCAGCTGGGAGAGCTGCCTTCAGATGTCCTGTGTCCCCAGATGGCTCAAGGCCCTGGGTTCGAGGCCCGGCTCCTCGACATTGACAGGAGAGAGGAAAGGAAGGCAGGGCGGTGGAGAGCGGCAGGGGCAGGCGTCCGCGGTGGGAGCACACGGGACGGCGCAGTGCACAGCGGCCCGCCCAGCGCCATCCTGAGCAGGAGCCCCACGGCCTGGCCAGGACGGGGCTCCAGCCTGCTGCCTGCTGGGGAGCAATGAACCCCAACCTCAGCATCTCCTGGGTCCTGGGATGGCCATTCAGAATGGGGACGGACAGCGTCCTGGGATATCCAATCGGAGCTAAGGGACCAACACGGTTATACGCCTCACCCAATCAGAATTGTGGTATCAGCAAGGGCCTGGAATGGCCAATCAGAATCATGGGACCCGTAGGGTTCTGGACGCCACCAATCAGAACCACATTTACCAGCAGGGTCCTGGGTTGGCCAATCAGAATTGCGGGGCCAGCAGGGGTAGTAGTCCTCACCCAATCAGAACCACAGGCCCAGCAGGTTCGTGGACGGCCAATCACAGCTTTGCCCTCAGAAGCCCTGGGAGGAGCAGACTGAAGGGAGGAGCTGGGACTCCGCCTGGGGGGGGCTTCACCCTGCACCCCCATTCTCCCGCCCCCTTGACCCCAGGCGGATCCCAAGGTAGCTGGGGCTGCCCCATCCCCTCCAGTGGTGGGGAGGGTGGGAACTACGATCCTTCCAGAAGGGTGGGGTTTCCTCTTCTTCCTTCTTTTCCTCTCCCAGGCTTGGGAGCGCTGCTCCCTCGGCATGGGGCGCCCCAATTATTCCTTCCGCAATGAGGAAGGTGTTAATTGAGGCAGAGCTATTTCTGCACCTGGCCTCATGTGGGGGGGAGTTAGGGGGCGGGAGGGGAGGACTTGCAGAACCCCAAGATCCTGGGCCTTCTCAGGTTTCCTACGGTCTCCCTGACCCCCCCCCATCCAAGTGGCTGGCTGGGGTCTGAGTGGGGTCTTGGGGTGGTGTTGGGGGAGGGGTGCTGATGTATGTGGGTGCAGCCCCTGGAGGGTCCAGACGCCCCCGTTTAGGAAGAAAACTGAAAAAAGCTCCCGATTAAAAATATAAGGCGTGTGAGTAAGACAGATCCACGCAGACACCCCGGCAGCAGGTTAATTTTAAAATGTATTTCTAACCAAATCCCTCAGCCTGGCTGGCTGGTGATTTATATATATATGTGTGTGTTTTTTTCTAGAAACAACCCTCGGAGTGCTTCGTGCACTTCGTGGTGGGGGGGGGGGGGCTGCCGTGAAGAGCACCTCTGGGCGTCATTGCTAAAGATAGACAGGCTCTCACCAGGCCCAGCCCAGATCCTGTCAGCCAGCATCTCCGAAACACCCCAAAACTCGAAGGCAAAGTAGAAAAAGCTTCTTGTTTTCTAAGAGCTCACAGGGAAAAATGAAAGAAGAAAGAAAGAATGGAAGGAAAGAAGGCAGGCAGGCAGGCAAAGTATCTGAGGAACAGGATCCCCTCCCTTCCACTTCCGATTTGCAGCCATTTATAACCTGGAAAACTAATGACAGATTATATCCACACACCACCCCCAGATTTTGGGGGCTACTGGAGGCCTGGGAAAAATGGGGACACCCCAATTAACTAGGCTAACACAAGTAGGCTGCCCAGGGGTTAAGCTGGGAACTGAGTGGAGGACTGAGAAAGTTCCAGATTCTTCTCAGCCAATGGTGTCTCTTACTATTTTTGCTGATGGAGTTTCTTCTCTGAGTCTCACTCTCCCATCAGCGTTCATTAAGGAACCCAGCTAGCTGTTGTCTGGCGTGTAACAGTAGTGGCATTTGTTTCTTTCCTTGTTTTTTCCACTATGTAGCTGAGGGCTCCAATTCTTTCTTTTCTCTTTTTCTTTTTTGGTCAGTTGTGGGGCCTGAACTCTGGGCCTGGGCGCTGTCCCTCAGCTCTTCAGCTCAAGGCGAGCGCTCTACCACTTGAGCCACAGTGCCACTTCCAGCTTTTTCTACTTATGTGGTGCTGAGGATTTGAACCCAGGGCCTCAGGCATGCCAGGCAAGGGCTCTACCACTGAGCCACCTTCCCAGCCCCATGGCCTCCAATTCTTGATCCTCCTTTCTTGGCCTCCCAAGAGCTGGGATTACAGGCATGCGCCACCATGCCCAGTGTGGTTTCTTCTCCATTAGGATTCTTTTTTTTACAGGCCACAGGAATCTTCTAACCACCATTTCTTTTCTTCCTCCTGGGCGTGGTCCAGTGGGAGTTGGGAGTTGATAAAGTAAAGGCTCCTCCCTGCCATACAAATACTGAAATGTTGTTGGGGTTGTTGAGTGGGAAGGTTATACTTTTATACATTTTATTTTCTTGTGTATTCATTTCATCTCCTTATTTCTTTGTTACTTCTGTTCCTTTTCTTGTTGGACAGACCTCGTTGTAGTTATGAACGTCCATTCATCATCCAAAGGAGTTTCCACCCAACCGGTCCTTAGAAGTGGCATTCAACCCAGTGTGGTGGCACATGCCTGTAATCTCAGTACTGGAGAGGCTGAGGCAACAGGGTCAAGAATTTCAGGCCAGATCCTGTCTGTCTTACTAAAGAAAGGAAGGAAGGGAGAGAGGAAGGAGGGAAGAAAGGTAGGAAAAGGAAGGAAGGAAGGAAATGTCACTGCATTGAATCCAGACCTGCTGCTCTGGCCCAGAATATAAGTTGCTGAGGTCCCAGGGGCCAGCGGCCAGCATGTGGCCATTAGCATGCAGCTCCCCCACTCTGGAAGCTGCCCTCCATCTCCAGCAAAAACAGCGGGGGCCTCCCTGCCTCGCTCCCCCCTCCTCCTGGTATTGCACAATCTGCCTCCTGCTATTTGGGGCGGAAATTGAGCTCCCGTTTCCCACCCCGCGGCAGGGGCAGGGACTCTCTGTGCTGGGTGTTCTTCGCCCCCAGAACAGCTCCCCAGAACAAGCCCAGAACTTGTCAAGAAGGAAAGACAGCAGCAAGACCACAGAAGGACAACGTCAGGCACGCGACAGATTTGTCCCCATGCCCGCCTGAGACCGCACGGCGGCATCGGCCCAGACGGCGACTGTGCCAGATCCCAGCGCTTAACGAAAGCAAGGCGCCGATCGTTTAGCTGAGCCTCTGTAACGGAAAAGTAAAATAAGGGGCACTTGGAAATCAAGAGCCATCTCTTCTTAATTGATATGGGGGTAGCTGAGCTGTTTGTTTTAAAATAGTATAATAAGCAAAGCAAAAACAGTGGAGAGAACATTCAGAGCAAACAGGATAGGCCCAGCATTGAAATAGTTACATGAGAGTTCCTTATAATATGCTCTCTCTCTCTCTCTCTCTCTCTCTCTCTGTATGAGGGTATTGTGGGTTTTTTTCCAAAGAGTTATTTCTTCATTATCCACAAGTCAAGGAAAAACTCATAAAGAAAATGGGGAAATACAAGATTCAGCTAAAGCACCAATCTAAGGCCAATTTATAGCCTTCCAAAAACTCAACCTCTCCTAACAGTTTACTCAAAGTAGAGCAAAATTAGCCCATGGAGTCAAGTGCCAGTGGCTCATGTCTGTCATCTTAGCTACTCAGGAGGCTGAAATCTGAGGATCATGGTTCAGAGCCAGCCCAGACAAGAAAATCCATGAGACTCTTATCGCCAATAAACCACCAGAAAACTAGAAGTGGTGCTGTGGCTCAAGTGGTAGAGCGCTCACCTTCAGCAGAGGAGTTCAGGGACAGTGCCCAGGCCCTGAGTTCAGGTCCCAGGACCAACACACGCACACACACCCCGGATGGATAAAATGATCCTATTGTCCTCTCCCAACCACGTGGAGTGCTTGTGTCTCAGTCCAGCGGATGGGTGCTGACCCCGGTCCTTTTCTCTCTGGCAGATGACATTCAGGGCGAGTCTCCGGCCCCGTGCGGGGTAGAGGAGCCAGCCCGCACCTGCCCCAACGGGACCAGCTGCAAGCCCTACTGGGAGGGCCCCAACAACGGCATCACGCAGTTCGACAACATCCTGTTCGCGGTGCTCACCGTGTTCCAGTGCATCACCATGGAAGGGTGGACCGACCTCCTCTACAACGTGAGTGCGGG
>NW_012267400.1:721150-727299 GCF_000151885.1 Dipodomys ordii | reverse complement strand
GTGGCCGGCAATCCGGGAGGGCTGCTCAGAGGAAGGTGACAATTGCGTCTCCGGGAGAAAGCCTTGTGTGTACTTCCCGTCCATGGCCGGGCTTTGGTTTGGTTTGGTTTTGAATCCATTTATGTCCTCCCTCACCCTCTTGGATGCCTGGTAAAAGAAACTTTTTGGGGGGAGGCGTGAGGCTGCTAACTTCCCCCCGCGCAGCACGGTGTCAGGCTGTGCACCCCGGGGACGAGGCTGAGAGCAGCCCGCAGGACACTCGCCAAAAAAGACTGGGGGCGCGTGTCACCCCGGGAGGGGGGATTAACTTCAAAAAGAAGGAACGAGGCTCAGGCTCCCACTTCCATAAACAGGGGAAAAATCGAGCCGGGCTCTGAGGCGCGTGCCTGTAAACCCCCCGGACGCCGGAGGCTGAGATCTGAAGGATGAAAGTTCAAAGCCAGGAGAGTCTGTGAGACTGGGGGGTGGGGGGGGAGAGCCAGAAGTGGAGCTGTGGCTCAAGGGGTAGAGCACCAGCCTTGAGCACAAAAGGCCAGGGCACGGAATGGGTTGGTGGCAGATTTCAGACACAGCTGCCCATAGCAGCCATCATCCAAACTGGGGCAGGAGGGAGAGGGCTCAACATGATAACCAACAGGCGCCCATGGCCCCGAGCCGGACACCTCTGCCCGCCCTCCTCCTCCTCACGGTCGGTCACGTTCCCCACGTTCCCCACATTCCCCCCGTTTTTACCTCAGAAGCGGGGGAGTCGCTTGTTCTCCTGAGCAGAGTATTTTTTTTTAATCCTCTATATACTTTTTCTGAATGAGTCAGGCTCCAGAAAAAAAAAAAAGAAGAAGAAGAAAATAAACCAAAAGACAGAAGGGATTGAAGGGTTTGGCTGGGATGCGCTCCAGGCGCCGCAGCTCCCCTGAGATGGGGCAGGCAGGGTCTCCCCAGCCCTGGAAGACTCACTCCTGGCAAAACACCACCTAGCTACCTCCCAGGCCAACATCAAGAGGACTGAGGTTGGAGGCCAGCCTGGATAAAAGGCTGGCGAGACCCCATCTCAATCATCAGTGAAGTGTAGTGCCATGCACCTATAATCCCAGCGATGTAGGAAGTGTGCATAGGAGAATTGTGGTCTTTAGAGTGCCTGCCTAGCAAATGAGTGGCCTTGATTTCAAGCTCGAGTTCCATCAAAAAGAAGAAGAAAAAGGAGAAGGAGGAGGAGGAAGAAGAAAAAACCCTCCGGAGGCTGTGGGATGGAGGAGGAAGTGTAGAGAACCTTTTGTCATTCTTGGGAGCACAGCCTGGACCTCTGGATTGGGGAGAGCATGTGATTTCGCCATGTTCCCCATGCTTGGTCAGTTCCTGCTTTTCTGAGCCTTGGGGACCGAGACAGGAAAGCGACCTTCCTTTCCAAGGTTCCAGAGTGGACAGTCATGCAGCCTTGAAATGCATGTGTTGCCAAGTTGAATCTGAGACAGGAACGTGCTGGCATGGAGCTACCTGGTGGGGCTGTAGAAAAGGGAAAGTCTTTCAGATCAGGTCCTTTCTATCTGAGGCAGAACATCCTGGAGTCCAGGCTAAGGGAAGAGAAAGAATCAACCAAACCAAGATCCCAGGAGAGGAGCAAAGCAGAGGCTCAGAAAATAGTAATAACAACTGGCTTGTTGATGTGTTGAACTTGACTTTGGGATTATCAGCACTTGGCAACTCTTTCTTTGTCAGTCATGGGGCTTGAACTCTGGGCCTGGGTGCTGTCCCTCAGCTCTTCAGCTCAAGGCGAGTGCTTTATGAGCCACAGTGCCACTTCCGGTTTTCTGGTGGTTTAATTGGAGATTAGAGATTGGAGTCTCATGGACTTTCCTGCCTAGGCTGGCTTTGAACCGCGATCCTCAGATCTCAGCCTCCTGAGTAGCTGGGATGACAGGTGCGAGCCGCCAGCACCCGGCTCCTTTCGTTTTCTGATTTTTTTATTTTTAACTTGGTTTTGTTTTTTGTTTTTGGTTTTACGATGATTGTGTGGGGAGGCAAAATGCAAATGATACAAAATGTGGTATCCTACCCATTGTTTTATATCCGTGTTGGAGACAGAACCCAAGGCCTGAGTAAGGCGCTCTGCTAAGTGCTCGAAGCGGAGTTACAGCCCAGACAATCTTTTTATGTATTTTTTATGTTTTGGTGGGTCTGGGGTTTGAACTCAGCACCTCCTGATCGAGGCTGGGGAGCTACTCCTGGGCTACATCGGCCGTGACGCCCCACCCCCGCCGTGAAGCCACGCCCCCAGCTGCTGCTAGGGGCTTGAGCTGTGTAAAGCATTGCCCCTTCTGTCTTAGCCACGCCCACAGCAAAGCCACGCCCCTACTACAAGGCCTTGCCCCCATAACAAAACCACGCCTCATGGCTTTGGCTGTGGGGGGAGGGGGGCCAAGCCCCTTCCTGTGGGCCACGCCCACTTCTCTGAGCCTCAGCCCTGCTGTGAAGCCCCGCCCACACCGTGAAGCCCCGCCCCCTGCGCATTTTGGGCCCTTCTTGAGTTGGTTATTTATTTGTTTATTTTTTGGGTGCAGTCGTGGGGCCTGAACTCTGGGCCTGGGCGCTGTCCCTCAGCTCTTCAGCTCAAGGCTAGCGCTCTACCACTTGAGCCACAGCACCACTTCCGGCTTTTTCTTTTTGCTTATGTGGTGCTGAGGAATCAAACCCAGGGCCTCGAGCATTCAAGGCAAGCGCTCTACCACTGAGCCACCTTGAGTTGGTTATTTTTCACATAGGATCTCATGTTTTTGATTGGGCCAGCCTGGACCTCGATCCTCCTATTTATGGTCTCATGTAGCTGGGATAAGAGTCACGCATCACCACACCCAGCCGTGTGTGTGTGTGTGTGTGTGTGTGTGCTGGGGCTTGAACTCAGGGCCTGAGCTTTTTCACTCAAGGCTGGCGCTTTCCCACTTGAGCCACAGCTGCACTTCTGACTTTTGTGGTTTGGTTTTGTTTTTTGTTGGTTGTGAGGCTTGAACTCAGGGCCTGGACGCTCAAGGCTGGCGCTCTGCCACTTTGAGCCACAGCCCCACTTCCAGTTTTGGAGTGGTTCATCAGAGACAAGAGTCTCGTGGACCTTTCCTGCCCAGGCTGGCTTTGAACCCTGATGCCCAGATCTCAGCCTCCGGAGCAGCTAGGCTTATAGGTTGTAAATCTTGGGCATCCAGCTTTTGTTTTGTTCGGTGTCCTTGGGATTGGGGACTCCTTGCGCTGCCCAATTTGGTCTTGAACTTCTGGGCTGGAGTGATCTTCCCGCCTCAGGCTCCTGACTGGCGCCACACCCAGCTTTTGCCTTTTTTATCTTCTTCCTGAATGGATTCTTAGGCGTTTCTTGTTTCTTGTCTGGCTTGGTAAGGATTTTCTGGGGTGACAGCCGGGACCCCTTCATCAGATCTATTCCCCCCACCCCTGCGTGTCCTGTTGAGACAATCTAGATTGTCTGACTCTGTGTGGAGGGGAGGGGCTCGAGAAAATCTCTGCCCTGACCATGCCCTGAGTGTGTGTCCTGGTGAGTATGGATGCACACTTCCTTTACATTACCCAGCCTTGGTGCACACGCCTGTAATCACCCCCCCCCCAGCTTCCTGAGGCACGGAGGTCGTGAGTTCTAGGCCAGGCTTCACTACATAGCAAGACCCCATCTCGATGCACACGCTCATGTTGAAAGCTCAGCACCTCTGGACCCCTGACCCCCCCACCCCTCCTGCCGTTGATTTTGGTCACAGCAGCTGTGGGAGGCAAGTTGATCTCCCATCGGCAGGGCCTGAGCGTTCGGGGACCCCCACTGTGGCCTGGCTGCAGGTTGGCTGTAGGGTCTGAAGCAGAGCTGACCCCAGGCCCGCCCCACGCGTGGCCGGCGCCACACCCAGCCCACGGTGGCGCTGCAGGGCTGCGGGGCCGGGAACCACGCCACCGCCACCGGGACCGGATGAGCCGCGCTCAGAACCCCTGACACGTCCCGGAAAGCGCTGCTCGCTGCTTCCTCCCCCTCCTCCTCCCCCAACTCCTCCTCCCCCTCCTCCCCCAACTCCTCCAACTCCTCCTCCTTCCCCTCTTCTTCCTCTTCCTCTTCCTTCTTTCCTCCTCCTCCTTCTCCTCCTATTCTTCCTCTCCTTCCTCCCTCCTCCTCCTCACCTCCTGCTCCCTCCTCCTCCTCCTCCTTCCCCTCTTCTTCCTCTTCCTCTTCCTTCTTTCCTCCTCCTCCTTCTCCTCCTATTCTTCCTCTCCTTCCTCCCTCCTCCTCCTCACCTCCTGCTCCCTCCTCCTCCTTCTCTTTCTATTCTTCCTCCTCCCTCCTCTCCCTCCTTTTCCTGCTCCCCTTTCCCCACAGTGCCCCCACAGGGCAGCTCCTGTCTGCCAGTGGACGCAGCACTTTTAAGCTTCCTGCGCGCATGGTGTGGAGGCTGCAGGACGTGGGGCCGCGCTCGGGCCCTGCAGTCCATCTTGGAGACACCTTCAAAGTCAGCTTCCCCTCCTCTCCACCATTCTCTCCCTTCCCCCCCCCCCCGCCTCGGGGAGCGCAGACTCATTTCTTCATCTCACCCCCCCCTCTTTCTCTCTTCTCACCCCCCATCCTGGGGACTCTGATGGGCCAGGCCCTCTTTTATTTCCTGGGGGATCACTGATCCAGTGGGGATCAGGTGTGCCTGGAGATTCCCCAACCCCTGCCGCCCAGCTATGTCTGGGCTCCTGGAACGCCCCGTGCCCCAGTCTTCCTTAAGTCTCACATGCTTCCCCCCACCCCTGCTTTGCACCCCGCAGAGCAACGACGCCTCAGGGAATACTTGGAACTGGTTGTACTTCATCCCCCTCATCATCATCGGCTCCTTTTTTATGCTGAACCTCGTGCTGGGCGTCCTGTCAGGGTAAGTGTCCCCATCCCCGGCCAGTCGTCCAGTCCCCCGCAGGACGCGGCCTCTGAGCTTTGCTTTTACCAGGCACAGCTCTGCCCCTGGGCCTGGGTCTTTTATGTGTATTTCCAAAAATGATCATAATTAGGATTTCCTCTTCTCCTTATTTCCCAGTGGAGAAAATCACGGCACACAATTTACCCCCTGTCATCCCACTACTCAGAAGGCTGAGATCTGAGGATCATGGTTCAGAGCCAGCCTGGGCAGAAAAGTCTGTGAGACTCTTCTGTCCAGTGAACCAGCAAAGATCCAGAATTGGAGATGGGGCTCAAGTGCTAGAACTCCAGCCTTAAGCAAATAATTTAAGAGACAGAACCCAGGCCCTGAGTTCAAGCCCCAGAATCAACACACACACACACACACACACACACACACACAACTTGTCCACCAAACCCTAAGATTTAGAGAATGGGGCTTAATTATAAATTAGTCTTTCTCCACAAGAAATCTGGGGACTGGTAGTATAGCTCCCACCCCAGATTCTTCCAGCTTTCTACTCTGACACCTTTACTAGAAGCTTCCAATCACATGGCTCCCTCGTGGTCTCAAAGTGGCTGCCACCTGCTCATCAGATATCTACCCATGTTTCCAACAACCAGAGGAAGATGGGAAATAGGAAGAGGCTGGAGTAGAAAGCTCTGGCTTAGTCTCACTGGCTTCATTTGAGGAAAGGCTGAAGTAGCTGAGGAGGAGGAGGGGGAGGAGGAGGAGGAGGAGGAGGGGGACAAGGAGGGGGAGGGGGAGGAGGGCTGAGAATACAGCCAGCCTTGATGGGCCCGGCCTGTGGTTTTTGCTCCAACTGGGGGGCAGGGGATGAAAGGAATCTGGGACAGGCGGGGATTCTCATCTCTGGAAGATTCTAACTCTCCCCACAAGACTTACTTCCTTTATGGAACACAACTGCCCCCCACCCACCATGAACCCCAAAAGTACCATTCTCTCTCTCTCCATAACCGCACACTGTGATCTGTTTGTGCTCCTGTAGAGAATTTGCCAAAGAGAGAGAGCGGGTGGAGAACCGGCGGGCTTTCCTAAAGCTCCGTCGGCAGCAACAGATCGAGCGTGAGCTCAACGGGTACATGGAGTGGATCTCCAAGGCCGGTGAGACCCCCCTGCCCGCGCCACGGGGGCACGCAGAGGGGAGGGGCCACGGGGGCACGCAGAGGGGAGGGGCCACGGGGGCACGCAGAGGGGAGGGGCCACGGGGGCACGCAG
>NW_012267400.1:718425-720770 GCF_000151885.1 Dipodomys ordii | reverse complement strand
GGGGAGGGGCCACGGGAGCACGCAGAGGGGAGGGGCCACGGGAGCACGCAGAGGGGAGGGGCCACGGGAGCACGCAGAGGGGAGGGGCCACGGGAGCACGCAGAGGGGAGGGGCCACGGGGGCACGCAGAGGGGAGGGGCCAGCGTGGGGAAGCCGAGGGGGTGGCTGGGACTAAGGGATCTACACGTCAGTCCCATTTCAACCAGAACGTGGAGGGTGGCCGGGCACAGGGGCTCATGTCTGTAATCTCAGTGATGTAGGAGACTGAGATTCTGAGGATCACATCTGAAGCCAGCCCGGGCAGAAAAAGCTCATGAGACTCTGTATCTCCAGTGAACCTCCCAAAAGCCACAAGTAGGGCTGTGAAAAAAATAAAAGCAAGCCAGAGCACGAGGCCCTGAGTTCCAGGGCACCTTTTTTTCTGATACCTGATTGGTAATTGGCTGAACCCAGACATGCGGACCGCGCAGGCCCCTTGGGGCTGTGGAGGACTCAGGAAGATGACCCAAGCCAGGCCCCTGAGTCAGGGCGGTACCTGACATACAGTAGGCATCTATCCATTTGTCGGCCATCAGGGAACACTTCCGGCACCTACTGGATGCCCACTGCTGTCCCATCCTGTGCCCTGTGGATGGAGTATAAAACGAGACACATAAATGCAGGGAATCTTGGAATATGGGAATACTGGGGGGAGGTGGGGCAGGGCTGGGAACAGAGGACAGTTAAAGCATCTAGGTGGTTCTCTGGGGAAGTGATATATCTGAGCCAAAATTTGAAGGAAGTTAAAAAAAAAAAAAAACCACTTGGGGATTCTGAGGTTAGGAATGGCAGGTGCAAAGGCCCTGTGGTATGAGCGTGGTAGAGACCGAGCAAGCAGGCCTGGGAAGGTGGCTCAGTGGTAGAGCGCTTGCCTTGCATGCATGAGGCCCTGGGTTCGATTCCCCAGCACCACATAAGCAAAAAGAAAAAAGCCGGAAGTGGCGCTGTAGCTCAAGTGGTAGAGTACTAGCCTTGAGCTGAAGAGCTGAGGGACAGCGCCCAGGCCCAGAGTTCAGGCCCCACGACCGGACCCCCCCCCCAACAAAAAAAAAAGAGACTGAGCAAGCAAAGCTGCCAGGGTATGGTGCTCAAGGATCTCTTGTGTGCTCCTTTAGTCCCCTCTGAGGACACACCCCCAATGAACTCAGGACCTCCCGCTAAACTCCACCCCTTAAAGGGTCCACTACCTCCCAGTACTGCCGCACTGCACCAAGCCCCACAGCATATAAACCTTTGAGGTTCCAAGCAAACTTAAAGTGACCTCTGTTGCTGAGATGAGGCTAGGCACCGGGAGCCATCAGGCTGCAGACTTGGGGCTGGTGGCATTGTACCCACAGTCGTATACCAGAGAGGACAGGTGACCCCCGGGGGAGGGGGGCTGACTGGGTCCCTCCAGACACAGAGCACTGACCTGTGTGTCCCCCATCAGAAGAGGTCATCCTCGCTGAGGATGAGACAGACGTGGAGCAGAGGCACCCCTTTGATGGTAAGTTGCCCTGAAGCCCGTTTGGTGAGCGCCCAGGGGACCCGGGGGCTTGGTTCTCAGGGGACTGGAGAGGTGGACCCTGAGGGTCACTCAGGATGGCTTGAAGAATCGGGGTGGGGGAGGGCGGGGTCTGCCTTCCCGGGGACTTCAGGGACCCTGGGGCAATACTGACCCCGTGCGCATGTTTTACTTCCACATTTTCCCAGAGTATTATCAAGCAGTGGGTAGCACCCAGGTTAACGAAAATCACAGAAAATTGAAATTTCAGGCGGGAGTGCGGTGGCTCACACCTGCCATCCTAGGAAATGAGGCAGCAGAGATCAGAGGATTGTAGTTTGAGGCCAGGTTGACACCCCTCCCCCAATTTTTTTTAAGACTGCATCTTATCTAATGGCTGGGCTCAGTGGTATACATGTGTAATCCCCACCAAGAAGCCAGAGTAGAAGGACCAGCCCAGACAGAAAGCCAGATCCTACCTTGAAAATAAACAAGGCCAGCCCCGTGCTGGCGGCTCACGCCTGTCATCTTAGTACTCCGGAGGCTGAGATCTGAGGTTCAAAGCCAGCCCAGGCAGAAAATTCCCCATGAGACTCATCTCCAGTGAACCACCAGAAAACTGGAAGTGGGGCTGTGGCTCAAGTGGTAGAGCGCTAACCTTGAGCACAAAGAGCCTTAGATAGTGCCCAGGACTTGAGTTCAATTTTTTTTTGGGGGGGGCGTCTGGTGTGGGGCCTGAACTCTGGGCCTGGGCGCTGTCCCTCAGCTCTTCAGCTCAAGGCTAGCGCTCTACCACTTGAGCCACAGCGCCACTTCTGGCTTT